>NW_023596921.1:379538-506274 GCF_011947565.3 Pollicipes pollicipes | reverse complement strand
CTTCTTTAAAGCCGTGTCGTGCGGGCCGGTGCCGCCGAGCAGACCCGGGGACCCGGCCGGCGGCGGGACGCGTCTGACCCCTGGCCCGGCCCCGAGCCGCCCGGACTCTGACACGGCCAGCGCCCACCGGCGCGTCACAATTGACACGGCCAGCGCCCGCCGGCGCGTCACAATTGACACGGCCAGCGCCCACCGGCGCGTCACAATTGACACGGCCAGCGCCCACCGGCACTTCACAATACACACGCAGACGTACTGACCCGGTGTAAAGCTCAAACCGCATCCGGCGACGTCGACAGCTGTCGGGGTGGCTTTAGCCATTGCGATTAATGGAGATTGTTGCAACTGATCTACAATAGCATGCGCGTAGACCTGGAGATGTCGGCGCTGATCTCCGGCATGACATGGACGTTGCGTGTTGTTGATGCTTCATCTGCGGAGACAGCTGTTCATCACCGGAATGCGCTCCCGTCCCGCTCTTTGATCCCCCCCCCCCTCTGCCTTCTGCTTTAACAGGAGTGGCTCTCCATCCCTGCTCGCTGACCATACATCGCCCTTTCATCATCAAGTCGTGTTTTAACCCCGCCCCCTGACTGCCAACATGCAAGGATCACATGCACTCACTACCCGGCCCATTCGAGCCGAGCCCTGTCCCCGCCGCGTTCCGGCCGGTCCTCTGACGACCTCCGTGCTGCCTCTGCAGGCTGCTGTCGTCGAACGAGACGCTCTCGCACCGCGTGCCGGCCGGCCAGACGAGCTTCTCGGGCGTGCCAGCCGACCGCTACCTGGCCTGGGTGCGCGCCGAGACGGCCCGCGGCGCCGGCCCGGCCAGCCCGTACCTGCGCACGGCGCCGACGGCGGCCGTGCCGGCGGCCGTCGTCTCGTTCGGCGAGCGGCTGGTGACGCCGTGGCGGCGCTGGCTGACGCTGCCCTGTCGCCACCTGGGCCTGCCGCCGCCGACGATCACCTGGCTGCGCAGCGGCGACCCGCTCCCCACGTCCGACCGGTGAGCCGGCGGCCGCTGACGCCGGTGCGGGGCGGGGGACTGGCGGGTGGGAAGGTCTAACGGCTGAGTGAGGGCGGCCTGCCTCTGGAGGATGCGGTGTCGGTTCATGAGGGGCCGCGGGAAGCTCAGATAATTCTCCAGTTTGTGGTTGTTAGTATGTGTAGATAAATGGCCAAAAGCTTTGCACAAATGCTGCCTGGACGAAATGCTGTTTTGATATGGCTTGCACATTTAAGAATAGTTTGATGGCCCCTACCCATGGTCTTGGTGGTGTCTTTGAAATATGAGTGGAACAGATCAGTCACACATTATCTTGTTATCATGAGTTATACATTTTCACACACATCTTTCGGTCCGTGGCCTGCAGTACCCAGTATTTTTTTCCGCATATTACTGCAAGTATTGAACGCATTGAATGATGTTACGAAGACTTAAAGTGTATCATTGTTTTTTCACATTACATTTCACATCAGTGTATTTTCACATTACAGTTGGTGGCCATCGGATAAGAGTGCATGATAAGTGTCGCCTGATTTCCACACCATATAGTTTGATACTTAACATATGCTTGGAAAAGATAGTCGAGATTTTCGATCACGACTCCGAAAAAAATGAGCTGCCTCGGAGCGTATATCTCGGACCAGTCGCTCCCAACTGCCGATCAGCGGACATCTCCGCTGATACCACACTCGTAAAACCTGTAACGGCATCTACGGGCAGCTGCGAGTCAGAATGGATCTGTTCCGCGGGTAATTCCACTTCATTCTGGGCTCCGCCCTCAGCAGGGCACGTGTCCCCGCCTCCGCCGTCAGCTGTCAGGCGTTTGGACGCTGCCGGGCCGTTTTGATGGCTGCACTGCGATAGTCACCGGTGCCGGCCGTGCGCAGGCTGCGGCAGATGCAGAACGGCTCGCTGGTCATCAGCTCGGTGACGGCCGAGGACGACGGCGTGTACACGTGTGACGTCACCAATCGCCACGGCAGGGACAACATCACGTACGACGTGGTGGTGATCAGTGAGTGCGCGCGCCGGCCCTGGTGGGGTGCTTTTCGCCTGAGGCGTAACATTGCTCTCGATTGGAGGGGCGGCATAGTGTTTTGAAGTGAACGGTGTCACATGAATTTCCCGAACGAATTCAAATACTTTCGGGTGTTTGGATATTCTTTTGTGACAGTTTGCCTGCGCGCACGTGATCGTTTTAGCACGCCATTCATGCTTCGATGTTGTTTGTGATGGGGTAACAGTGCATATGTCTCCTATGTTGCTTGTGTGTAACAACAAACCTTGCTATTTCTTCTCCGAACCTGCTGCAGTAGTCCGTCATCGAAGCGCTTAGAGGAAAACTCACGATGAAGCATTGAACTGCGATGGAGACGTGCCCCATGCGCATGCATCACCATGGATCTTACATCGATCATACTGCATCACGTGGCCTTTTACAAGCGACACGGCAAAGTTGGATGGGGCATGACGCATGACAGATAGGCTTGATTGCTTTAAGATGCAATCAACTTCTTGAAAAATATCACGTACCGCATCTGTATCGTCAGACAAAAATGTAGAACTTTAAATCTAGTCAGCACTAAGACAAGCGACACCAAGATGATTACTTTGTCCTTGATGACTTTGTTTCGCACCCTGTGCATATTTCAGAAGACTGCGAGCAGCACACACTGAGTGAAGACGCTTTCAGCCTTGGGCTGAGACCCTGAAACATTTTGGCCATGCATCTGCTGCTGAAGTCTGTAAACGCGCATTTCTCGTGCTGAAATTCGGTTCACTATGCCATTATTTGCGTGTTCGGTGGTACCAACTCCTGCTGCTGACGATAAACGGCAGTCACGGAAAGCCACGCTGTCGCACGTGGTCTGTGTGCAACATCACAGCATGCGTGTTTTGTGTTAACCTTTCAAGGCATCACACAGTGTCCCGCCCCGTACCTCTTGATTCGCGTGGACCTGTCACAGAATACGCTGGCTTCGTTGCGGCACCACTAGCGGCCGGCCCACCGGCCTTCAGTTCAGACGCTTGTCCTGTGGCCCCACATGACACAATGACCTCACAATGGCAATTGGTTGGTAATGATGGATTAACCAGCCGTTTTTCGATTGCGTCCGTCTTCACAGCTGTTACATTCGGACGTAATATGTCCCGCCTAAATAGACATGGGCGTCCACTACACGGAACCTGCTGGCTTATAAAACGTCTTGGCTGTCGCCGCTGGAAAAATTCACTCTGGCTCGTATCTCGGACGAAGCTCAAAAGAGTCTTGCGTCTGACAATATCTGTATGCTGTATGTGGACGCTACTGGCGTCCAAGTTTCCATTAGTTAATGCAGTGGTGACGTCAGCTGGCCGTATATCTTGGGTCGATGTACGAACAACTTCTTGACTTGAACTATGACTATGAACTGAATCAGAGAAGAGCTAAAACTGATTGAACTCTCTAGCTGTTTTGCCTCATCTGTGCTCGCCAAGCAGAATGAAGGGCAGTGCGGCGCCCAACGAAGATGACTTCCGACTGACTTTTCTGCTTTACACATCTATTCTAGGGATGCACGTGGAACACACTGTGGGCGGCTTCGGTGAATGGTATTGTCATTCTTCCGGCCAGCAGGTTTCACGGAATCTGTAGCACTTGTGGCTCAACAGAAGCAAGTAGTGAGTCATTCTCTTTGGATGGCTGTGAGTCTTTATCTAGAGATAAAGCCACCCATTGTAAGGAAGGGCTGCCTCAAAATGTGTGTCTTTAACCACAATCAAGCTGTGCGTCCGTCTCCAGGGTATAATCAAAGTAATGTGAATGATATAGCGGATAACTTAAAGCAACGACTCAAAACGAGGTTGGCTTGATGAGTTTCCTGAGCATTTTTTTTTGGGGGGGGGTGGGGGTGGGGGTGGGGGAAGTTCGGTATAATTAAACAATGGACGTAGCTCAGCAGCCAGGAAGGCAGGCCTGTGGTAGGGAAGTTTTGGCGGCGGTGCTCTGAAATGTAAACAGCGCTGTTCAATATTTGGAAGACTCCGTTTTATGAAGCTGCGTCATGGGCTATAACCTTTCAGAGTAAGCTTTCTTGAGACCAAACCCGAAGTAATGAACTTTTCCAGACGCCACGAGCGACCTGGCCTCTAAAGAGCGCTTCAGTGGACCCAATGTGCCTTTGACCTTCGCTGCGCTTTCAATTTGCTGACATGGTGGCCCGGCCTGCATGCTGTTGTATGCTCGATGGGAGTGCAGGATGTTCGTCTGCTGTTGCAAACTTGCCTGGCCTAATCTAACTATTGACATGTTTTGACCGGCGGGCTTGTCGTCTGTTCCGGTTCAGCTGCACCGACCTGTCGCCGGGGCTGATTAGTCTCGTGGCCCCAGGTCTGCTGTCTGCTCTAGTGCAGTGCCTCCAGCCCGGCGACCCGGGCGGTGGGCTGGCCTGACGTCTGAGCACACGGCCGCCATCCAGGCTTGTGGCTGGCTCAGCTCCAGCGGACGGCCGCGAGCTCTAACGTTGCATGGTGCTTGGCAGGATTTTGTAGGCGAGAAAACACTGTTCTGGCTCGAGTCTGATTCCGGGAGACGTGGTTTAATAGGCTTTGATGTTGTTTATTGTATTGCCAACAGCGAGTTAGATTAAGTGTTCAATGGATCTCAGTAAAATAATCACGAGTGCCGTCAGGCGCATTCTGTCCAAACAGGACTCACCGTTGATTGCATCCTACACTTTGGACTCAGCTTCAGTTGCAGCTAGTTTAAATATTTAATTTCAAATCGATTTTACCCTGAATCAACGAAACTTGTGTTAATGCTGGTGTCGACCCCGACTCCAAAGCACAAGCACAAACTTGTCGTCGTCTTCCGCCGATTCTAGAGGTCACTCCTTGCTTGGCGCGCCTGACCATCGACCGAAGATGAAAGCTCAGGTCCACTGTCCTGGCCGGTTTCATGCTCCTCACCCCCACCATCCGCCTGGAAGCGACTGGACCGCCAATGACGGCCGGCCGCCTACGCATCACGCCCAGCACCGCGAGCGCCCGAGTCGAGCCGACCTGAGCGCCGTCTGCCGGCAGGCCCACCGTCGGCGCCGGTGCCTTACGTCCGGCACGTGACCAACAGCAGCGTGCGGCTGGCGTGGACGCCGGGCGCACCTGGCCGGCTGCCGGTCACCTCGTACCGGGTGCGGTACGCGCCGGCGGCGGCGGCGGCGGCCAGTCCGGCCAGCTGGAGCAGCCGCGAGGTGGCCGCCGGAGCCACTGAGCTCGAGCTGACCGGCCTCGTCTGCGGCACCCTCTACCGGCTGGTTGTGGAAGGTGGGGCTTGACGACCCGCACCAGACCCGGGCCTGGAGAGAGGGCAGGGAAACTGTTATTGATGCATACCACACTGCTGGTGGGACCACGCCTGCTCAAGCGGCACGTGGTATTCCGTGGGGACTGGATTTTTATGACATCGATGGTCGATTGTGGAATTATTGCCCGCCTCTGATCGGCGGTTTGCGCTTTGCTTATTAGCAAGGTCCACGTTCCAGCGCTCGTATGTTTTTTTTAGGATCCCCATGCCCGATCCTCTCCCAACCATGTAGCATGAATGCTAGATTAGCTACGTTTATTGCCGGATCTTTTTCTTGCAACGCTTAACTATGTGTATTGCCGGATCCATTCTCTGCAACAACTGGCCAGGGACAGTAATCATGCAGCTGTTGGATGAGGTGATGCGCTGTTCCATCCATGAAGTAAAAACGCACACTGGGTGACCCAGCTGAAGTGGTGTCCCACCTTTCAGCGACGAACCGTCTTGGTTCGAGTGGCCACCACAGCACTTTGGAGCAGGCCACGCGGGGCTACCTGGGTCGATCACCCGAACCATCCGGAGTCATCAAGGTCAATCAAACGTCTATCCAGCTCAGCTTCGACCCCTGGAAGACGGAGTGCACCCTGGAGGGGTTTATCGTGTCCTACTGCAGGCTCGATGATTGGAAGAAAGGCAAGTCATATTGGATGTTGGGCTAATCAAGTAGACGGTGGGGTCTCGTCAGGTTCTGAAGGCTGTCCACCCGTCTTTTGATTGGTTGGCCAATGTCGAAGTGACTCGGCGGCTAGCGCCCCGCGCGGTCGGCGTAGGTCTTACCCGCCGGTGGCTGTCCGGGCAGACATGGGTGCTCTGTATATATTTTGTGCCTGGATGGCTCTGATCGGTCACGCCCGACCCAATGGAGCTCGGTAGTCGCCCGGCTCACGGGCGATGTCCACCGTCCGGCAGTGCGCACGATCCATACGTCAGCCCGCCGCGTGACATTGACCGGCCTGCCGCCCGACGCCGAGTACCAGCTGGCAGTGACATCTGTCGGGCTCGGCTGGAACCGCACCGCCACCTACCGCGCCCGCACCCTGCCACGCTCAGGTGAGGAGGCTGGCACGCGGCCGGTGGGGAGCCGAGCTGTGGGGCCGGGGCGGGAGAAAGGAGAGATTACAGAGAGGTATTCGAGTGGTGTAGGAAGCTACAGTGGGTGTCGCAGAAAAAGACCCACCGACCGAAAAAGCACCAAATGGCCGCTCTACGCGGAAGACAAGCAGATCCGCTATCCGCGCCATCCATCAGATCCGCGCCATCCGCTACAGCTTTCGAAGCCAAAACAGTCTCGTAGTCAGGTATTGGTTTGGTTTTGTTACAGTCTCGCCTGTTAGCACAATAAACATGCGGTATCTCTGAAAGCTGTGCTTTAAGAGTTTGCCCCGAGCAATCCCAGAGCTGGCGCCAATCTCAGAGCCGGCGCCAATCTCATAAGCCGGCTGAAGCGTCGTAAGTAGGGAGTTTGCCGACGAGGACTCTCGACACCAACGCTCGTTGGGGGAGAAATATGTCAGAGGTGCTCCATTGTCTCAGATGGAATTTCCTCAACAGTCGTTCCGGCAAACGCTGAAGCTAGCACGATCCGCAGCGCTCCTACAGTCGGCCGGGTAGGACTCAGCTGACCGTGCTTCCTCGCCGGGCTCTTCCGCCGCCGCAGCTCTTACCTGTTTCTGGGACGCTTCGGGCACCATCTCAGCTGCATAAGTAAAAGGCTGCTCAGTTACAGTTGGTTCATCGGGTGGCGTAATTGACATTGCAGCCACCATGGCGCGACTTGATAATAAAGTAAACTTACGCCCGGCTGGCGAAGACCAGATCTTGCGTGTCGTTCCTCTGGATTGTTCAACAGATGCGCACCACCTGAGGCATGATGTAGAGAAAGAGACAGCACTAGCGGATTTTATGGCGCAAGTAGAACCGATGATTTCCAACGCCCGTCTCTGAAACCGTCGCAAACTCACGTCGTTATCGTCCTGCAGTCCGCACCCTGCGTGAGAACGGCAGGACGACGATAACCGGGAGACACCGCCGTGATAACCGCTCCCTCATTACCCTGTGTGAGGACGGCAGGACGACGATAACCGGGAGACACCGCCGTGATAACCGCCCCCTCATTACCCTGCGTGAGGACGGCAGGACGACGATAACCGGGAGATACCGCCGTGATAACCGCTCCCTCATTGCCCTGCGTGAGGACGGCAGGACGACGATAACCGGGAGACACCGCCGTGATAACCGCTCCCTCATCCCTTTCATGTGTGCGTTGGTGTCCTGTTCTAGCACGTGCATCGCCAGGTCATGCTTTTACGACACTGCCGCATCAGTGCGTGCATTTTACATGTCCTTTTCTCCGGAGGGAGTGTCGCGAGCTGCTCTGGTTCTTAGGTCCGTCGGAGCGTCCACAATGGCTACCATCTCTAACGCCGTGTTTAGCTGCGAAGATTATAAAACGTGTGGTCCGAGCTGCGGGGTTGCAGCCTTGTCCGCCCTCGCCCTTTAAACTTACCCCAGTTACTCCACTTGTACCCATAAACTTACCTGAGTTATCCCCGCTTGTGCCTATAAACTTGGTCTGAAGGCTCGATAACAACCTGCACAGGCCGTAGCGGCACTCCACCCCCCCCCCCCCCCCCCTACTGCCCAGACCGGCACTCAGATAGCTACCCTACGTCCCTTTGCCCAGGCCGCATCAGAGCCCCATCCCCCTCCCGCCCGCCCGGACTGGCACTCAGACGGCTGCCCTACGTCTCCTTGCTCATGCCGCATCAGCGTCCCCTCGCTCCCCCCTGCCTGCCCAAACCGGCACTCAGACGGCTGCCCTACGTCCCCGTGCTCAGGCCGGTCGCCGGACGGCCCAGCCGGCCAGCTGGAGGCGAGCGGCGGCGGCGGCGGTGGCCTGCGGCCGTACGTACGCCCCCTGCTGGCGGCGCTGCTCTCGGCCGTCAGCTGCCTGCTGCTGCTCACGGCCGGCTGCCTCTGCTACCGCCGCCACCCGGGCCCCTTCCGCGCCCGCTGCGGCAGCGGCTCCAGCGACGAGTGCGGCCAGCGCCAGGTGTACGACTTCATCTACAAGGCGAACCCGACCTCGTCCGGCGCGCTGGAGGCGAGTGGTCGGCGCGCTGTATCTGGCCCCCGCCGGCAGGCTGGACTTCACGCGGCCAGCTATTTTCGCGTGCTGCGTTCATGGGTTTGCTGAACGTCGGTTTGGTTGCTGCATTTCGTCTGGGAATATTGTCAGTTACCAGGGCGAGGTTTTCAAATTTTATTGAAACGAGACGGTTTGCGTGGTGTGCGATGAATGGTGGCCGTGCAGTAAGACCGCTCAACGGTAGTGTTTTGGTTGGGGCGCCCAGCCCACTTTGTATACATTTTGTAAGGCAAACGATGTTCGAGGCAACCGATATACGATGTCTTGAACACATGCAGACGGCTACATAACTCATAGCACCCCCGTTGACCGAACCCCCGGTGGTCGCAGATATAGTCTGTTGCACGTGTGCCGAGCCGGCGCGTGCCGGCCGGCCGGCCCGCATGACGCCGCACCCCTCCGCGCGCAGGCGGCCGGGGCCGGGCCGGTGTGGGTGCGCCAGCCAACGGCCGACACGGGGCCGCACGCCGGCTACATGGTGACGGGCGTGCCGGAGCTGCGCGCCGCCGAGCCGGCCGAGTACCGCAGCCGCGCGCCGCTGCACCACACCGAGACGCTGCAGATGGACAGGGTCCGTGCCGCTCCTGCTCACCGGCGGTAGTCGGCGCCGCGCGGGTCGAGCGTACCCAGGCGAGCGTGACGTGGCGGGAACGCAGAGGAAAGGCAGCGGTACTACGCACGCATGTTGACATGTAGCACTAATGGCGCTGCCTGCCTCGATGCAGTCTGGTCACTCACACAAAACCACCGCGCCAGAAAACGGTTTGGATACATGCAACTACTTAACGAAGCTACAGTCGTAAACTTGATCCGTTATGGATGCGCCACTGCTCATCCATGCAAATACGTATTATCTTGCCCCTTCAACACATCTAGTTGCGAAGGTGACAGCGCAGGGATCGATGGTGGGTGTACGGATGCCGGTAGTGTAGTGGTTAACGCGTCTGCGTTAACCACTGCGCGTCTGGGAAACCAGAGGTACAGGGTTCGGTTCCTTGCGTTGCCCGCCCTTCCAGCCAGGTTGAAAGGCAGGCGACGCCAGCCTTAGCCTCAGCAGCTAAGTGCGTCGTAAAGCCCAAATGACATGACATGAGATGATATGATGGCAGGTGTACCAGTGTCGGCGGTACGGCGCGCCACCGCCGCCGCCCTCGCCGCCATTCGACGACGCCGCCTCGCCCGGCGACGTGGACACGGACTCGTCACCGCGCGCCGACCGGTGGCGCCCCCACGGCCCGCCGGGCGCGCGCAGTCCGCCGCACGCGCGCAAAAGGTAAGTCGGCGGTGGGCGCTCGGCTGGGCGGCCTCTGACGCTGCTCAGCGCGTGAGGACAGCGCGTGGCAGCAAGTAAGCGGTGAGTGAAAGATCTTAAGGATGCCGTGGGTAAATGCAGGTCTGTTACAAGCCTTCCTAAAAAAATCGACGTAATTTTGTTTGGGTTTTGTGGTGGATGTCTCGATGTTTTGGTGGACAGTCATGCTCAAAATCCCTCATCTTCATGCTATTTAGCATGCTGTTTATGGCCGTTTCTTAGTTATCCATGGTTAGGGCTTCTTGCTTCCCAAGCGAGAAGCAAGAATGCGTAATTTTGTTACACCAGACTCTTTCGTGTAGGCATGTCTCGTTGCCAGTGCTACCCCAAAAAACGCAGAAAGAAAAAAATATGTGAGATGCAATGCCAGCTCGCGAACTTGTGCTTGTGTGTACTCCAGGAGGCGGCGCCAGCGTCGATCAGCGGCGGCTCGCGCCAGCTTTCACGAGGCTGAGCTGCCGGAGTTAGAGTGGCCGGGCGCGGCTGGTCGACCGGGGGCCAACGCCAGTCTTCCGCGCCTGCTGCCGGCCGGCGTCGCCTCCTCCCGCGACGAGGAGCACCACTACCGCGCCTGCACGCTCAACGGCATCAAACGCAACTTCACCATCGCCGTGTGATCGCGCCGGAGCCGGCGCGCCGGCGGTGGCGCGCCGGCGGTGGCGAGGACTGGCCTCAGAGATGACGCTGCTGACTGGGTATCCCGAGCAGGGCTGACGCTGCTGTCTGGGTGTCCCGGCCAGGGCTGACGCTGCTGACTGGGTATCCCGAGCAGGGCTGACGCTGCTGACTGGGTGTCCCGGGCAGAGCTGGCGCTGCTGACTGGGCGTCCCGGGCAGAGCTGACGCTGCTGACTGGGTATCCCGAGCAGGGCTGACGCTGCTGACTGGGTATCTCGGGCAGGGCTGACGCTGCTGACTGGGTATCCCGAACAGAGCTGACGCTGCTGACTGGGTATCCCGAGCAGGGCTGACGCTGCTGACTGGGTGTCCCGGGCAGAGCTGGCGCTGTTGACTGGGCGTCCCGGACAGAGCTGGTGGTGCTGTATGCGTGTCCGGGGCGGAGCTGGCGCGCACCTAGCGTGGATTCTCGCACGCTCAGCTGCTAAACCACAGTCAGAGTGACCAGGTGTTGGCGGGGATACGTTTTAAGCGACATCGGCGCTCTGGGCGGAGGTTTCGACGCATTCGCAGCACGTGGTGCGCGCCGCAGCCGGTCGTCTCGTCTCGGGCCGTACTGCCCGTCGCCGCCCCGAGACGCGGACGCGCCAGCACCGGCGGCTGACGGCGCTCGCCGAGCGCCGGGCATCCTGGCGCTACCTTTGATACGGGAGCGGCAGCAGCTGCTCTGGAGCCGCTGTGGTGTGCTGCGCGTGCGGGGCGGGGCGACGTCGGGTCGCTGTGAGGCGCAGTGTGCCGTGAGTGGTGCCGTCGCAATGCACTGCGGATGGAGCTTGAGCTATTCCGGTGGTGTTCGGCGTGCAGGGTCGCACGGGACCGAGGGTCGGCATTACAGCCGAACGTGATAATGCGGTGAAATCATGGAAAATGGCGGGACACACAGCCGATCCGACGGCGTGATAAAGCTCCAGTAGACACATTTCGCCACCTGAGAGCTGAAAAATCACTCCGCCGTCGCGTAACTGAACAGATGTATGCTGCCGAACCGTAACCAAGCTCATATATTTCGTCGTAACCAACCCAATTCACACATTTTGAGCAATTCGAGCAATAACATTCCTCCAAAACAAACCCAAGCGCATACAATGGACTGCAACCAGACGGCGTCGACTTATACCAATAAAATATATCAGACGCGCGTATGTACCTTATTCAGATATAGCATCTGCATTGTCATAAACGATGTCAGCACACCTTGTTGTCGTGACGCCACATGGGACAACATGTTTAGCTGCTAAATGCCGGTGTCTGCTTTTCTCTGCCGCGAGGCCCGATACACGGCTGGGTTGCCAGCGTAATGACGACTTTACCTCACATTGGTTGGATGCGCGACCTTGGATTGACATTGGAAGACGCGCGACCTTTGATTGGTTGTAACACACGTACTGCGGTGACTCTGCGTGAATGTTCTTGGTTCCTGGAGCTTGTTCTTTCATTGGCTACTTGGACCGTGAGATAGCGTTGGTGGATTTAACGATGTTGACGCCTGTATAAATATACGTTTTCATAAAATTGTGCTTTTAGAGAGCGTTGCTAACAACATCTCGCCGGTTTTCAAGAGGCTTGCTACCTGATCCACTTTGGAGCGGAAAACTGACTACGCGTATGATATTGCCTGGTTGTGAGCTTGGGAGGGATAATCGCATCACGAGGTTGCCTGATCTATCCAAGGGCATGGTTTCGTGAAACGAGCTGGCGAGTGGCCTAACATGAAAAAATGACGCAACCTACTCCAAAATACGCCAATTAACGGGGATTGCACATATCCGTGTAAAGGTTTAGAAAGCAAGAAGCGAACGCCTGGTGGTTTATTCAGCATTTTTTTCAACGACGAGTTCCAACTTCTCTGGGAACACTTCAGATGGTCGATTATGGCTTGAGAATAAAAAGTGACGTATATGTTGCAATTTCATGCCACCTTCAATGTCAAAAGGAAGGTCAAGTGATTTGGAACTCCATATCACCAACAACTTACCGACCAATTCAACCTTTTCAAAAATCAAGATATTTACAAGCGTAAGAACTGACGTCCATCAAAAAGTCCTGAAAGCCTAAATTTGCCTCTGAGGGTTAAATTGAGGTTCAAAGAATGCGAAACTGCATACCGCCTAAGGATTACCGGTAGATTGTTTACTTGTAAACCACCAGAATATGGCATGTGCACTAGCCTCCTTCAAAAAGCCTTGATTCCTTCAGGGTCAGGATTTTAGATATTGTATTATATATATATATATATATATATATATATATATATATATATATGTGTGTGTGTATATATATATGCATGTAAATAAATATAATGTATAATTATCATTATATCAAAATTATAAATCTCGCTCAAAGATTGTTCTCTTGAGCATCGCGTCCACCACCTGCCGTTACCTACAGTGGCCAACGCCAATCAGTTTTACGAAAACTGCAACCTCGCGTATCGCGGTTCACGCTCCTGGGATTGCGAGTGTGCAGTGTCTAAAATTATCTTACGTTATTTTTTCACAAGTCGATTCGCAACAGAGTTGTAAGTTTTCCTTTTCCGGTCACTCACAGTCGCATTGAATACCTGAACGACTTAGCCGAAGTGTCCGCCGGATGTAGAAAATTTAGAGACCTTACGGAATTTATATACAGAACAGAGTAAGCGGGTGAAGAATCGAACATAACAAGATGAATGAAGATTTATACAAACAGGAACTACAGTAAGGCAGAGGCAAAGAGTAAGGCAAACAATACTAGACGAAATTACCACCACGACCAACGAGAAATACCACGGCCATTGGGGAGGGGGGGGGGGACAAATGGCGACCAAGTGTTGAGCGGGGTTTCGGCGGATGAGCCGCCCGGCCCGGCAGCGTGACAGAGCCGCGGTCCTATTCACATGGTGCCGCTGAACAGGTCTCTCACACTCACTATGATTCTATGCACGGCGTCTATAGATATTATTCTAACGTCGCCCATAAAACACTCGCGCACAATCCTGCGTAGCACGATTTCGCATACACCGCACATTTGTAAGATCTCTGACAGGGGTTAGTGCACTAGTTGCAATGCTATCTATCTAAATCCCCGAGTGATCATTTTCTAAAGCACTGTGTAAAATGACTATGTCAAACTAGAGTACACTATACAGCAGTACGCTGGTCATACCGGCTCGACAAGTGTGCGTCTGAGCAGGCCCGATGCAGCGGTGCGCTGGCCACCCCGGCCCGGACGCAAGTGTGCGTCTGGACAGGCCCGATGCAGCGGTGCGCTGGCCACCCCTGCCCGGACGCGAGTGTGCGTCTGAACAGGCCCGATGCAGCGGTGCGCTGGTCACCCTGGCTCGGTTGCAGGTGTGCGTCCGAGCGACGTGACCTTCACGGTTGTGTTGCGGTGGTGCTGGTGTTAAGCGCGATGCTTTTGCGTGTTAAATCGTAAGTTAAGATTCGGGATGATTCCTCCTTCGCCGTCCGCGTAACTCGGAGCAAAGGCTCATTTTTCTCTCGCAGCATTGTCATGCTCACCCGACGGACCTCTCACCAGCACCACGTGGCAATCACGTGATTCGCAAAGCACGGCTTGCATAAAAGCAGCAAGCGCCGTGGCCGACTCAATGATTAGATGAAGTTCCTGTACGGTTTTTGAAGTTACATGCTCACACATGACGCTGTGCAATGCGTAATGTTAGGAATACCTTTCTAGAGAAAGTGGCTGTACTCACCAATACAAAACTTCACGGAGAAAAGCTCCTTGGGAGTAATAGGTCCGGTAATAATCACACTTTGCTTAGATTAAGTACACATGTTATTGTTATTGGTGCCTGCTGACTAGATGGCCCGCTGCATTGATCTGCAGGTTATTTCCGTCATTGCCTGTAATTCCCTGTAATAAACCAACTAACTGGGGCGACGCAAATGGTGGCGAAAACATTGGTGCACCGACATTGCATGGGCTTTTACGAAACAGGTGCTTTCGTCCTAACATGGGCAGCCAACGTCACTTTACTGGGATTCCGCAACTAGCATTCATGCATTCCCACCGTCTCATGCATACTTGTCACTGGTCGTATTAAAGGGAGGCCTATAGTGTGGTCACTGCACACTGTCTGCAGCTTATGTGCAGCGATCGGACCCCCTCAATTATGGGCGGAACTATACAGCCATACACCACGCGTACCTCGGACTTTGTCCCCAGCAAATAGTAGCCACCTGGTGCAAGGCTAACCGTGGCATGACCACGCAGCTCCCACCTTCTCTTGTTACAGAATAATGCCGGAATCCCTCATCGGCACGCGGGAGTCCCCCATCGGCTTATTACCCTCAGTTGCCGGAATCACACCTCGACATGCTGGAATCCCTCATCGTCTCTAAGGAATCATAACGCAAAGCATCTGAGACGCATTTAGCCTGTGGTGATAAAAATCCTTGCATTATACGCGTGGGAATTCACGGTTGCCACAAGCTGTACGCAGTGTATGAGCTATGCAAGATAATTGATTTGACATTTAAACATGGACCTGACCACGACGCGTCCTCTCTCATGGCACGAAATTTAGGCCGAACAATATTCATTAGTCTTCTGTTTTCCTACAGATTGTTCATTGAAGTGCATATAAAAATGCCAGGCAGGGACCGGCATGGCATATAACAACACACCTTAGTGACAGATTCATATATTGGGCATGTTAATTGCTGCGATACGACGTAAGCACGAAAACAGTGCACGACATGTCACCGATCAAAATTTATGTGCGAGCACGTGATCTCAAAAAGACCAGCAGAACGCATTTAAAATGGGAAAAAAGAAGCCGGAGATCTCAGAATCGCCGAAGAGTCAGCGATTCCTCCGTCGGCTTACATTTTTTCCGAGGAGCAGGCGCCGAGCGCCTGGCCGTCGGCGCGCCAGGTGATATGGCCTCTCATCACCGCGCCCGTCTCGCTGCCTCTGTACTGTCCGAACGTGCCCATGTATTGGTTGAACCTGTATGTTTTGTACTCAGACGAGGTCTGTGCTTTTAAATGGTCACCCCTCATTAATTGTCCTGGCGCGCATGTCCGGAACCAGCGCCCGGGCCAAACGTGACAAACAAAAACCGTACTCGCACATTGAAAAACCGTGTGTGGCTCGCGACGGACAGACACGCTGAACGACACATCTGAAGCTAAGCTATTCAATCTTGGTCCCGGGATTGCAAAAGAACACACGTCGTAAGATAACCTAATTACGCTAAACAAACAGCATGCGGCTCGCGGCAGATAGGTACACTGCGCACCCCGCTGCGTTGACGCCAGGTCGGTTGCAGGAGTGCGAGTGAGCGGCGTGACCTTCACAGTGGTGTTGCAGCAGTACTTGGCCAAGCAGCCGTTGAGCTATGCCGCGGGATGCGGTCCTGCGTTCTCCGCGCAGTTGAGCGCGTTGTCCGCGGGCATGGGCTGTTTCAGAGTCGCTGTTATCACTTTGGTAACACGAGGGTCGTCCTCCTTTCGTGGCGGCCTTGGTCCCGGCGCGGCGGCCAAAGTAGGCAACGCCGTGCTCGGGGCTCTGGCGTAGCCAAGCCCTCCTAGGCCCTTAAGGTCCGCTCCGCAGTCCCCCGGCCAAGCTCTGCGGGGCGCTTAAGGCCCGCTCCGCAGTCCCCGGGGCCAAGCGCTGCGGGGCGCGTGAGGCCTGCTCCGCCGGGTCCGCTCCGCAGTCCCCGGGACGAATTGTTCTCATAGAATGAACGTTCTCAACAGGCGCACATGTGTTGGTCTTTTTCAGTTTTTACCTCATTTTGATCCACTTAATTCAACACTTTTAAGACCCCTCACGTTTTTGGAAAGTTTGCAAAACATTTGAGGGCATATTATCATTGCTGGTCGAGGGATGAAAGGCTATTCCTTCCCGGCGCGGGGTGAATTCCGGCTTCCATTCTGACAACACGGGGGCGGGGCCCCTTGGTCGATTCTAAGACCCTTAAAGGCATACATCATGCCATATTGACTGCTTGGACCTATGCTGAGTGAATAGTGAGCAGCCATGCAGAAGAACCAAGGTTACATAAAAATACAGAATCTTTGCTTCTTGGAACCTTGGGCTTACCCGTTAATATCTCCAGTCGCCACATAGGATAGGATAAAATCTACGGTGAGCCATAGTGTCTCCAGTGGCAGAAGATGGCTGGTGAACTAGGTACATTGACATGCATGTTAAAGACAGTACAAACAGGGACAAATTCAGGGTTTGTGGGCTACGCAACATTGCGGGACCCTTAGAGTTTCGGGCCCCCTCCAAAAAATACTAGTATGGCTGCCATTAAATCTTGGTTTGAAAAGCATAACATATGTATATATATATACATACATACATACATACATATATATATATATATATATATATATATATATATATATATATATATATGATAGTATAGACGGGAACCCATCTTACCGTTGCAGCCCTTGAAAGCTGGGCGTGTTACGTACGCATATGCATGGAGCTTATTCGTTTTCTTCTGATCATGGTAAATCCTGTCATATTAGGCTGAGTATCTCAGAAAAATAGTAGAATAAACTAAAGTTGGCTGTTAAATTCCATGAAAGTAAACACGACCTTGGTTCCTAGGTTATTAACGACTAGCCGGCTGGCCGATGTGATCAGTTGAAGGCGGATGACTAATCCGGAGTTTTCCTTTTGTTATAAAGCGGTGCAAAATATGCTAGCATTCAAAATATATTAAGGATGTGACACACAAGTATAAAAAGTGCCACGATTTCAATAGCCAAGGCAGATGACACATCGGACGTCGGCGGCACAGCACATTATCTTCGACAATTGCGCGCAAAAATTTATCGGCGCACATCCGACTGCTGCTCTAAGGGTAAGGCACCAAGGCCAGTAGGGGCGTAACCTGAGCGATCATGGGTGCCTCGTGAGGCCAACAAAGGAGCTTTCGTCGACAAGAACAGGCTCCTCGGAGCAAGCGAGAAGAACCCAAGACCAACGGGGTGGGCCGTACAACGATCGGTGGTGCTCCGGCAGGCTGACATATAGGACCCCAGCAGGAGCACAGGGCCCTCAGAGCAAAGGAAATTTACCGAGGACCAGTGCGATGAATTTATGCCCCTGTGCGATCGAGAGTGTCCGGGTAGGTGAAAAGAAAGAGCCATGGTAGGAGTGAAGGGTCCTCCGCAAGTGAGATCAAAGAAAAAGAGCCCTATTTAAGAAATAGGACCTGTGAGCACCGCGTGGCTCTGTACCTTACTTGCATGCGGTCCAGCAACAGCACAAGGCCCTCCGAACCAGTGAAAAGAACCCGACATCTATGTGAAGGGTCCATGAGCAACAGAGTGTACCCTGGCACATGGGGCCCCGGAAAAAGCGTATAAAACCATTCGGGCGAATGGGAAGAGTCCATGGAGGAAAACCTGATCGCCCAAGACTGTCCAGACATATGCAGAGTGTCCCAACAGCAGCGTAGCGCCCTACGATAAAATTCACAGATATCAATAACAGCATGAAAGACTTCCTAGCGATCCGAATGACCCGGCAAGTGGACATACAGCGCCAGTGCAACGGCGCAAGGCCTCCGCACAGGGCAGTGAGCCCCAAAATTCCCTCCAATTAAGAGCTCAATCAGCTAAGAATTAACTTCTGCGTATGGGCCCTTCACTTTCGTTTGCAACTGTTCTTGGTGGTCTGCAGCTAATGGCGTCCAACTTCTCGTTTTGAGTTAGAAAACCGCGTTCGTTCGGTCGGTTATGTGCCCCTTCGGAGCCTATGGGACACATCGGGGCACAAGGGGATATGGTCCCGTGCCTTACCCCCTCCCTCTGTAGCCACCACCAGCCTGAGCAGCTTAATAGATGGGGCCCTGCCTAGAACATAGGGCCATCAATTCAAATAGGACGTACCCTAGACGGAACATGAAGGGCCCCCGAACGATCGAGTGTGTCCGAGCAGGTTAACATATAGTGCCCCCGAGAAGAACGGAGGCCCCTCCATTCAAGTAAGGAGTACCCAACATCAAGTGTGGAGGGCCATGAAAAGCTCAAGTGTACCCTAGCAGATTATTAGATGGCCCCCGACAGGATCGTAGGGTCCTACATTCAAATACCCAATGTGCAGGACCCCCAAACGATCCAGTGTGCCCAGCAGGATAGCAGATGGGCCCCCGACCAGTGTGTAGGGTTCTCCATTAAACTAGAAAGTACCCGAGACTCAATTTGGAGGAGCCTGAACGACCGAATGTGTCCAAGCAGTTTAACAAGTGGGCCCAGACAAGAGCCTAAGGCCAAAGACATATGGGAGCGTAAGGAAGTGAAAGAAATTTGGAAGGGCCCTAGATTGATAAAGAGGGCCCATGAGCACACTGGAAGTGCGTTGCTAAGTTAACCGAGACCAACGTGAGGGACGTCTGAAAAACCGAGAGTACCCCGGGGAGGTCAACATATGGAACCCCTAGCTATAACGTAGAAAGCCTTTCAGGCAAATTGGAAGAGTCCGTGGAGGGCCTCTGATTGACAAGAGCACCCCGGCACGGTACCAGGAAAGGCCCCAGCGTGGAAGGCTCCTTAACGATCGGGTTGATCCCGCAAGTGGGCGTTTAGGTCCTCTGGACAGCGTAATGAGCCTTATAATATCCCAGCTACGGACCCCTTGGTCAGTGAAGAACAATTTTCGTCTACTATTGGGCCCTTCACTTCCGCTTGCGACTGTTCTTAGACGCCCGGAAGCCCAAAAATGTCCTATTTTGCTATGCTTTGTGTTAAAAAAAACATCTGTTCTACCGGCTTTGGACCCCTCCGAAGCCTTTGGGCGCCTTCAGGGACTAGGGAGGGGGGGGGGGGGGGGGCATGATATCGTGCCCTCCACCCATGGATCCGCCGCCAAGTACAAAAGTAAGTCATACGTAAATTAAAGAAGAAAGGTTGGGGAGCGTTTAACATTGTTGCCCGCAATTTTAAAAGTGGGGGGGGGGCATAGCTTCTTAACCTCCCTTTCCTTACACCGATTCTACCAGGAATCAAGTAAAAATTTATCCCCGGTTCCAATAAGGAAGTGCCGCCACACAGTGATGTAGTGGTATTGTGACGTAATCAGACAATCAGCTGAGTGTTTGCGACCTTTGCTGTGTGGTAACATCAGCTGCAGCTGCTGCATAACTTTGTGCGTGTGTGGGTGAGGCGGATTGCGGGGTGAGTACGAGCGGGAAGGCGAAGTTCTGTTCATGTATGCTGCATAAAAGTAAAACAAGATAGTAGGAACATTCTTTAATGGTTAGCTTGTCTGATGATCTCAGCAATGCACGGGCTGCGTGCGGAATGCGCATAATATAGTTTGTTTGTGGTGGGAGACTTACGCCGTTGGCGCCTCACAACCAGCCGCATACTGCTGAGGGGTGAAGTTTCTTATTCAGTTACGGGATTCAGCCCCCACCCAACTTGAGCTCAAGACCCTGCAATATTGATATGGACGTGTGACAAATCTGACAAGGAATATGTTTGCACATTTTGGGAGTGGGTTTTGTCAATTTTCACTTTTGCTCATCTCATTTTGCAAAACTTGCTATTAACCCTGACTGGACAGGTCCTGTATGACTACCTTTCATTTTGGTATGAATTTCTGGACTAGAATGGCACCATGATTGTAGTAGAAAGCATTAAGTAAGCAACAGTTAAGAGTTATCAAAGTATTAACCTGAACTTTAAGTTATTGCAGACGAAGTCAATGAATTTCCAAGGAACAAGTGTGACTGATAAAACTTATGCAAACTGCTTGGGTAGCCTTAGTGACTGAATTGAAATGTGTAAAGATTGCATGCACCAATTAGGTCATGTCAAGAGCAGAATGTGCAAACTTTTTTTTCTACACCATTACCCAAGAACAGGTAACCAGGAGTGCCCCTCCCTGAATCCCAGCGACGCAGTAAACCGTACGTTAACACCAGAAAACATAAAATCAAGTCGCGGCACTCCCAGCTAGGAAGATGAAACAAACTTTAAAAAAACAAGCGAGGAGGTGGAGCAGACCCGAGGGAATTGTGTTATGTGAGAGGGAGGGAAAAATCATAGATGAAAAGGCTTAAAGTAGTCATTAGCCAAAATCAGCTAATGACAGCCCGCTACAACCACCCAATAATCTACAACCACTCAATTCCCGGTGTTAGTAAGGGTTATACAGTCACAAGTCGGAGGGGGCAATTACCTGGTCATTTTTGTGCTGGGTTTTGGGCTGGATTTCCAGGGAGTCCACCCAGCGAAGCAGAGCTTGTTGCTGGGAGAACTGTCTGTGATGCCACCAGGGTTTGGTGCCTTGAGAGGGAAGGGAGCAGCTGGTGAAGTAAGGCTGTGACTCTGGTGTTGTTGGCAAGAAATATGATAATTGAGTAGCCTAGGTACTGAGATTAAACAGTTTCTATTGATGCCAGTGGTCCATGGCTCCTACTGTTGCCACAAATGACGCTCTTGTGTGCTATGCTTGTTCCTTTGTATGGAATCACATACTCAGTCATGGTTGATTTACATACATCCAATGGTATTTCATTTGATGACTGATGGTAGATGATGGTCTTACTTTAATTCAGCCACTAAATAATGTGAATAGCTGGCCACATGGGCATGCAGTAATATGTGAACCTAGGTACCTCAATGCACAACCCTTGGTTGATGGGGAAATACCCATGTGTGTGGCCTGGGCAACTGAATGTTTTTTCCATCAATTAATGCCGCTAATGCTTCCAGTGACATACAAGTGATATTGAACCGTGGTCAAGAATATGGCAGAGCTACTGCTAGATCCTGATATTAGAATATGGGTGTTCTTGCCCATAGTAGTTCTCACATTCTTAATTGGCATTGTCAGACATTATCTGTCAATTCTAATATCTTCACCAAAGAAAGTTGAGCTCCAGCAAATGCAAGACAGGTGAGTGCTGCCCATATTGTTAAAGTGACATGCACTGAAGATGTTGTCTGAGCCAAGTGCACGTCATCCTGTGCTACCACTGCCTGCCAGCCATTTCTATTTTATGTACCATGAGCCAAAAAGTGGTAACCTGGAGTGCCCCTCCCATTATCCAAGTGGCACTATGAATGAACCATACATTAACATGAGACAACATGAAATCAAGCTGTGTCACTCCCAGCTGAGAAGTAGAAAGGAGCATTAAGAAGGTGGTGAAGAGATGTTGGAGATTATACAATAATGCCTCATCTTTTTTGAAAATTCCTAGAAATATCCCTAATGACAGTGTGCCTTGAAAAGATGAAGAACCACATTGAGTATAACATTTATGATATTCGTCATTGCATGTTACATGTGTAATTATGTAGTAACATAGTATTACATTGATTGTTTCTACATTTATATTGTCCACTCCAGCCCTGGCATTGTTTAAGCCATTTGGAACAAAAATTAATCCATCTTCAATGGAAGGTAATATATTGTTTTATTTGCCACATGTGGGATGGCCTACATGCCACATCACCTGCCTTGACATCCACCTTGAGTTTTTCTTCAAATGACTGAGGAGACACTCCTGGTCTCCTCACTCAGTGGTCTCATCTACTTTGGTTTAGGGATCCCATCTCCACTAAGCATGAAATAAGACTCACACAAGTATTGCTTTGTCTCGATATCTGTCCAATTTTTTCCCATCTCACAGAGCTCAGTTTTCCATTCCAGGTCCTCAGTTCCACCTTTCGGTGAAGCTATCCTGCATTTAGATTGATCCACCTCTTTCCCCACTGCCTCAACTAACACTGCCATCCCTTATTTGTTCTGTCTGCTCCTCTCAAACCCCACTCGAATAGTTGGCTTAAGTTATGTTAGATTAAGCCAGTTATTAACCCTGCCCAATTACTGCGCCTCATTCCATCGAGGTGAGATGCGTCGCGCCCGCTGCAACGAAGTACGTCCGCACACATCGAGGCCCGGAACACAAAGGATGATGCAAACACTTATGCTAATGTAGGCATGTTTATTATTTTTCATCTGGGGTATCATGTAGCTGTTGCATGGTTGACTTTATTGGACTTTTCCAGCCAAGCACTGATCCGTGCTCGCTTGCTGAGAGAGAATGGAAAGTTCCTGCCACAGCAGGGATTCGCCATGCGGAAACATTTCTTCAACAATGAAGATGTTGGTAAGTTGGGTGACTATGGCTGGCTCCTGGTTGCTAGATCAGTCAGAATCCTGCCATTGTTTTGTGGTGTCATTTTAGTCTGGAAATTTATGCTTTCTGTAACCTACGTTTGTGAGATGTGTACGCTCTGATGCGCACGCGACGCTCTGCATCTTGGATTGTTCCAGTGGGGCTTGTGACTGCCAGCGCCGGCAGCACAGCGAAAAGGCCCCGCAATGATCGAACCTGACATCGTCCTGACAGGGTCTGCTCTTTCTAGGTTTCTTTAAGACACAGAAGCGAGCACCTGTTGCGCAGAACCCGATGACTGACCCCAACATGATGACGGAGATGTTGAAAGGAAACCTGACAAACGTACTTCCCATGATCCTCATTGGCGGTTGGATCAACTGGACGTTCTCCGGTTTCGTCACCAGTAAGACCGCTGTCATCGAATGTCTTCATGAAGTGATGATCACATTGCAGGCGTCTGTTTTTTTGTCGCATGAAATTTTTGTCACTACTTACCAGCGTCTAGCTTTTACGTGAGCACTACTGCTACGATGGTTGTAGCTTGGGGCAGGTGCAGTTTTCGAAATTCCGTAGCTTGGATCTGCCCCAACTTACGGCGGGTTTGGTTGTTATGTGCCATTGTCTGTAGCAGATGATTTCCGTGCAACCTCACCATTTGTACCTGCTCCGCCTGAACAGTGCACGGTATTCGTCCGTTCGAGTACTGGCACGTGACGTGGTCATCGTCATACCTTTTCATTCTGATTGTTCTCGCTCTCCCTGACGCTCCAGCCGTCGTGCTGACCTCGTCTCCTTCGACAGCCAAGGTGCCATTTCCGCTGACGCTGCGCTTCAAGCCGATGCTACAGCGCGGCATCGAGCTGCTCTCGCTAGACGCTGCCTGGGTGTCGTCCGCCTCCTGGTATTTTCTCAACGTGTTCGGCCTGCGCAGCATCTACGCCCTGGTGCTGGGCGAGAACAACGCGGCCGACCAGGCTCGCCTGATGGCCGAGCAGATGCAGGGCCCCGCGGCTGCCATGCCGCAGGATCCCAAGGCCGCCTTCAAGGCCGAGTGGGAGGCGCTCGAAGTGTGCGAGCACCGATGGGCGCTGCGGTACGCCGAGACCGAGCTGCTCGGACCGGGTCTCACACAGGGCGAGACCATCTATCATCAAAATATGCTCCTCTAGGGCGATATGTGTGTAGCCGGCCAGTTGAAGATGGGCGCGTTTGGGACTAGGTGTGGGCCGTTGTTCCCCTTGGTCAATGTGTTTAGGGTCCGGTTTAGTGTAAGATGCGTGTTGGTTATGTGATTCATGTTTTGCCGCCAGGCATAGGCTTGTATAAATCGATTAGAACAGATTTGCAATTAGCACATGTTATTTGTGTTTGTGATGAATTCTGGTGACCCATTAATATCTGCAACCTACCCAAGGTTCATTTGTCGTACAAAAATACACATACAATATGGAAAAGAGCTCAGTGAAGAACATCCATGATGATGATGTATTTGAACCGTGAAAGCGACAGCTACGGTTACAGTCGGTGCAGATGGGGCAGTTCCTCACGTCTTCATTTCCGACCTGGGAGAGAATACGTCCCAGGCAGAACGAGCGGCCATGCCCGTACGACGGTCCTCTTCCTCTGTCCTTTAGGACGCAGCCGCGATGCATGCTAGCGTTGCAGGTGCGGTGAGGTGGCTGGGCGTCACGTAGAGGCTTCGCCCTCCACTTGTTGGATCAGTGTTATGTTATCCCCCTTCAGGAGGATCCGGCCTGCAGAGCAAAAGTGCAGGTCAGCGCCCTGTTGCGGTGACTACAGCTGGGCCGGGAGACGAACGTTTCCGGTGGAGAAGTGCTTTCACAGCGCGTCTGGGAACCAGAGGTACGGGATTCGACTCCCGCGGTATCCGCCCTTCCGCCAGGGTCAGAGGCTGGAGGCGTCTGAGTCTCAGCTGCTGAGTACGTCGGAAAGCCCGAATGACGCAACGGTCCGGGTGGCGATAACAGCGCTGCCCTGTGAATGACACGTCACCAACATACTGACCCTAGGCAACGCGTTCAGAGCTGTGATCTTTGCCCAGGCTTATTGACATAACACTTCTGAGATGGTTGCCGTGCATGCGATACAGGCCGAGGCCGCCGGCGCTTAGTGGGAGCTCTCAACGTAGAAGCTCGCACCGTCGAAGAAACGACCATGTCTCGTGGACTCCTCAAGACTGTCACCCGCTATTGGATGCAAGACTGCCACACGCTATTACATTATCCAAGTTATTACATTATCCAAGTATCCACCTGACCACCCAGCTGGCATTCCTCCTTTTCTCGCTGTACGCAGAAGGCTGCTCCGGTTTCGGGCTTTCACTCCGGTATGGCGTTTCGAACCAACGTTTCGCCAATCACGGCGCCATGCAATTGCTCACCTATCTGTCGGCGAGTCTTGTGCTTCTCGTTGACTTCCTCTGACTCTTCCAAGACCAGGTTCATGTACTCGTCAAAACCAATGATGTGGCCCTCTATCCTCATGTTGACGTTCTCGTAGAGCCATACTGAAACTCTGCTCCGATTTTGAAGATACCTGAATATGAGATTCTGGGGAGGTAAGTTAAGGAAATGCACATAACACCACTCAGAGGAAGTTAAGAGTCACAACTGCAACCTAAGCATTGCAGCCATCTGGTTTGCAGGAACATGAACATTGGTGCTCGTGGAAATACATTACAATGCATGATATTACTCATAGATATTTAAGTCACAACTGCAACCTAAGCATTGCAGTGATCTGATACCTGATCTTGAAGCCACGTGATGGATGATGATTTTGCATCTGGGACATGATGACTGCCCAGGTCGTATGGTGTCCATTGCTGGACTGCAAGTTTCTGTGCATCTCACTATGTTCATCCTGGCCACTCTAGTTCTATTAACAATTAATTTGCAATGCCTTATCTGATCAGGTACAGTTCTATCTAAAATTCACTTCATTCTGTTTTTTTCACATCCATTGTCTGGTCCTGGAATCAATCAGGCAGGGTTGATGGTTCACATTGCACACGTTTTAGATAAAAAGAGCAAATCATGTTTTGTATATTGGTACCTTCGATAATAATTCAAATTTATGCTCAAGTCAAGTTGTCTGTGGTTTTAACCCAGATGGCTGACACAAATCTGATAATTTTCACTTTTGTGCATGACAAAGTCAGAAAATCCAGCCACTCCTGGCCTGGCTGAAAGGCAACCATCGGCCCAACCTGTGCAGCATTCCAACTGAGTCTTACCATACACCTGCTAGGGGCTTCTCATGTGACATGAACCACTTGGCTGCCTTTCTGGATTTGGCTGCTTTAGATGCACAATAGGGACTTGATGGATCTAGAGGTCAATGGTGCAGCATTAATCCAGCACTGAAGATGGAAGTTTGTGATAAGTTTTGATAAAACTTGATTCTTGCTTTCCTGTTAGCCAATGGCATCCATCATAAAAGTTGGTTGCTTACATTTGCCATTTTTACCTTGTCAAACCAGAAACATACATCTTAACAAAATGTGTCAAGCGTGTTGATGCTACACAGAGGTGGAGAACACTTCTCAGCATTTGCCACCAACAATATATCACAGAAGCCCTCAATAATGTGTCACATAGTTATTGACATTGATTGTAAACATGCAAACTTTCTGTACTCAGTGCGTTGTCTGTCACACATGTCAGCATGCAATTTTTCTTTTGCTAGCCATGCATCATGAAAAATAAAAGAAATTGCTGCTCATAACAACATTCAGAGGCCCAGCACACAATACTATGCTGCATGATAAATAATCATGCACTCCATGACTGCTAGGTCATGTCACTGGGGCTTTATGACACACTCAGCTGCTGAGGCTATATTCCTGCCTCTCATCCCAGCAGGAAGGGCAGGCACCCCGGGGAATCAAACCCTAGGGGAATCAAACCACGTCTCTAGTTTCCCAGACGTGCAGTGGTTAACACAGAAGTGTTAGAGGTAGCGTAGTGGTTAACACAGAAGTGTTAACCACTACGCTACCGGCACCCCTCACTCTACGACTGTGTTCTCTATTGTGAAATGCTGTGCACAAGTTGCATCCCATGTCAAAAGAAAGCACATGAGGGCAGCTCCCCCAAGAGTATAGCCACTTGCGCGTGATGTAAGCACCTGTAACAACACATACAGCACCTTAGGTGTGTACTTTTGGCAATGAGGAACACGGCCTTGGTATCATTTAAGTCGCGACACCGTAACGTAACAGAAATGAAACATACCGACCCAAAAGGATACAATGGGCTGCACCATTACTTTCTGGACTTTCTGCGCACCTCTGTAAGCCATTTTGAGTACTTTCCCTTGCTACTGAAGACCTACAATGCACGGCCTATATATGCAACCCTCCGCAGAACCTTAATCGGCGTTGCAACGCCAATTTCCGCGAGGCCAGGCAGCAATGAAGCCGACGCAATGTTGAAGCATGGATTGATTGTATACAACGCGGCAATTTCGTCAGTCTCCACCGATGTGGGTGAGAATGAAGCATAGGTGCGCCACCTTCCTAGGATAAATAATGCGCCAGCTAGCCATTTTTATGACGCCATTGAAATCAGTAGGGGCAAGCTGCCTCTCCATCTTTTGAAAAGGGAGCAAGGATGTTTTTGCTCCCGCCATATTTTATGGTAACCCAGAAGGGCCCCTCAGATATTTAGTAGCATTTCCTTATTGCGTTACCAAAGCAAGCGTAGAAGGCTCTTGTCTGATCCGGAAAGGTCACAAGGGATTTGTATCGTCTTCGCGAAGGGTCATCTTAAATTGCAAACGATCATTTTCCAGACGGGAAATCAATTGCGTCACTTGCAGGCACGGTAGGGGACCCTTTCTGGTCTGGAAAGGCTCATCGTAGGCTCAAAAAGGGCCCGTCTCAGGAAGGGAAAAGGGCCCATCGTAGGCTCAGAGGGCCTTCTCAAGCCTGGAACGGGCTCATCATAAGCTCAGAAACGGGTCGTCTCAAGTCAGGCAGGGACCCGGTATAGGCTGCGAAAAGGAGAACTTTAGGCTCGGAAAACACCTATCACACTTTTGGGTTTGGGAAGTGCCCATCTCTAGTCTGCAAGGGGCTCATTGTTGGCTCAGAAAGCCAGTGACGGTGAATCCGCGGAGTAAACTGTCCCTCATATGAGAGGTAAAGTCCAAAACTATAGTTTTCGCCAGTTTTCAGGTGGTCCAGATGGAGCCCTGGCGGATTTTTGGAATAGATCCGTTGTCAAAGTAGGTGTAGAGAGCCCATCTTAGATCCGGAAGGGGTCAGTTTCAAGGCAGGAAACCCCTATTGCAGTTTCAGATATGAGAAGGATCCTTTTCCGTTCTGGAAGGGCCTATTGTAGACCCGTCTCTGATGAGGACAGGCCCATCGTGAGCTAAGAAGGGCTCCGTCTCAGGCCAGGGCAGTGCCATCATGAGTAGAGACAGAGCCCTCTCAGGTCTGGAAAAGGTCCGTCGTAGGCTCAAATACGGCCTCTCTTAAATTATAAAACAGCACTTTTAGACTAAGAAAGTGGGTATCTCAGGTCCGGAAAGGGCCCACCAAAACACTTAAGCCCGAGAAGAGCTTCTCTCAAATCTCGAAATCTCTCTCTTTTACCAGGGTTGGTAAGAAGGGATGAGAGCGGCACACAGTTTGAAAAAGACAGTGAAATGATTTTATTTCAAAGCTACCCAGTGAAAAGAAACTCCGAAAAATCGCCAGATTTGGTCCAATTTATTTGGAGGGTCCCAGCTTTGTCTTCATCATGTCGACAAATGCGTTCGTTGAGGGGCTTCGTGGATTGAACACATAGAGGCAAGAACGTTTCAAGAAATGGGGGAGGGGGGGGGGGGCAAACCCAGGGCGTACTTCAGGAACTTTTCTGGAAAGGAAGCCCGATGACCGGAGGGAGGGCCGGCGGAGGGTACAGGTGGAGGTTGTAATCGCTCTTTATTCAAAGGTCATGGCTGCTATACTAGATATGCATTCAGAGCTGTTTCTCACTCGTGCACAATCTTGCCCATTCGACTCATCTATGTCATTTGACAAAGAAGGCTATCTAGCTTCCCAAGATGATTCATCCATTTCAGCATTGTCTTTTTTGGGAGGCGAAATTCCACGACCGGTTAGGCATTCTGGGTCATTGAGAAGGTATCTGCCTCCACAGGGTAGAAGCCAAAATACGGCCTGGGCATAGGCTGGTGAAAATTTCGAAAGTGTATCGGTGGCTCACAGTGCGACAGATTTTCATTCGCCTTAGATAGATTTTGATCTATCTTTGATCGACAATAGATTTTGAGATGCTGATTAGGATGGTGCTAGTCGTGCTCCGTTACATAATCTTCAGACTTCGGCAAAGTTCAGGCTCTGAATTTCACAGTCATCGAGTCCGGGCCGCCACCATTTTTCCGTAACTCATCTCGATGATAAAACTTGACACATGCAGTACACTTTTGACATATTGCATCTTGTTTCACACGACATTCAAAATCGTGACACTCAGAGGTCGTCAAAGTTCAAAGGCGTCGAACTTGGATCCCTACGACTGCTTTTAAGTTCAAATGAATGTTAGAGTTTCAGGTGGAGATTACGATGGTGCGTTCCGTTTCGAGCCATATTAAAACTATATTCGTGAGATGTTTTCAAAATATGAAGGCATTGAGCCCTTATACGCATTGTTTTATTCCAACTACCGGTAGCCAAGCCACATACAACATAACGATTACGATTATGATTACGATTGTGCATATCGCTTCGAGCGGCATTCAAAATTGTGCACCCCTTAGTCATGGATGCCAGTTTGTATTCCTTTGGGTGGACCACTGGCCCCTCAATTTCCAGTCTACCCCCCCCCCCCCCCCTACCTCTCAGCGGTGAGCTTGCCCCCCCCAGCCTTTTTGAGGCTAAGTACAAGCAGGACATTATCACTGGTAGCTAAAAGTTACCTCAGTTTTAAAAGGTTTCTACAAATTGTTTCACAGGACACAGGAAAAAGAAACGCAGAAAATTAGAGCTGCGATATCACGTTCATTTACATGCAAATTATTAGGCTAGTTACGCTTTTCAAATTTCACGCTCATGCCTTGTTTACTTGAGTAGTTTCTGCTTTCCTTGCATGCTACATGCTTTTATTATACGATTAGTATGTCTTATTTCTGGGCTAGTTTTGTGCTGTCGTCTGGGTGTTTCACCATTATTCAACGATGTTCCAGTTTGTACGGAATGTAGCAAATCTCATTATTACGCCACGGCGTCTTATCGGAATTTAAAAATAAAGCAGTCGCATATGAACACCCAAAACGTGACCAAGTTATTAGCCGTCTTGGAAAAATGTCTTTAAATTTGGTGACCTCTATCTCCATAATTTGATGTTGTTCTCTGAAAAGTGGCAGACAGTGACAGTGAAAACGGAATAAAGATTTTACTTTCACTTGACTGGTTCCACTATCAAATACTTGCACTGGTTCGCAGTACTGCAAATGCTAATTGTTCCTCTGATAAATATCTTAAAATTACACAGGTTAAACATACTCCCAGGCTACCTTCAAAACATTCAAATCGACATCCTAAAACGTCAAAAGGTATTTCTCTAATCGCTTTCATCGTTTTACTCCATCCGCTGGCCACCATCTAATGTTATCGCGAACCGGCGCCGCGCCGGCTCTATTGTGTGGACGGGATAACCAAGGCAAAGTGCGTTGAGCCGCGCAACAAACATCCAGGTATGCTGACTGTATGCATGTCAGCACACTCGTTGGCAACATGAGACAAGGCCAGGCGGGCTCAGAAAGCTTATTTGAGCGGTAAATAAAAAAAAAAACATAGGGCTCATGTCAGCAGTTCTCCCAACAAGTTTTAAACTGTAACTTATCAAAGCACCTGCATTGCGCGGTGGTGAAGATGGCGCGTGGATCCCGGTCTTTGCAAGCTCCCGTCAAGTTAAGTTAACAGAGCAGCCTCATTTTAGTGCTGTGGCTAGTGTGGGCTGTCGTAAATCGGCCAGACCAGCGTAAGTCGAGCCCAGATTTCAACAACTCAACTGCGGATGACATTGGGCTTACGTTTACCTGCTGTCGGTGGAAGAGCATTCCACTCCTTTACGACCCATGAGCTAAATGATTTCCGACGGACGAAGGCCCTGGCGTGAGGGCTTTGCAGCTTACATAAGTGTTGTCTTGTCACTTCCGAGTCGTGTCTTGTCAGAAACTCGCCCAACGGCAAAGACATGTCTCCGTGAAAAATCTGGAACACTACAACCTTGTCTCCCCTGCGATGTCGGTAATACAGCGAAGGCAGCTGGAAAAGCCCGAACCTCTCGGAATATGGCCAGCGTTTGACTTCCCGTTCAAGATGCGTATTTCGTTATTGAACCCGTCTCAACCACCCCTGATCCAGCTTGCCCATCGGACCGCACGTAATGATGCCATACCCTGGAATAGTTGCACCAAAAGGGGAAAACCGTGCTCCTGAAATGAGTGGCAGCGTGAAAACGTCAGCGTTAGTGAATGGCAGTCTTACTGTCACGACTGTCAGAATAGGGTTAGCCTTAGAAACCATCTCTCGTCTGCACGTGGAGCATGAGCCTGCATGAGCCTCCACGAAAATTTCAGGGTACTTTTCAGTGGGCACAACTGGAATTTCGGTGCAGATTAGGGAGAAGGTCAGTCGCAGGTTGCAAGTGCTGATGTGCATTACTTTACGCATGGATGCGTTCACTGGGAGCAAAGGAACTCTGCCGACCAACTGACCAGGTGACCGAAGTCACCATGGAGGAGAAAGGCGGCCAGGGGTCTCAGATTGCGACAGTGCACCTTAGTATCACGAGCGAACATCTTGACCATACCTCGCACTTCTGGTAAACGGTTGACGAAAACAACGAACAGGATTGGTGTAGCGGTGTACCATGCCTGGAGACAGTGCGTCAACATGTAAGCCGAGTGGGACGATGACTCATGTCTGAGTGAGGAGAACAGTCACGGCTCGGGGCGGTGCATTACTCCGTAGGCACGCCGACAGGGGTGCGTCACGGTGGCGCCGGCCAGTCGCACGCAGATCGTGTTGCGGGTATGAATCTTGGAAGGAGTATAAGAGGTGCTGCTCGGGCGCGTAGGTTGAGTCTCTCCCTGTCGGCGCCGTGTGCGGCAGTTCACCGTTGCGTGTGAGGCAGTCCGACCGATAATTCTTTTGATCATCGAATACAACTGGCCTCAGCAGCAATCCTTGAGGAGTACTGCTGGCGACGTCGAATTTAACGAATTTAACTTTACAGCTCTGTCTACAATTTTAAAGAGCTACGGGATCATGCAATATATTTATTGTCCACATTTCAACATTATGCTTTGAAAAGTCTCCCAGAATTTGCAAACTAGCATAACATATGACCGAGTCGACATGACAAAGGAACGCAAGCTCTTTTCACACTAGCATTATTGGACAGGGGTCTAATTTGGTACCAAATCTGAAATGCGCGAAAATCGGGATGATGGGCAAACATGTCCTTTGCCGTCAGGTCTATTGAAATAGACTATGTGTGTTATTTTAACAGCGGTGCAAAAGTTGGATTCAGTGTTACCAACAGTGAGCATCCTCCGTTGTAACGCTACACTACTGAATGTGGTGGGCAGAACCAGGTCATGTGCCGCCCCTGACACAGTCGGGGCTGTCGCTGGGCGACGTGGCTGGGGACCGGGCGACGGGCAGGGGCTTTATCAGTCATGTGTCACCGCTCGGGGACCGTCCCTGTGGTGGCATTACATCCATGTCAGCATCTGGTTGACCTTTGAAACCACGTCCCGTCTGCAATAAAGCATGAGCCTCCATGACGAAAATAATGAACAGGATTGGCCCCCGCACCAATCGTTGAGAGGTACGGCTGGCGACGTCGGTCCAGTCAGGCCTCGAGCTGTGGGGAGCTTCGGTGTTTTGCAGCGGCGACGAAAGTCAAGCAACAAACGCAGCGGTTGTGCGTCTCATGGTATATTTCATGCTGTTGTTTGTTCCATGCATGCTGTGTTTCAAGCTTGAACATGTTCGCTTAGCTTCATCACTCACATTTGGTGAATAGGATGTGTATTTATTTTTCAGCGCGGTAATTTACAGTAATACTTGACTAAGCGGACTTTCATCATGCCAAATAAACCACACATCCCCAACACCGAAGACTACGTCCGCTCCCAGGCATTTGAATTGTCCATGAAACAGCACTGTCCAGCACTGTGATGAGCAATATTTGTTCCATCCATGAACGATTTTTGACGGGCATGCCTCTCAAACAGTGCCAAAAGTGATTTAATAGCATATTTTACTTGACACATTACTCGTGGTAACTTAGCAGGCGTAACTAAATATGACGATTTTGTTTTTTCACTTTCTTGTGTGGTTGCGATCCAATATGAGAAAGTAGTTTTTTTATTACTATTTCCTTTATTTGTGATGATATTATGAATGCGAATGACGTCTCCTGTCAGTGTTTGGAAGAGCTCCCATCCTGTACTTTCTTGCTAAAATACTTAACACATATTACCGCTGAGTTCGGTTACTTCTTGGGTGTAAAGGTGTTTAGTGCAAAAAGTGCTTGGTTTCAGGCATAGTTTAGAGGGGCGATGATGCATTAACTAAGCATCCATGGGCTATTGCTTTTTTGTTGTTCAATGCCGGCGTTAAGGAGACCCCGCAACCATAACGGCAGCTGTAAAAGAGATCGACGCTGCCACCTCCAAATGGCTCCAAGTCACGGGACCGGGGGGGGGGGGGGGGGGAGAGGTGCCTCGTCCGTGTGATGGGACTGCATGGCTCCACTGACATCAGACTGTGCCGAAAATTATTTGGCGAGTGGGGTATCTGGTGCGTCAGGGGAGCTGGTTTTCACTGATCTGCCAGCCAGGTCCGTGAAGACAATACCAAACAATGGCATTGTTAGCAAATGCAACATCGAACGTCATGGTCATTAATTGGAAACGGGGATAATGGACTTTTATGTTTAGAATGGAAAGCAGAATGTCAGGGTTACTCTCTTGATCAAAGTGAAATGCTTTCCAAAGTTGACAAAACATTGGATGCGTTTTCCTGTAATGTGTGACCTTTTCAGGGAACAGAATACATTGGTAATTTGGGTTCCGACCGTTTTCTAAGCAGATTTAAGGCGGAAGATATGTCCAGATTGAAACAACGCAGTACTTGAGGGCAACTTCTCACTTCAAACGACCTGTACTTAGCGTGGGATCTGATTTGATTTGATGTATATTTTCGACTATGGACACTAAGCAGTACATGATATGATGAGCTGATTGGCGCATAAGCGGAACACTTCAATCTGAGCGCCTCTCCTAACAATAACCATACATGGTAATCGCCGCCAGGGAACCCCGACACACCGCCCACTCACTCGATCCGCAAGCCGACGCGGGCCAGGCGCCCGCCGCCACTCCAGTGTACACATACTGCCGTCTCGGGCCGGCGGCGGACGCCCGGCCCGGCAACGCCACCCGGTGGCCCGTCTGCTGCCCGCGCCCGCTGGAAGTTTTTAGGCGAATCGTTTCTGAAAAAGCAATGCTTGGAAAATTTTTCTTGTGTGCTGCCCATTGCGATCCTGTAAACCGTTTCCTGTGAGATAGATATTTAGTTACCCATTGTGAGCGAGCTCAGCAAAGTTCGGAATGATACGATCTGTTTTACGTAGCAATGAAATTCGGATTTCATAATAGCGAAGATAGCTCAGTGCAACGTGTTTAGGGTCTTCATATGGATAGCCACATAAGCAAGAGGGACTCGGTGTAGTTTAATTTTGAATTTCGAACAGGTGGGCATTCAGGTCTGACATTCCCAGTCTCAGCCTAGTATTTAGCGGTGCACTGCACACTCCATGTACTCCGCCCTGCTGCACAAGGTTTTTTTTTGCTGGGCTCATCCCTGGCACGGGCTTATGCCCAGCTGGTGTGCAGCGTTTTTACCAGATGGAGCCAGGCAGGACCCCAGCTGACGCCCACCGCCTGCCAAGCCGGGCCGATATCCCAGATATCCCAGATATCCCAGGTAACTAGAGCCTAGCGTCTGCTCGGGCCACACCGGAACCCTCATGTTTACCAACATTTGCTCAGCTGGTGTCCAGAAAGGCCGTGGGCAGCCCACCGCCCATCAAACAAATGTTGCAAGCGCCACCTGAGGTCGTGCTGGGCATTCTGTTGCTGCCCGTTCAGTCTGCCCGTCTGGGGACGCCATCTGTCCGTCTGTCCGTCTGGGGCTCGGCCACGGTCAACGTGAAATTCTGGCAAGGCCTACTTGGGCAGGCTCATTGAGCATCGAGAATGCGTACACAAGTATCATCGCATGGTTATTGAAAGCCAACTCAACTAGCAACGCTGTTACTGACGAGAGCTTCATTTGCTACTTGTCCGGACTGGAACGGGTGAGGGTTCTTTCTTTTCAGAGGCACGACAGCTTGGAACGGCATCCCTCTGACAAGCAGCTGGCCTGCATTGCGTTGGTTTTGTAGACATTAACCGGAACTGGGTTTGGCAAGATGAAATGTTTTATCATTTCATTCAATGAAATTTTTTTTCATGTTATCGTATCATTTGAATTAAATTTTGGTGTTTCGAAAGTGAGCACGTGCTTGTAAACGGGCTGTGATAACCTTATATAAAGTGGACGCTCTACTCTTGTGAATGCATTCATGAGTACGCAGCAGCTTACCCAAGCACACATGGTAAATCATGCGGAAATTTCACCCTGAGGAGGGAGGCGCTGAAGAGGTGCAACTGCACCCCTCCAGCCGCACAGAACAGATGCGTTTATAACAAACTGATTCAAACCGCCAGGTGTCCACACGCGATTGTTGTACCTACGCGCATGAGCTTCGAAAACATACAATAAGTAAACATTACAGTAGAAGAAACGGTGAAAGAAATCCGAGAAGTATTTCTTACCGATCCCCTCATGGCCACTTCCGAGACTTGGCGGCCTCAACAATCATTTTGAGACATCGGCACCCGTGTCAAAGGGCACATGAGATCTACAAAGCTCATGGCCATTATACCCGGGCCCTTCACGATTTTTCTCAAACTCATACAAATGATTGTAATTGACATACTGATTACAATAGTGTACCTCGTTTCATTCCACATCCAAAACTATAACCACCAGAAGTCCTCATAGCTCAAAGTCACCGCGCCCTGACATTTACGGCTGTACTAAAACTGAAATAAATGGTAGGGTTTGACATGCTGATTGGGACGGCGATAGGCTTCTTCATTCACATCAGAACTATTTTCTAAATCATTTTCTAAATCAAAATCTATGATAGACATTGACAAGATTGCGACGGAGAATCTCGTTTCGAGACAAGTTTAGAGTTGTGATCAGCAGACGTGTACATATGCCAAAATTGTTACACCCAGACCCCTGGGAGTTCTCTCAAAAACATATCGATGGTAATGTTTAGCATGCTGTTGACTATGACGCATAACATTTTAAGCCACATTGAAAACTATGTCTTGTAATATTGTACATGCTGATTTATGACGGTGCATTGTTTTGTGCTATATTAGTAACTATGATCACCAGAGGCCTAAAAAATACATGGCCGTTGAGCTCGGTTCCCTATAAACCTCCATCAATGGTAACGTTCGACATGCCAGTATGACATGATGGTGAGAATGATAGTTTGACATGAATCGATGATGCATCTCGTTTAAGAGCCACATTGAAAATTATAACCTCAAAAAGCCTCCGAAGTATACGGTCATTGAACCGGAATCTCACAACTTTGCATACCACCCATAGAATAAGTGTAGTTGCATACCTCACATGCATTGCACTAATTGTGTTAAACTTGACGATTACGTTGGTGCATCTGGTTTTCCGCCGCATAAAACAGATGACCTCCAGTGGTCTACAAAGTTCAGGATCGCTGAGCGCGGCTCCTACGATTTTTTCCAAAACTGCATCAGTGGTAGCGTGTGGCATAGCTGATCACGGTCGTGGTAAATCTTTTGATCCGCTTTGAAAACTAGGACTGACTAGGACTTACGCAGTTCATAAAGCGTAAGCAACGTTGAAATCGCACCTACACGACGATGTCCTTTCTTCGCAGTGCTATTATTCAGCATGCTAAAAGCCATTATGAACCTCCTTTGCAGCAAACTTGAAAGCTACAACCTTCAGGCGCCAGCAAAGGTGAGGATCGTTGGGCCCTCCCTGACGCAATTTCGCTCAAACTCTTAAAGATGGTTATTGTTCGATACGTTAATGGCGATGCCACACTGGTTTTCTCGCCAAGATAACTGTCACTGCCAGCGACTGGGCAGTGATCTAATTCTACCAAACATCGCGCCGGTAGGAGCGATCGACCTGCTGGTAACGCATGCCATTCCCTTCACATTACAAGATGTGACAAATGCAGCGACCGACGATGCCGCGGAACGCGTGCGGTGACCAGAAGTTATATTAACGAAGCCATACATCATACATATATTGTCAAAACACACATAAACACACACCACAGTACCCACAATTGCATCAAGAGGCCGCCTATTTAGGTTTCGTGCCGCTACAAGGCATGACCATGTGCATATGAAATTGTAAAGCTGAAACGAAAGATTGACAGGAAAATTGGACCTTTGTCCTGGCACAATCGGGTCAATTTTGGCCTAACAACATCAGACGATTACCCAAAGAGAGATCTTGTTAAGACCAATTCACTAAATGTTTTGGCTATCCTCTATCATTCTTAGTTTGGAAACAGCAGGGTGGGTGGCATCGAGCCTCTTTTCCTGTCTGCGTTATGAAAAACGGAGAATCAGTGCGAGGGATAACAACCGTCCGGCAACATTAGACCGGATAGCGTTATGTTGGCTTCCTCTAATGACAGTCCACAAGCCCGTCTTTGTTTCGCATCTCTAACTCAACTAGTGGACGAACGGACGTTACCTTTCTAGGACGTTACATTTAACATATCGTAACCAGTGGGGAATAAGGAGAGTTGCCTAGCGTAGCCGGTGCGCATCCAAGGAAAAGGGAATTCCAACATGGCCAACATTTCTACTGTAGTTAAAGAAAATGTCCTGTATTCAAAAATACCAAAGCAAGCATGCTATGTGATGAAATAAGCTCACTTAAAGCCATCGGTATACTTATAAGTGGAAGGCTGCTCTGGACTGCACCATTTCTCTGCTAAGTAAATGTACTCCTCAATGCGGCATTGCTTGATTACGTCATCCTACCTCGCACGACATTGATTGAAAGCCGATTCGCGGCCGCTATGTCGTGCTCACAAACGGCAGATATGAACAAACTCGGCATTACATTCTTTTGTTTTACCTTGATCGCCGCATGGCCAATGGAATGGGCAGCATTTGGATTGGCAATGAAATGACAGGATTTATGTTATGTTATGTTGTAGTTCTGAACCGTACCAAATGCTCTTCAAGATAGTTATTTCAGTTCAAAACCCCATACAAATGTTAAGCACTTCCTTTGAATGGACGGCGCTTTGGGTTTTATAAAATGAACCTGTGTCATGCTATCCGGATCCCATTGGTATCGTTTTGCCTGAATTTCATCTCTACGCCGTGTATACTTCCGCACAGTTTTACCCTCAGGAAGTGGTGCGCGAACGCATGGACGGTGGAAATGATGGGAAGGGATGTGGAGAAAGGCCAGCCAGCCTTCCCTGAAAACAGTTTGGCGTGTTCATCCGGAACATTGCCCTCAGTGAAACTGAACACGAATCCTATTGCTCAGCTGTATCACCTCATCTGAGTATCTACTACACTTACCTCATCGGAGGTGGGTGCATGGTACCGAGCCTCTTTTGAGAGCCTTCATATCACGGTATTACCAGCACCATGTCATTGATCATGTCATTGCCATTACCATTTCCATTCATCCGGGCATTACAGTTAGCATTCATAATGTCATTACCAGGGATGCAAATAAGAGAGTGTTGAATAAAAGTGAAGGGTGAGGAAGGTTGAGGAAATGGTAGTGGGAGCGGTATGGGCGGGCGGCAACTTTCTGCGATTCTTGATAGATGATGCCCTTTCCATTACCAGGATTGCCATTGCCATCCATCGCGCCATTACCATTACCATTATCACTCATCATGCCATTACAAGGGATGTAAATAAGGAAGAACACACGTTAGCTTTGCTCCCCCAACTGCAAAAAATGGAACTGGAGATAATGGCATAAAAGCGGTATGGGGAAACGGCAACTTTATGTGGATCTTGATAGATGATTAGTTCAGGCCGTGTCGCAGCGTGGACGCTTCCGCGGGGCCACCCGACTGGCAGCGCCGTGGCCCGGACGCCTCCGCGGTGCCACCCGACTGGCAGCACCGCCGCCCGGACGCCTCCGCGGTGCCACCCGACTGGCAGCGCCGCAGCCCGGACGCCTCCGCGGGGCCACCCGACTGGCAGCGCCGTAGCCCGGACGCCTCCGCGGGGCCACCCGACTGGCAGCGCCGTAGCCCGGACGCCTCCGCGGTGCCACCCGACTGGCAGCGCCGCAGCCCGGACGCCTCCGCGGGGCCACCCGACTGGCAGCGCCGTGGTCCGGACGCTTCCGCGGGGCCACCCGACCGGCAGCGCCGTGGCCCGGACGCCTCCGCGGTGCCACCCGACTGGCAGCACCGCCGCCCGGACGCCTCCGCGGGGCCACCCGACCGGCAGCGCCGTAGCCCGGACGCCTCCGCGGTGCCACCCGACTGGCAGCACCGCCGCCCGGACGCCTCCGCGGGGCCACCCGACTGGCAGCGCCGTGGTCCGGACGCTTCCGCGGGGCCACCCGACCGGCAGCGCCGTGGCCCGGACGCCTCCGCGGTGCCACCCGACTAACGGCAGGCCGAGTGAAGGGCGCCCGCTGCTCCCAAGTCCTTCCCATGCCGTGGCCCCGTTCGATCTGGCGTCAGCACCATTGTCAGCTGAAATGCGTGACGTCATGCGTGCTGACGGAGCGTTGGATGTGTGGGCTGACAGGAAAGTTTTTGAACTTGACTTTCCCTTCCTCAGTCCGCACACTAATTGGTTTGCCGCCGACCATGACACACTGGGAATATGCATGACATACTGGGAAATGCAGCTACACACCACACCAATCACTATCACTCAGCTTTTCATGGCTACTCTTAGCATTTCAATTCCCTCCTTATCCCCCTTACGTCGCATTTCCCCCAAAGTTAGAGACAAGTGCTTCACCCCACCCCGCGTATTCACCAACCCAAGAGCTACCAAATCAAACTCCCGCTTCAGTCAGAGTGCTTTTTAACCTGGTGGCGCTTTCTCTCCATGTTGACGGGCTACAACAAATCCTGGGATCATCGTCAGCCGGCACAAGACGCCCCAGGCCACGTGACCTTGAGGTCACATGCCGTGACGTAGGGCGAATACTGGGCCATGATTGGTGCTGACAAACGTGCTAACGACAGATCGAACTGAGTCCGTGTCCAGCGCCAAGCCGTGGTGTGAAAACCGGGCGTAATCACTGTACATGTGATATGTACACGTAATCACGTAATCACTGTACCGAATGGTGTGCCAGATACTGTAGCGCGCTCATTGGCGAAGAAGCGAAACAAAACATCAAGTAACAATGGAAACCTTACCGACGCAAAGATGAAGAAATACTAATGAGCGGCCGCGACATATATGCTGGCGGAGGTGTGCGTCCGGTCCCGCGGCCAGCTGATAATGCACCACCCACGGCCGGTGACGGCGGCCAGCTGATAATGCGCCACCCACGGCCGGTGACGGCGGCCAGCTGATAATGCACCACCCACGGCCGGTGACGGCGGCCAGCTGATAATGCGCCACTCACGGCCGGTGACGGCGGCCAGCTGATAATGCACCACCCACGGCCGGTGACGGCGGCCAGCTGATAATGCACCGCCCACGGCCGGTGACGGCGGCCAGCTGATAATGCACCGCCCACGGCCGGTGACGGCGACCAGCTGATAATGCACCGCCCACGGCCGGTGACGGCGGCCAGCTGATAATGCACCGCCCACGCCCGGTGACGGCGGCCAGCTGATAATGTACCGCCCACGGCCGGTGACGGCGGCCAGCTGATAATGCACCGCCCACGGCCGGTGACGGCGGCCAGCTGATAATGCACCGCCCACGGCCGGTGACGGCGGCCAGCTGATAATGCACCGCCCACGCCCGGTGACGGCGGCCAGCTGATAATGCACCACCCACGGCCGGTGACGGCGGCCAGCTGATAATGCACCGCCCACGGCCGGTGACGGCGGCCAGCTGATAATGCACCACCCACGGCCGGTGACGGCGGCCAGCTGATAATGCACCACCCACGGCCGGTGACGGCGGCCAGCTGATAATGCGCCACCCACAGCCGGTGACGGCGGCCAGCTGATAATACACCGCCGACGCCCGGTGACGGCGGCCAGCTGATAATGCGCCACCCACGCCCGGTGACGGCGGCCAGCTGATAATGCACCGCCCACGGCCGGTGACGGCGGCCAGCTGATAGTGCACCGCCCACGGCCGGTGACGGCGGCCAGCTGATAATGCACCGCCCACGCCCGGTGACGGCGGCCAGCTGGTGCTGCACCGCCTACAGCCAATGACACACCAGTGATTGGTGCCTTACAGCCCACTTCTGACTCCATGCTGCAACTCCTACCTGAACTAGGAGATTACTCAGCGGTCGATGGTGTGAAGTGCATTTTTCTGCGCATACATTGGAAGGGACTGAGACTGACAGTGCGTACACATCAGCTAATTCAAGCAGCCGGTGATGATGTGGTATCCCAACCTCGACCTCGACCCCAAAAATTTCGAGGCATGCTGGTGCTCGTGCCGGCGGCGCGCGCTGATGCTTGTTTCATTCTGGTGCCTCTCCGATGCTTGCGATAAACGTCCCTTCACCCACTGAAATCTCAGTGTGCAAGCCCTTGGAAAGCCTGCAGCCGGGAAAGGACTCGTTAGAAGATCTCCAATGATAGAGCACTTAAAAAGGCACTGATCAGGAGTGCCTCTAGTGCACGAGAGAATCCACTGCCAAGCCAGTTGTCACTGGCGTTTAGGCTCAGCGCGATGACGTGGATTCAAGGCTGTAATTTCCATTGTCAGGATACTCACTAGCGATTGCTGGCGATCACGTGCGTGGATCCTGCTGCACAATGAACAGTCGTCCTAAACAACAGCAGCATATGATTGATTTCATTCTCATGTCTAGTCAGCTCCTGAGATGACAGCGCCAATATCGTACTAGCTCTAAACGCCGCCAAACGTCTGAAAGCCATGGCTCGCGCTTGTGTGTGGTTGATCTGCTGTACGCAGACGCGGTCACTTTTATCCATACTATTCTCCTTCCTATTCTCTGGGTAGGGCGAAGCACGAGCACGCTTACCGGTCATGGTGCAGGTGCGATGCAGAAACCAACCGTACAGAGCATTAGCGTATGCGAAACCGGGTTAAGGGCTGCTGCGTCCAGGCCAAGCGTGACTTTCTATGCGTCAGTATGTTACCCGACCACGCTAGTTTCTGTCGGACTATTCATGAGTTTGCAATAAGACCCGCCAGGGGGAGGTGGCGTCGAGAAGGTAATGCCCGCTGACGTGGCCGACGATTTTAACCGTCCCTTCGTCTCAGTTGGTCCAAAAATCGCGGCCGAGCTGAAGGCGAGCAGCCGCGGCATCCCGCCTCTCCCCCCAGACCACCGTGCGTGACCACAGTCAGACTAGTTTTACGCCTGTGACCTTATCTGACCTTTCAAGACTAGGAGCATAGTGTCTTGATCCAGAGCTGATGGAGTCAATGGTGTGCCTCTGCATGCACCAAAAAAAATGTTCCGCTGCCATGGGACCTCACTTGCTTCATCTATTCAATTCCTGCATCGTCGCACGTGTTTTTTCCCTGTGTGCGGAAGTTAGCTTAAGCTCTTCTCCTTCACAAATCCGTTGCACCTGACGTCGCCAGCAATTTTAGTATCAGATCTATCTGTGCCGTCAAAAATATGCGAAAAGATTGTCTGTCAGCAGTTGTCGGTTTATCCTGGTGTCCACGGCCTCTTAGCCCTTTCGCAATATGGGTATAGGCGGTGCCACTCAACGGAGGATGCCGTGGTCGGCACCGTGGGGTGGATGACGCATCGCATGGACTCTGGACATGTCGTCGCCGTCACCTCCGCAAACCTAAGTGAAACTTTCAGCAGCGTTGACAACAACGTCCTACCGACCAAGGCCAGTTGTACGGCATCGACCCTCGATGGTTTAAAAGTTATTTTGATTGACGACGGCAGGTAATGAACGGTGGTTCACCACCTCTTCCCTTGTCCCACGGTGTCCCACAGGGATCCCTGGTGGGCCCAATCCTCTTCAGTATCTTCCCGAACGACCTTCCATCTCACCTGCCTCACAAGCATCTGGTTATCTATGCCGACGATACCCAACTCGTCGACTTCACCCACACCGACCACCTTTTCACTCTGAAATCCCGTCAGAAGGAAACCACCCTTGCCCTCCAACCCTGCTTCACTGCCAACTTCACAGGATGAACCCATCTAAGACCATCCTTCTTCTAGTCGGCGCGCCCCAGGCCGTCAAAAAACCTCACCCTTCAATCTCAACATCTCCAACTTAATATTCACCCTCTCGCCGTCTGCGAAGATGCCTGGAGCGATCATTAATCGTATCTTTTCCTGGGAGGAGAACATATCCAAATTAGATAAAAAGTGCAACTCGATCCTGTGTGCCCAGTACAAAATTTGTCATCATCTCACACCCGAAGCCCGCAAACCCCTTATCCAGGCCTATGCTTCCCCACATCCTGTACTGCCTCTCAGTCTGGGGTGGGGCGGCCGGCGTGCTACCTCGGCCGGGTGCAAAAAAACGGTAAATTTCGCGGCCAGGATCGCCCCGAGGGTGCGGGGTTGAGATCACATTTCACTGGTCGCAAGGCCGCTAGGCTGGTGCAGAATCAGTGACCTTGCTACGCGCCGCGCCCACATTGGTGTCTTCAGAGCCCTAAATGCTCCCGTGTCCTGGTGGCCGTCCGGCCACTGCTCACCCTCAGACCGCTTTGAGTGAGCGCATCACGAGGTCGGCAGTGGCCGGCGCTTTGGAGCTGCCCCCTTTCCGGCTATCCATACCGCATAGCGTGATTTCATGTCGTGCGGCTTCGTCCTGTAACCAGCTGCCGCCAGCCGTCATGACCTCCCGGAGCCGTGCTGCGCTCAGATCTAAACTTGGCCTATGTGAAAAAGAGAGTCTGTTTGACTTTGTAAGCCTTTTACAAGCTCTTATCGTTTCATCATCATCGCTGCGTCTTCGTTTTTATCGTGTAACTTGGAACCCATTGACTCGAATAAAACATTAAGCCAGACAAATCGAACGATTCGCAGCAAACACATGATATGACATGTGCCTCCACTGTGAAATCAGATCGGGTGCCCTGCCATACAGCAGCGTCCTCTATATATCTTTATAGGTGGCGCTATCACTGGAGAGGACTGAGTCGCATTGAGGCACTGCATGATGCGCTGTGTCACATTGAGGTACAGGTCACTAATCCATTTCCATATGAATGATGCAATGTACCCGTCGTATCGCTACATGTCGGAATTACCGCAGCTGCCATGCGGCCGTTACAGCGGCTGTGGCCAGCTGCAGCCGTTACTCTCTGCCAGTTCTCAGCTATGACGTCGCCGGGCGAAAAGGCAATTTGCGGCGCTTTTGCATTACTGGCGCACAGACAAAGCTCCCTACGCGAAGGTGATTATTCTGGACGCAGACAGCACGCCTAATGGGTATCGGGAACGGAGCTGCCATCAGATATCAAAAGGACGCCGCGTCTTTCGACGCTTGTATTGAAGCACGTAAGAACTTAGTCACGATTCGCGATATGTATTGCTGTTGGATGGAGCTATCGGTTGCCGCCAGGCTGCCGCCGCTGCTAGCGGTCTAGCGAGGAGCTCTCGGCATAGCGAATGCCTGGAGCTGCTAGTCAGAGAGCCACATCCCAGTGATGACCGGCACAGAGCTTATACCGCCCACGCTCCGCGTTCTGCGGTGCGTGTGGCAAGCCCTTGGCCGTTTGCTGCCCATCGCGTCATAGAAACAAGCACTTGATCTTTCTGAGTGCGCTGGCGGGATCAAACCACGTTGAAACGTTCTTAGGCGTATATCTGTTTGCATATTTTTGGGTCTCGTGTGCATGCCATTTTCTTACCCTCTTCACAGGGGGGTCAAACTCAGGGTATACTTTTACTGGGAAGCAAAGCTTATCGATGGAGAAGATGGTCGCTATTTATCACATAACGCATTTTGGAAATGATTTAATTTCATGTTCGCTGTGCTAGATATTCATTTACAGCTGTTTCTCACTGGTGCACTTGACAATTAGGCTCATCTGTGCCATTCGGCGAATAAGACTATCCAGCTTCCTAAGATTATTCGTTCATTTCAGCATTGTTTTCCTTGGGGAGGCGATATTGTACGAGCGGGTAGGCATTTTGGGCGATTGGGTGACATCTGCCTGCTTAAGGTGGATGTAAAAATGCGATCTGGGCACAGGCTGGTCAGAATTTTGAATGCAAATCAATGGCCAATAGTGCATCAGAGTTTTCATGCGCCTAGATTTTGACGGCTACTCTTCAAGAGGAAATACCTTTCGCGGCATGTTAGGCGGAATCGGAGGCTTCAAATTTTAAATGCCAATATTGATGTGACAAAAATTATTAAGCTGGAATTTCTTTTAGAGCAAACCATAAAGGCCCTTTTTCCTGGTAATTCTTACCTGAACCCCGTTCCCGTCCGCCGTCAGCGGCCACTGCCCTGACTCTGATGTCACCCGCATGACTGACTGCGAACTGATCAGATTACTCCATGTTTACTCTGCCGCTGTTTACTCCATGTTTACTCTTACTCTGCCCATACTCTGTCGCATGTTTATAGATCAGCATCACTGCTTGTTGGTTAGTTAAGCATAGATTGGACACCTGCTACAATATCTCTTTCCGCGTCATCTTCCTCTACATCGCATCGCAGCAGCAGATAAGCTTTCGAGAGGCTGCCTGCCTTAAACATGAATTGGTTTAGCGGACACTTATTTACAACTCGTTCAACGCAGCCAACTTAATGTACTTTTGTGCGTAGGCAGGGGCCTAGCCAGAGCGAGAACACAAGGGAGAACACAAAGTGGACCTAAGGCCCCTGACGGTGTCCCCCCCCCCCTCCAAATGCCGGATGTAGCTTACTTGTTAACGAGCCCTGCCAAGGGGGATGGGGTACAGGGTTGGCAAACGCCCTCCTGATGGAGGAAGATCCTCTCCCATAAATTCGCCGATATAGCTGACTTGTCAACGAGGCCCGCTGTTCTCTGTTTATTGTCATTTTTACGCTTTAACCAGAACAGAAACAGAAATCAGAAGCTACCGCGATGTCAGTTCTGTTTGCATTTTGAAGAAAATAAAGTACAAAAATCAGACGTTTGGCGATTATATGAAAAAAGCCACTGGTGCTCTTCATGTTACAATGGTTCAGGGGATTACTTCTAAACCGGTGGACTTCAGAAGCCTTGCCAGATGCTTTCTATGTTCTTCAGAGACTTTGAGAACACCTGAAAATAGATTGTAGATCGAAATGGGCTCCAAAATTAGCATTGACATGGCTAATCCATGTTTATCTCGAAATGTTCAACATGCAGTCAAAATTTGGGCCCGATAAAAGTTATGTAACATGGTTTTGAGCATGTGCACTCCCAAGGACCCAGCATCCCTAACGCCCGGCGTTGCAGTTTCCATAGGCCACGCGGTGTCGGTCGTGCGGCTGGCACCAAACCGTGGCTAGGGGCAGATAAAAAAGACGACACATCTGAAAGAGGCACTTTTGAACGCTTTGGGAACTTAACTCGTGCATTTAGAAAGTGGTCTGGGCGTATATTTCACATGTACGATTTTTAGATTGATAACAAAGATTGATTAGCCTTTACGATGATGATAAAGATGGGCTAAACATTACGACACCGCGAAGTGGTACTGGAATCTGGTGTTGGAACTGGAAGATTGATGAAAGAATCTGTATTCTTCGTGTGGCTGTAATTGTTGGTTTGAAGAGAGAACATCCTCAAAACGGTTAAAAACATCCCCGCCCCCCCCCCTGCTCTAATCCCTGAATGGCCCAAATCTATTTTGAAAGACTCTGGAAAGCAGTGTCACGACGGTCGTTCTCACGTGCCCGCGGTGCCCGCCGCCTGGTGTTATCGGGAGCGGCCAACGCCTTTCGGCTTTACAATATTGCAACCCGGCCATCGCTGTTATTGCTCCTGATCCTGTGAACGTACAGGGTCTAAGCTGCTTCATATTTGTTTTTCACTTGTTGATTTTGCAAAAGAATGGACGTTCTGAGGCGAACATAGACTGGCCTTATTTCATTTTTGATATCACTTCAATCCAGTCTGTTTAACACTTCCAAGACCCCTCACCTTTTCCGGACAAGGGACCCGTGATCAGAACGCTAGGGACACATCACCATTACCGGTCCAGGGCAGAAGGGCCATTTCGTCCCAGCGCCAGGTGGATTCCGGCTGCCGTTATGGCGACACGGGAGTGGAGTACCCGAGTTGATCCGGGCTTGACTCCAAATTTATCCGTTCACCGTACATGATAGGAAAAGACGCTGCTATTTATCACATGAAGCAATTATACCCAGTGCGGTTTGAGGGCAGTGACAGGTGAACTAGGTAAATGGGCGTGCATGTTTATGGTAGTACAAAATCAACCTGACCCCTTTAAGATCTCAGAAACTAAGAGACCTAGAGACACCAAATTCACACGTATAGGTGAAAACACATAAATGTGTTCTCCAGAAGTGCCCTCAGACCATTTCATGCAACCGCCATGAACTTAAATACCGTTCCAAGTAAAAGGTCACTGGTGTTGATTTAAGGTCAGTGATCTTTTCTAGCCTTTTCAGGTCATTTTGACCAAATAATAAGATACTGATTCAATGAATTCAAAATGAGCACCAGAAGCTATCCCGTACAGCAAGCTATAGAGTAAAAAAGAGGTTGGTTTCGACCTTGGTCTAACCTTCACACCCTACTCTAGGTCAATTGAATTTGTTTATTCAATTGTTGTTTACCTAAAAAGTATCTCAGAGACGTATGACTTCTTCTAGCACTCCATTCTTGCATCCGATGGAGCGATTCCCTGGAAATGGTCTTCGCTGAATCGATGGTCCACTTTGACCTGCCGTAGGTCAACGACATTACAAGGCGCCTCTAAATTTTAAACGATTTGCTAGTAAATTGTCTACAGCTATGCACCATTTGGTGCGGCCGCGCCGCGCAGTTGGGAAATCATTCTGGAAAAACCTTTGGAGATGGGGGCGGGGGGGGGGGGGGGGCGATGTATTGACCCCTCACCCAAACGCGTGTTTCCTCTTATCCGCGTCATCCTCAGACAGCGTGCGTCGTCCTGATCAATAAGTTTGCGGAAACCGCACGATATGACGTAGCGCAACAGACCAATCGGTGAAAGTCCCCGTTAACGTTAGGTCGGGTTACCTAGCATCTTCTGTCGTGAAGAAAACAGCGGATGAGCCTCGGATGAGGCAAATATGAGTTGTGGAGCCAATACCAGCCGCTCCAGGTGGATCATCCTCGGCAGCTGCAGTCCAGCCGCTCCAGGTAAACTCTCCTCGGCAACTGTAGTCCAGCCGCTCCAGGTGGATCATCCTCGGCAGCTGCAGTCCAGCCGCTCCAGGTAAACTCTCCTCGGCAACTGCAGTCCAGCCGCTCCAGGTGGACCATCCTCGGCAGCTGCAGTCCAGCCGCTCCAGGTAAACTCTCCTCGGCAACTGTAGTCCAGCCGCTCCAGGTGGATCATCCTCGGCAGCTGCAGTCCAGCCGCTCCAGGTAAACTCTCCTCGGCAACTGTAGTCCAGCCGCTCCAGGTGGATCATCCTCGGCAACTGTAGTCCAGCCGCTCCAGGTGGATCATCCTCGGCAACTGTAGTCCAGCCGCTCCAGGTGGACCATCCTCGGCAGCTGCAGTCCAGCCGCTCCAGGTAAACTCTCCTCGGCAACTGTAGTCCAGCCGCTCCAGGTGGATCATCCTCGGCAGCTGCAGTGTTGCCGCCATGACGAGCTTCTCCGACAAAAGAAAACATGGCTTAAGTTCCGTGTCGTTTCATATCCATGTTTCTAGTTGCAAAGAACAGTATATTGTGCAGCCGCCTTGCAGGTGGAGCTATTTTTCATCACACAATCGCTGCAAAGTCGATCCTGAGCACACACACACAAAATGAATATTTGAAAACATTTTCAAAGGACATTGAATCTCAAGGATCTTTTGACAAGAATGGAGTCCAAGACCTGAGGACCTGATTCTGGAATTCATTGATGTGCTCTAGGCACCTGATTGGTCACTGCTCGGGAATGGTATGGTGGCCTGCTTCACTGATAGCTTTTTGAGCTGTGTAAATCCTTGGAAGTGCCTGGTGCCTTGATTGGAACGACCCATGCCTTCATGCATATATCTACACGGCAGCGATGGATGTGGATGTACTAGTTTCACCGGTAAATAGCCCTAATAAATTCTCGATTTATTACCGTTTATCGGTCTATTAACCGCAAATGGTAAATGATGGCACTGGAGTGACCATGTGCGGGCCCGGGTCAGGATAACTCGGCCGAAACTCGGCCGCTCGGCGGGAGCAGCTGTGACAAGCGCCAGCCGTCCAAGATGGCGCCCGGCCAGGTCAGCCACACGGGGACAATGAGCGGCGGGCACCCACGGCAGGTCGCTCGGGCGGACGACACGCTGCGGCGGCGGCGGTACGACCCGGCTTACGACGCGGCGGCGCACATAAAAGTGAGCGCACCAGCTGGTGTTTCCCACGTCTCGGCCGAATGGCAGATCCGCCATCGATCACCGCACGCGCCCGAGATCAGCGGCTGCAGCTGGAGCCGACACGAGCGGCGGCCGGGAGGCGGCGGCGCTGGCGGCGGCGGCGCTGCCGGGCCGTCCGCCTGCGCGCTCTACTGGCGGCCGGGGGTGTTGGCATGGTTCAGCTGCTGATGAAAGCGCCCCGGCGCGGCCATAGTGATGCCAACACCGAGGAGACGCGACCAGTGACGGTGGGGAGAGTGCACCGAAGGCGCTGAACCGCCGGCAAAGTGGGCTGGTATGGGTCATCCATCCCTACAGCCGCTTTCATTAATTCTTCCTTATTTTTCATCTCGCTTGATCTTCATTAGTCCGTACTCACCAAAGCACTCGCACAATTTGGGTAAGGAATGGTTTTGTCGCAATAGGCTTATGCAATCTAAGTACACTTCAGAAGTCTTTGACTGGCGAGTGTTAGAGACCTTCGGCCGCTTAGTGTTGCAGAGCTCTGACGTAAATGCTTTTTCTGCCACGGTAATGCGATGTCAGTCAGGCGTGTATCTCCGCGAAATCAGCCGAGATGTGAACAGGAAAAATCGACTCAACCTTTTGGTTTGAGTACGCTCAACAATGGGTTCGCCCCGAATTCGGCCGACTTTTTCTCAAAGTCGGCCTAGAGCCATCTCAACGGAATAAGAAATTCCATTCTTGTGCTGCTGCTGGGTCCGAAAATACAGCTGTTCGCCCAAAACCACAGGATGTGTGCAGTGTAGCAGGGAAAGGAGCTTTGTGGTGCAAGATGGTGGGGAGGTAGTTTTTATTTATTTTCACTATGGCATATCTTAACATTCAATCTTCTCATTTCTTTTTTTGAGCGGGGAGAGGGCAGGAACTCCAGCAACTAAGACGCTCTCTGCATGCCGCAGTAGCCGGCACTCCTATGCGTTAGCCTATCCGTGCGGCAAGCTGGGCTCGCCAGAATGATTCACGCGGGTGGAAGCCCTCCTCATTCCCATTTGGCAGCGCAGCATATCGCCGCCCTGACGGGCGCTCAACTGAAATATCACCGATCATAAATTGCCCTGGAAATGCTCTGTCCGCAAGAACGTTCGGTGTCACACATTCGTAGTGGAAAATGGGCGTTAGCCTAGATCAAGTGGAAATCTCAAATCACGGGTGATGAGGGGGAAGGACGCAGGAATGGGAGCTTTAAATAGAGCCCTATGCGTGTGGCGCCAAGACGCGGTTTCGCACAGCAATCAATGATGCATATTCCACGGCGGTGACCTGAGGAACAGTAGTACCTCTAGTACCGGGCTCATAGCTGTTCGGTTGTGCGTCCCGTGACTCAGGATTGATGTAGCGCCGCGCGTACTCACCGATCTGCGGCTACCATGTGGGATCGGGTTTCGAGACACGCTTATGCGGCTGTTGTTCGATGGTCCTTCGGCAACTGACCGAGGGAGCCAAGCTGAAACAGGGACGAAGGTATCGTGGCTTAGCGTGGCACCTTCGGCATAGGCCAGGCGGCAAGCTTGAGTTCATCTACTGGGAAGGTCTTTGAAACAGAAAATCTTTGAAAAATGAACATCTTCGAAACAGCCTATGCTTAGAGAAGACATACATCTCAAGGTCATTAAAAAACGCCAGGACAAACTCTACAAAGGAGCAGGTTCATGACTCAGTTGCAGCATCGAACGACCTGTCAAAAGCCTACAGCTGAATTCCCGACATGAACCATTACCATTAGTGAGCTGCCACACTGATCTCTGTGGCAGTGACTTGACCGTGGACCCTTGGGGTTTGGTTTCCGCGGCTGCCGTGCTGTGGATTTCGAGAAAAGTGAGCGAGTGAGTGTTCGACGCCCGTCCCACCGCTGCACTCGACACTTAGCCAGCCATTTATCCTCCTCACCAGTCCACGATGTACTCTGTTCATCACCGAGGGTTTGCCGAGGCACCGTTGGCCGCCTGCGCGGTCACGTGCCACCGGAAGCCGGGCCAGGGCTCGCTTCTCTTGCTGGGGGCGCGTCCCCCGCGCCCTAGCCAGCGGTCCCGGCGAAACTGACAGCGGGTGCGCCTCCCGACCGGCCGGCCCACGCCACGGGGGCCCCGCGGTGACAAATTATGCAGTCGCGTCGAGTCTATAGTCAACAAAGGGTCCGAAATGAAAAATCCCGGTGAAATATTGGCGAGCGGGCGGGAGCGGCTGTCGCCACAGTCTCAGAAACCAGCCTCGACGCCGCCGGCGGACAGATTGCTCGGCCGAGATTGCAGCGTAGACGCGGCGCGTCGCGCCGCGCTGCGCGACCTCATATTGTCTGTGGCTGAGAGTCATACTATTGGACGGTACAGCCAAGTAGGGCACCGATTCTACGAAATGTTACGTAAGTTGTGAAGTGCATTTGCGAGGAACACGAGACGCATAGATAAGGCAAAAGTAATAGCCTGCTTCCTCAGAGAAATTCCGGGATAATTGAGATATAGATGCGTTGATATTTCGGCAGCATACATTAATCGAAACGAATAGCAGAAGCCTGCTATTTGCACATTACACATCACACGTTGGCACATTACACATCAGTATTCAGCAGCAGTCTACTCAGTGGACTTACACTAAACTGGTGTTTTCTTGCACGTATACACAGCTGAATATGAATTGAGGCACGAACATACACAGGAACACGTGCTGATGTGCGTTACAATTCGAAATCCTAAGAATATGTAAAATAAACATCCGCATGGGCATTTCAGTGGAAGCTCTCTGCTGGCTGGCGGGATTTCTTCTAACATTAATCGCTTTGTCGTGTCCACACTTTTAAACGACACTGTCATGAAGCATTAAGCTCGCTCTGTCATCATCGTGGTGCCGGCTGTAACGCAAAGGGGGCAGCGAACTATAGGTTCCACAATTATCTCTTGTGCTTACAAATTTCGTGGGCGGAAGTAATGAGGTAGTGCAGTCGCCTGCTTTCCAACAAGCTGACATGAAATGTGCCGAACAAATCCACATAGCCTAAATATTGAGGCGTGGTGGATGAGCGCACGTGATATGCCAGCTGTGTACGGAATCGGTTCCGCACTCTTTCCACTGTGTTGGGGGGGGGGGGGGGGGCTCACGGAGCGCAGCAATGGAGCCCACGGAGCGCAGCAATATCCCGAGATGGAGCGAATAGCTCTGCAGAAAACAACGAACAAAGGACACCACCTGAAGCTGCAAATAATCCTGGCTGGGGAATTCAGCGCATTAAGAGATCCGCGGCTCTCAATGCACGCCGGTATAACAGTATGAGGGAGCAAGATACACACAGGATTATCATCTTTCAACGGGTGTTCGGTATTACAGCATGAGAGAGCAAGATATACACAGGATCATTACCTTTTAACAGGTGTCCGGCATAACAGCATGAGAGAGCAAGACACACACAGGATCATCATCTTTTAACAGGTGTCCGGGTAGCGTCAGTCTGAGCCCCCAAGCGTTTTTCCAGAATAATTTCTGAACTGCGCTGCGTAGTCGCGCCAAGGTTGGCATATCTGTAGGCAATTTAATAGCGGCTCTTCTGCTATAAAAATTACATTTCCTCATAAGGTCGCTGAGCTATGCCAGGCCCAAGTCTGGTCGTGCCTGTCAGCAAAGGTCATTTCTAGGGAATTGCTCAATCTGATGCAACAATTGAGTGTTAAGCGAAGCCACACATCCCTGAGATGGCTTGTTAGATAGTTAGATGATTCAGTTTAGGATTATAACAAAGTCCGTTGACCTCGAGTCAGGCATGATGGGCGGACCAAGGTCATAGCAATATCTTATTCACCGAATATATTATTCTATGGGGTAGTTTCTGCTACTAATTTCGAATTCCTTGATGCATCTGCAACAGACACATTTCATGTACTTCTTCCCAAAGGTCAGAGCAGATCACTGACCTGAAATGACCCAGATTAACCGTTCGTTTTTAGATAAATACCGCCTAGCGTAATTCTTGACGCTTATCCTAATTCAAAAATCAAAACAACCTCGTAGTTGTTTGGTCACCACGACCTTTAAACAAGGGTAATTGACCTAAAACTAGCACGTTCACCATTTGCCTCGAACGGGCATCAGAGTTTAAGGCGGTTGCATGGGCGGTTTGGGGCACTTCGGGCACCAATCTGAATAATAATTTTGTTTGCCTTAATCGGCAAAAAAACTCATAACTTACGAACCGCAAATTTTGACACAATTGTATTCGTATGCAGACAACCGACCCTGCGAGTTTGGTGACGCCTGCTCCGTTCGATTCAAGATCGCAGGTGACACCAGCCTGTATCATGTGGCATGTGGTATTCAACCAGCCACCCAGGTGCGTGTTAAACCGGCATAACCGAGAAAAGCCTCGAGATCTTGGTTCTTCGGCATAAAAGGCTTGAAGTTTTTTATACTGAGCTAATTGAATCAACTGCCAGGGTGACAGGAATATCTGGTTATATAACCTTACCAACCAAAGATTGGCTACATTGGTAGGTAACTAAACGCGTTACATAAATCAAATCTTGTTGTATATTATATTATAATATCTTGACGTATATATTATATAAAAAGGTATATATATATATATATATATATATATATGCATACATACACACACACACACACACACATATATATATATATATATATATATATATATATATATATATATATACATCGAAATGTATCACACACCGATTGCTCAAGCACGTCATTAATTTGATAACTTTTTAACCCATCCGAATAGAGACTGCGGTAAGCCCGCACAAAACTGAAGTGCGTTGCAGATCAAAGAAATTGTGAACTTGACGTACACGTGAGTTTACCTTATTCAAACACAATGCGGCTATGCGGTCACTTGTTAGTTTTGGATTCATAGTTAGTCATGTGCTAGGACCGATACTTATTTCGTGTTAGCCAGATTTTTTGTCAACCAACGCGAATCGAGGCGCGAATGCGAAATGTCATACCGAGTTGTCAGTAATGCAAGTTTCAGTTCTAACTCTTTCGCACTCTTGTCGCCCCCTTCCCCATTCGGGCCTCGAACATTTAAATGGAAAATGGGCTTATTAGCCGATCGCCACGTCTCCAAGCACAAAAACAGCATGTGATAATTTCTTTTTTACCGCATTGGGAAGCGTTAGGTGGGCTTCCTATGGCGTCAGTCATGTGGGAGTAAGTGTGGTGGGGTAAACACTGCAGACATTGGAGGGAAAGACATGAATTTGGACGATTCAAGAGCTGCTAACTGTCGTTTGCTTAATGCAAACGTGCCAGCCAACTGCATCACACGTATCCAGGATATCACAAAAGATAATGAGGACTCCCGGACGATACCATGCTGGAACAAAACTGGAGCCGTCTTTGACGCTGCCTCCTGAGCCGAAGCTGCCGCGTTCATCGCCGTAATTGCCCTCGAATTTTACGTGCACTATTTCTGCTGACGCAGCGTTTGATGGGCCAAGTCCTCATTAATGCGTGCTGAGCTGGCGATATGAGGAACTTTTGGAGGCGTCTCCGTCAGACAGCGAACTTCTCCGCCAATTAGTCAAGCGTCTCACGGCGGCCGTGCCCACTTCTGCGACTTTTCAGCGATGGCGCGCAGCACGAGGCCCTGACGGCCTGGCAGCCGGCGGCGTTCATAAGGCTCCTGACGGTCTGGCAGCCGGCGGCGTTCATAAGGCCCCGACGGCCTGGCAGCCGGCGGCGTTGATAAGGCCCTGACGGACCGGCAGCCAGCGGCGTTCATAAGGCTCCTGACGGCCCGGCAGCCGGCGGCGTTCACAAGGCCCAGACGGACCGGCAGCCAGCGGCGTTCACAAGGCCCAGACGGACCGGCAGCCAGCGGCGTTCACAAGGCCCAGACAGCCGGCGGCGTTCATGAAGCCCCTGACGGCCCGCGACGCCTAGACGTCCTAGCAGAGCCTCGCGGAGCGTGTCGCCAACCAGCCCAGCATGGATAGTCCCCACTCAGCAGCCAAGACTGCTGGGACGTATGTCGGGAGGGGTGGAGACACCAGCTGGTAGAGCTGTTCAGGAATGAAGTAGTAATGTGTTATCTATGACTTTCTTTTGTGGTAGACATGATTGAGGCGCTGAAAACCCATCAGCTGCCAATTCTTCCTTTGGCGGGGTCTTGGAAGATCTCCAAAATCTTTTTCATCGCAGGTCTGGGAGGGGAACATGGTAAAAACTGTCCCGAATGATCTCAGAGACCATAAAAGCTGCGAGCATGGAATGCTTGGATGATGTGTGGTGACAAATCAAGATGACAAATCAAGATATATATATATATATATATATATATATATATATATATATATATATATATATATATACATATATATATATATATCTCTCTCTCTACTCTCTCTCTCTCTCTCTCTCTCTCTCTCTCTCTCTCTCTCTCTCTCTCTCTCTCTCTCTCTCTCTCTCTCTCTCTCTCTCTCTCTCTCTCTCTCTCTCTCTCTCTCTCTCTCTCTCTCTCTCTCTCTCCTCTCTCTCTCTCTCTCTCTCTCTCTCTCTCTCTCTCTCTCTCTCTCTCTCTCTCTCTCTCTCTCTCTCTCTCTCTCTTCTCTCTCTCTCTCTCTCTCTCTCTCTCTCCTCTCTCTCTCTCTCTCTCTCTCTCTCTCTCTCTCTCTCTGAAAACATAAGCCATTTCTAGTTCCGGACAATGACTGCAAAATGGTATCGGCCAGCCAAAGCACAATAGTTCATGTTCAGATCCAAGCGCGGAAAGAATCTGTTGCGGTGCATCGAATTTGAACATGAACCTATCCAGAACAGAACATCCAGAACACACATAGGACGCATGTTCTATTTTTTAGCACAATTGGGATACATGTGTACCCCACAAAATATGTGTTGATAAACTGGTGTGACCTTCCTTAAGACCAGTAAGATGCCTTTTGCAATGCGAGCAAGGGGACGCCAAAGTCATCAAGTATTGTAATGTACACGATACCCTGTTACCTGCCACAATCTCATGGAAGCAGTCATTTTTTTTAATTTTCAGGGGAGTATTTAGTGTTCCTTCTCTGAAAATGGAAATATTTGACATTTTCAGCATTGTGTCACCAGGACGTTGTTTGCTTGATCAGGTTCAGAATAACCAGCTTCAGCAAAAACGTAAGGCGACATACCTCCGTTCCGCAAGTCCGTTGCGCGCATCATGAGCACCACCACTTGTCGTGCCAACCCGCGCAGTGGCGCGCTAGAGCAGCCCCAAGGTTAGTAGAGACAGTGGCCAGATGTAGTGATGTGGTGACAGCTGTCGGCGCCCTCCAAAGGCCAGGACCAAAGGCCAGACCACAGAGCTCCCTCTCTATGCAAGTGACGTTTCGCACCACTCTGCACGACGTTGACTGGCTGCACAAACCCAAGGTGGTGCGTCGATGCGGCACGGCTTCCGTCCGTGCTCTGTTGATATCACTGGCGGCCGTCGCCGTGGTGTGCAGTGTTTGAACAGGACGTCGGGCAACTATTTTGGTCCGCGGCACAGTAGCTGGGGCCCACTCCCGGTCATCCATCGTAAGCTGCTGTTTGTTCAGGTGTCCTGCTGTATGTATCGACGGCGACCACCATTTTGCAGCCATTGTCCCGAAGCCTTCAATGGCAGCGGTGTTTGAACAGGCATCATGCTATAAATATCGATCACATTTTTGTGTGGCCATTGACATAAAAAAGCGCCGCGATGTAGGCATCCAATCGATGTTAATCACTGTCTGCCGATGCCACGAACGTTTTAGTCGATTACACCCTCACAGACACACCAGCTTACCGCGCACTAGTTTTAGTTTCGCGAATTGTACGACAACTCAAGATTGCTCTCATTTCGTCTCGGACAGTATGCAAGGAGAGTACGTGGCACCACCGCCCAGCGGCTGCCAAAGATCGGTCTTCAAAACGGGCGGTGACACTGGAGTACCCTTTGAGTTTGATTGGTGCTTGGGAGGGAATAGTATGCATTGTCAGAGCTTTTCTGTGTCGCTCGGATTCCGCGGCAACTTCCTCAAGGCACCGGTAAGATCACGGGAATAACGCAATCCGGCCAGAAAAGCGACTGGTAATTGATCTCGGCCAGTAGATGGGCATAGCACAAACTTCCCTGTATGTGTTATGCAGCAGGATAACAGACGGGTGCCGATGACAGGCGATGCGTTTCACGCTCCCCATGCGGTCTGGAATTTCTTTTGAAAAATCGTCCCTTTCGCAGCACAGTCGAGGGGGCGTCCGCTTCGGTGTGGTTGTGCGGCTGGGTTTTTCCTAAACCACCTGCTTACAGAAACTATCAAGTGATGTTAGAAAGCAGAACCAAAATTTATAGGCTTTCTTTTGTAATATCACACGAATATAGGTGCCGCAAAAACACAGCTTCTGACTTTGGCACGTTGACTCTTAAAAAGTACGGAGTTGTGAAACGGAACTAAGTTGCTCCGACCTCACTAATTCAAGCTTCATCATTTTAAAGCTTGCGTTCATTGATTCCTTTCGAAAAAAGGTCAGATAACTCGTTCGTCACCCCAAAACACTTGCATGCAGCATAAATCGTCATTTATTTAGATAACGTTGTTTATCATTCTATCTTAATGCATCCTTTAATACTCGGAGGTATGTTTCTGGCAAGCGCTGTACATTCCGTGACGCCATAATTCTCGTTACGCCTGTCACAAGCAGCATCGCTCAGCGCTCAGCTTGTGCAGCTCCCGGTGACGGCTGGGCTGAACGCTCAGCTTGTGCAGCTCCCGGTGACGGCCGGGCTGAGCGCTCAGCCTGTATAGCTCTCGGTGACGGTTGGGCTGAGCGCTCAGCTTATTTAGCTTCCGGTGACGGCTGGGCTGAGCGCTCAGCTTGTACAGCCCCCGGTGACGGCTGGGCTCAGCGCTCAGCTTGTACAGCCCCCGGTAACGGTTGGGCTCAGCGCTCAGCTTGTACAGCCCCCGGTGACGGCTGGGCTCAGCGCTCAGCTTGTACAGCCCCCGGTAACGGTTGGGCTCAGCGCTCAGCTTGTACAGCCCCCGGTAACGGCTGGGCTGAGCGCTCAGCTTGTACAGCTCCCGGTGACGGCTGGGCTCAGCGCTCAGCTTGCACAGCCCCCGGTGACGGCTGGGCTCAGCGCTCAGCTTGTACGGCCCCCGGTGACGGCTGGGCTCAGCGCTCAGCTTGTGCAGCTCCCGGTGACGGCTGGGCTGAGCGCTCAGCTTGTACAGCCCCCGGTAACGGTTGGGCTCAGCGCTCAGCTTGTACAGCCCGCGGTGACGGCTGGGCTCAGCGCTCAGCTTGTACAGCCCCCGGTAACGGCTGGGCTCAGCGCTCAGCTTGTACAGCCCCCGGTGACGGCTGGGCTGAGCGCTCAGCTTGTACGGCCCCCGGTGACGGCTGGGCTGGGCGCTCAGCTCGTACAGCTCCCTCTCAGCTTGTACGGGTCCCGGTGACGGCTGGGCTGAGCACTCAGCTTGTGTAGCTCCCGGTGACGGCTGGTAGGTCACGGTGGTGACCGTCACCCACGGCAGCAGCGTTTACAGAGCTCCTGTTATGTTTTAATTCGCTTGCAGTGAGGGCTGCGGCTTTTAGGGCAGATGACGGGATATAAACTTTCGCAGCACTTGTCTGTGGTCGAGGAGATGAAGGGCGGGCTGTGTCTCCGGTGTGTGGCTGAACCTCTCTCTGTCGGATGAGAGAGGGTGGATGAGAGGCCCCTGACCTTGGGCCGAGCAGGCCGCGCCGTTTGACGAGTGGCCACGCGTTCATGGCACCGCCCCGCGCCGGGCGCCAAGTTGGCTGTCGTATTCTGACTAGCTAACCGCACTCGGAAAGTCATATCCGTTCCCAGCCGGGCTCACGGCAGCGACCCTGTTGACATCGATGCGTCATCAGTGCCCCTCCCCTGCTTCGGCGTCGTCCGCCTCCGGCTTGCATTGACCCGCCGTGCCGAACATGTGCACGTACGCCTCCGTCCCGATCGGGACACTGATCAGCGCCGACGTCGGGGCATGGTTATAGGTGAGGATGATCGCGTGTGGCCGCTCGCCACCGGCTTCCGCCACTGGCGGGTCAGCCCGGCTGGCACGGCCAGCATCACCGGTGGCGTGCGTGCTGATCGTCAGACCACAGCCGGACTATACATAGCGTCAGCCCGCTGTCGCTCATTAGGGGCAATCGACGAATGCGACGGCGAGTGCTTCACTGCTCAAGCTAATGCTTCCAATGAGTCGCCGATCCGAGACGGTGCTTCTTAAGTTCCGGTTCTAATATGTAATGCATTAGGGGTCCAGGTTTTCGATGAATTCCTGTTAAAATTGCTTGACGTCACCTAAACACAATGAGAACATTTTGAGACTTATAAGTCACTGCAAAACAGGCAATGCGAAGACAGTGCCATGATACAGTTCCAATAAATCACATTAATAGCACACAGCGCTAATGAGTGGTGCGTTCGTGCGGGGATCTTCGCACTGTGCGTTAATGAAATGACATGTTGCATCTATCCCCATCCGCTACTCCCTGTCAGACTTTGCTAAAGATATTACCAAAGGCATCTTTCGGAACCCTTCCATGCAGCAGTAACGCGCCGTACTGCTAATGTACTATCAGCAGCTGCACAATGTCTGTAAACGGTTGCAACCGTACTCCTGCGCTACTCGCACCGACGTCCAGTCACGCGTGGTTATGGCAGCGACGAACGGTGACCGTACCTCGTTGTTTAGATTTCCGTGGATTTATTCCGTCTTGCTAGTGGCAGCATCTGTGCCAAGTTCTGCCACCTTCAAAGATGATCGCTGGCGCCATTCATGTGATATCGTTTTTTTAAGATGGTGCAGTGCTTGTGCAATGTCAGGCATGGCAAATACTGAAAGGGAACTCAGATCACCCGCTTGCAATAATGATATACGTGATACCTGTCAAGTAAGTCACATTTTTGATGAATTTTCGGCCACGGACGTGCCACGCAGAGTCAAAAATATAAATAGTTGATACATGACTCTGTACTTTGTTGGCTATGCAATCATGACACCGCCGACACCGACAGCCAAGTTGGGCACCGTATTTTGACTACATGCGGTCGCAACTATATAGTCGCAATAGATGTTTGAGCCTTGGACTCTCTGAGCAAGGTCCGTTACCAAAAATTTAACAAAAATACAGACTACTTAACGAATATCACGTACACAATTATTGTAAGGAGGTCATCTTAATTACCTTTCATTGCTATTGTTTTTCGTCGCTGAGGCTCCGGCTGCTGCAGCTGGCCTAAAGTCGCCGCCGCTTTTATTGTTTTGATCGGCGCGTTCAGAGCGCTAGCATCAACTCTCGAAGGAAGGAGGGCTCTTGAGCTTCGATAACCCATTGGTAATGTGTTGGACGCGCGGGTAAGGATGCTTAGCAGGCTTGCTCATGAGGATTAAGGATGCTAAGCTCGCTTAGCATCGTGCTCTTAAAAGTTTGACGGGTGACATCGATAAACAGCGCGCAGACTACATTAGCGGACATTTTGGCTGTCCACAGTAAACCACAGGCCTCATCGCGGCCAACGGCGAGGGCTGGGGAGGCGGCAGCAGACACCGCTCATGTCTGTAGTGTGACTGAGGCAGGTGTGAGGAGGAACGGATACGGCTGCCGAACGCCACGGTGGGAAGGGGCGGGTACGACCACCGGCCGTCAGGCTGGGGAGGGGCGGATACAGTCACCGGACGGCAGATTGGAGAGGAGCGGGTACGGGCACCGGGCGCCAGACTGGGGAGGGACGGGTACGGGCACCGGGCGCCAGACTGGGGAGGGGCGGGTGCTGTCACCGGGCGCCTGGCTGGGGAGGGGCGGGTACAGTCACCGGGCGCCAGGCTGGGGAGGGGCGGGTGCTGTCACCAGGCGCCAGACTGGGGAGGGGCGGGTGCTGTCACCAGGCGCCAGACTGGGGAGGGGCGGGTACAGTCACCGGGCGCCAGACTGGGGAGGGGCGGGTATAGTCACCGGGTGGCAGGCTGGGGAGGGACGGGTACGGGCACCGGGGTGGCAGGCTGGGGAGGGGCGGGTACAGTCACCGGGCGCCTGGCTGGGGAGGGGCGGGTACAGTCACCGGGCGCCTGGCTGGGGAGGGGCGGGTACAGTCACCGGGCGCCTTACTGGGGAGGGGCGGGTATAGTCACCGGGTGGTAGGCTGGGGAGGGGCGGGTATAGTCACCGGGTGGCAGGCTGGGGAGGAGCGGGTACAGTCAACGGGTGGCAGGCTGGGGAGGAGCGGGTACGGGCGCCGGGCGCCGCCGGCCGCGTCAGCACGCCTCTGACTGCCGGGCGGCTCGGGTGAGGTCTCGTCAGCACGATACCCGAGCTCAGTTCAACCCGAGAGTCGGCCTGGTCGACGCCCGACACTCTGCAGAGCACACCGTCGGACCCGGCAGCTGGGCGGTCGGACGGAGCCCGGTCACGTGGGGGGGGGGGGGGGGGGGCACGAGCTGGAGCGGGCGCGGGGGAGGGGGCACTGTGTGAGCTGGGTCAGTTTTTCAATGCGTCTGGCGCACTGCTGGTAGATGCTGACTAGAGGCCTTAGAGGAGATGGTCTAAGGAACAGACGATTTACGTTAAACGCGGCTGATTGGAATGACCGCAGGTACAACGCAAGCCCCCGCAAGTGAGGGGCTAATAGCCACTTTTGTTATTTCTTTCTAGTCCATCAAACGGGCGCGCAGCCAGGGTCTCGGCAAGGGAGCACAGTGTTGGCAAAGGGCTCCCAAATAGTGAAGGGCACCCCGTAGAAAATCAATGAATGTGACCCATTTGTTAAGGAGGCCATGCTTTTCTTTGATGTTTCTCATTTTTCCTTCTATAACTGAAGAAGCCAGACGCCACCGCGACGTCAATTCGGTCTAAATTTTATGGTCAATAAACTGAAGAAATCAAGCGTTTAAGGGTTCCATGAAATACACCACAGGCGTTCTTCATTTCCAGTGCACTCTTTCTGTACTTATAACACCCAGAGTCTTCGTCAGAGCTTTTATCCTTTCATCTGCGTTTTGCAGAGCTGTTAGGCACTCCGTGATTGTAGATTATAGATCGAAATAGTGTTTGTCTGGTCATGTTCAGTGTTCAGTCAGAATCGATTAGTGATACAAATTAGGTGACGAAGTTTTGAACATGCGCGCTCGCAAATTTTAGAAACAAAAACCTCGACGCTAGGCGATGCAGTCTCTTTAGGCCGTGCAGCGTCGGCCCGCGGTTAACACTAAGCCGGAACCTACGGGTGGACGAAAATGATGACGCATCTGAAAGAAGTATCTTTGAACGCCTTAAAACATCAAACTGTACATTTAGAAGGTTGTTCGGGCGTATACTTCACCGGTGCAATGTTAAGATGAATGACAAGAACCGGGGATGGTAAAATGGTAAGTCGTTATGGATGGTAAGCCTTTACAACCGGGGATGGTAAAATATGCCGACTTAAAATAGACGAAACGACTGGTGGATAAGGTCGCAGACAAAATGAATATATTCACTAGAAGCTTGGTGCTAAAAATGGCTTTGGCAGAGCATTTTGATAATAGCCACTACCAAAAAATATAGTATTCTCCGCAAAAAAATGTTATGTCTCCACACACAGTTATTACGCCTCCATGGTAATACATTTTGTTACACAACACAAGTGGACCTTTTCGTGGAGACTCTTTACCGTACCCGACGGTGCCATGGTATCTATTTTAGGTTTTATCCTAACCCGGCGACAAATTTACAAATCCGTGTATTTCCCATGGCGCGGCCGGTCGGCAGATTTGTTGTTTTGGCCAGCCGACTCGCAGGGTCCGGTACTAGACAGTATAACATACTGAGACAGACTCAAATTTAGGGATTTATCTGGCAGCAAGGGCATGTCCCAATTGTTGCAATGCGACTGATATGAGGTGGGCGGCGACTTTCAATGTAGTACGACTTTGCAAGCGGCGTTCATATTCCGGTATCATGAACGCCTGCCTAGGATTCAAATTTTGGGTCTTGTTTGCTTCGTTGGCGGCGCCGCGGTTCGGCATCCTGTCCAGCATTGCTAGTTCGGGCTAAGTTGGTGAGATGATCCGATCAAGGTAGAAATTGACCCGTGATTTTCCAAGCCGCCTTTTCATGATACCGAAGAGGCTGTTGATGCACTGTTGCAGTCACATGCGACCAGCTTGCTCCCTTTGAAATGAAGCGTGGGTTGGATGCTGAAGTCTTATGGCGCTCCTCATGGAAGGGACTGGCAGGGGGTGATAATCGTTTTGAAGTGCCAATTTATGCCATGTTTGCTCTTGTCCTGATTGATAATGATTACCAGTCACATAGATCTACAAATCAGGGGCGTACTTAGTTTCCTGTTCAGTTCAGGGCTCTGTGCCCACCCGAGTTTGTGAAAAAGTGTGCCAATTCGGGAGGCATCCGTATTTTGTGGGAAAAATGCAAAATTTGTCGCGGCTTCCCCATCCTTTCTTCAGAAATATATGCCCATGCTTGAAATGTAATTATTTCATCGGTGGTTTGACAACCTTTAAACAAATGTTCACAGTTCAAGCTTTTGCTAACATGGATCTTGGTTGCTGGAAATTTCGTGTGATAGCCAATGATGCAGACAATTGGAAGGCAATGGAAAGCGAGGAGTCAGTTGGTGTAGCAAATGTAGGCAATCAGGAGGGGGCGGGGGGGGGGAGGGTGCAGATTTCATTGCCATCTCCCCCTTTGCCAAGACTTGTACTGCAAATAGGAGGAGGTTTTGCGGTACCTTGGTCCAGCTATCCTATGAGTTCAGTGAAATCTTGATATTTGGTTGTCTCTGAGGACAATGTTGACTATTTGCTGATGATAGCATCCCTACCGGAACAGGAAAGCCCTGGAAGTGATTTGTTCTGTAGCGTTCATCCATACGTGTAGTTTCTTTGTACTTCTGGGCATAACACGTGCATAGATGCAAATGTGGCATATTTCATTGCTGTTTTTGCTTACAATGAATTTGAAAGCTGTCCTGATGAAATTCTTAGAATGATCGCTGAATATATTAAATGCAGGCTGTGCAGGCAGACAGCGTGCCTCATATGCAGCCTACATTGATAAAAGACACAAATATTGTTAATGTGGTGGTGGCATGACAGGAATGCCATTTTTGCATACTTAGGGGAGGTAGCAAGCCATGGATCATGAACAATGGATCAGGCACAAAAGAAAATGGTTTTATGTTATAGTTAGCTTTTTCTCATTCATTTTGTTACCTCTCATCTAAAAGTGTTTGCGGGGAGGAGGAATCAGCGTTGAGGAGACCCAACCAAACATGGAAGTTGGTTGGGGCCTAGAAATTGATTTGAATTAACACTCCTGCATTACACATGGCAAGAGCCACAGGTAACCTTTCACACGGACATGATTTTTTCATCATCTGAAATGCAGATTTCTACACGAGCGTTTATAAAATGAATAAAAAAAGATGGTACCAACAATTCTAACCTTTACCCTGCTTCGCCGGCTTTCATCATGCGGGCTGATGGGGGGAGGGGGAGGGGGGGGGGGGTGCGGGGCGGCGATCTCCTGCTGTTTGCGAACTAAAAAAGGTAAAGGCTCGCGACAAAAATATTGAGTTGTCATTAACGAGATCTTGTGATCTGCAAGAAGTCTCTTGCTAACTGACCCCGCTAGATCAAGTCTAAGACCAAATTTTCCTGCAAATCAAACTATTTCAGCTTTGCGTGTTCATATGTACGAAATCGTGCAGCGGAAAGACTTTGGACATAGAGGAGGCGTGTTTCTTGTTTGATTATGATCACAGTGATATGTGCGTTTTATTCTTTTCGAGCCTATGTGTAAAAAAATGTGGAGCTTCATAAATGCAACAGTGCCGGCTCTCCGCGCACGGTCCGTAAAATCGTCGCTTGCCGCCCACCACCCCTGCTGGTCTTCGACCGTCTTGCAGTGCTCGCCCAAAAATGTCGCTACTCGGGAACCAGAATTGCAAGGGACACGTTTTTGGTGTTACCACACGCACAATGGATGTCCCAGAGGCTACCAAAGATTTGAGTGAGACTGCACAATAACCTGACGGTATCCTCAGGAATCCTCAGGGCGGGGGGGGGGGGGGGGCGGGACACATGTCCCCACCCTCCCCCTCCTGTCAGGGCAACTATGTTGATCAGAAAGAACTAGCAGTCTCATGTTAAGTTATTAACAAACTGCAATGCATTTTACTTGCTGGGGAACGCCGAAAGGCACCCGCCGAGCTAAGGCACCCACCGAGCTACCCAAGTCGCGCCAGGCTTGGAGCATGCCTAAGGTATGATGGTTAGTTTGATGACGGTTGAGATGAGACTCGAAGCGCACACGCGATTTTCGCAAGGGGACATGATCTCAAGGAGGCCTTATCTTGGGCGTCATCCCCAGTGCCGCCTGCTGCCGGTTCAAACTTTGCCATGTATTCTGCTGCCCTGGCTATCGGGGTCATTCATTGTCTTTTTTTTTCGCCGTCGAGGAAAGCAAATCCAGCCGTAGATCGAGTTTAAACGCAAGGCCCCGGCAAGTCCCGAGGGTGGAAGAAAACTGCTGTTGTGATTTGGCTATCCCATAGCCCAGGCCAGATGCGTCTGTTTTCGTAGCAGCAGCAGTTATCCTGACATTGGTTGAAGAACATTGTAAAATGGAGCGTTTTGGTTGCGTGCATGATATTGAAAATTGTGGTGATGAAAGAGGCTTTCGGTGATTGCTGATTCCTAATGACGCCATTTAGCATGAACCCCACTGTTATTCCATGCCATATGGCATCGCATTACGCTGCTGGCAGCAATTTTGCCACTAGAAACTTGGTTGGTGACAAAAGGTGCACTTTTACCATCCTTGCTCACAACACCGCTAGGTGGTGCTGGAATCCGGTAGTGGAACTGTAGGAGTAAAAAAAGAATCTCAATTGTCCTTGTTGCTGAAACTCTTCATCTGTCCAGAGGACAACGTCAGGGTCATAGAAAAATGCACCCAGGCTAACGCTTGAACGTCACGAATTGATTTTAAAGGCATCCGAAACTATTATTTCACGACGGTCGTTTCCGCGTGTACGTACGGCGCCCGCCATCTGGTGTTGCTTGCAGTGACCAACGCCGTTCGGTTTTATGGAAACGACAACTCAGACCATCGCTATCTTTGCTCCCCAGATTTCGGGCACGCATGCTGAAACCTTTCGATGTGATTTGTTTTACTATCAGTTCTGCAAAAGAACTAACGTTCTCTAGGAAACATGGGATGGCCTTGTTCGTTTTCTAACTCATTTAAACCTGCCTTATTCAACACTAATGAGACTCTTGATTTCTTTCCGAGCAAGTGTTAAACACTGGGGGAGGATCCCCAAAGAAGGGGACCCATTTGAGCACACATACTCGAGGCCGCTGGTCGGCGCACGTTAAGCACCGTGAGCCATTGGCCCACGCATGAACCCAGACCAATGCAGATCTTGGCCCCCGGCCTGGCTCCTGCTTGAGGAATAGGCTCCAGGGTTCAGACTGACAGGGGGCCAACTGTTCGCTGTTAATGGTCCCTGTCTGACTGAGACACCCGCATTATTTCAGGGGCTCCTGAAGCGGTGCAAGAGGACCTCTAACTGATATTTCAAGTCGCGACCCGTAGGGTCGCGATTCCTTAGGTGGCGTACAGCCAGTGCTTTGGACCCTTATGCCCTCTAAGCGGGCCCTTACTCGTCGGTTCCGGTGGGCCACCCGGGCCATTCTTCGGGCCTCATCGGACACCGCCCTCGGCCGGCTCGGGGCCGCTTGCGAACACAAGACCTTCTGGCAGGCACTGTGGCCCCCTGGTAGGTAAGGGGTCCCCGACCAATGTGAATCCCTGGCACCAGCTTTGTAGCTGATTGGGCAGTAAACCCCCAGGCCCATACCGACACGGAGCCAACTGTGCGGCACTCGTGGTGTCAGTGGTGTCGTGGTGTCAGGCCGACATATAGGCCCATGTAGACTCATGGGTCCCCGGTCGGCATAAAAAGCGCTCTGACTGAAATTTGGGGGTCCGTCCTTGCAGGCCGGGGCTCCTGAACAAGACTCTGACCAGCCCTTCGTGCCTTAAGCTCGCCAGCCGGGCTCTTGATCGTCAATCCAAGTAAACCCTACGGGCTCTTCGGGCCTCCTCAAACTCTGGCTCTGGCCGACTTGGGCCCGTTGGCAACGCAGGGCTCCCTGTTGGGCGTTGTGGGGCCCTGGCAGGCGCTGAGGCCCCAACCATTGTAAGTCGCTGGCTCCTTCTGTGCCCCTGCTTTTGGAATGGGTCCTCAGATCTATGCCGACACGAAGCCGACTGTGCGTTATTGGTGCTGCATGACCAACATATGGGTCTTATCGACCCAGGGGGCCCCTGATAAGCGCGTAGGACCTGCCGGGTGGTATTAATATGGCCTGGCCGGCCTTTCGGGCCGGACTCCTGTGCCCCCTGCATGCGCTGCTGCCATCAAGCCAATACTGAATCACCAGAAAAGTGAGGGGCGAGGCTCAAAACTCCAGAACCCCTATGGTACCCGTTCTTCAGCTTCCTTGGCGACCCCCATGAAAAGCAGAGTAGCGACAAGAGAATATATGCTCCTGGACGTAATTTTGTTCGGAATTCGACAAAGGCGTCGGTCAAGCTCTTCAGAACCAAACCAGAGCTCCTCAGTCGGGTGGACAAGCCCCGGCCTGCGGTGATTCCTGGCCCGACATTGCATCACACACGGGCGTGCTTTCCTGCGGACGGTCGTGACAGAGGTGCGGCTAAACATGGTGACGTCACGGCGACCTCCGGACGGGCGGCTATCCTGTCATCGCACCCGTCGCACTTCAGCGTCATCAAAACACGACAAGTCACGAAGCGCAATGTGCCCCGACGGGCTCGGACCGGAGCGGGGTACGTCAGACCCGTTGGACCTGGGGTCAACACGATATTTTGAGGGACATGCCCTGACGTATCCCACTGGGAATAACAGCTTCCACTTCATTTTCACAGAATGCCAGCTCGTATGCCTTTTCTCGTGGTCGCAATCAAGGCATGTCCCGGTGTAACCGCCCCTGATAAGCGGTCTTCATCCAGTGACAGATCCAGGTCGACACCACTGGCTGTCCTGGTGGAACTGCCCCTGATAAGCGGTCCTCGTCCAATGACCGATCCAAGCCGGCACCGCTGGCTGTCCTGGTGTATCCGCCCCTGATGAGCGGTCCTCGTCCAATGACCGATCCAAGCCGGCACAGCTGGCTGTCCTGGTGGAACTGCCCCTGATGAGCGGTCCTCGTCCAATGACCGATCCAAGCCGGCACCGCTGGCTGTCCCGGTGTAACCGCCCCTGATGAACGGTCCTCGTCCAATGACCGATCCAAGCCGGCACCGCTGGCTGTCCTGGTGTATCCGCCCCTGATGAGCGGTCCTCGTCCAATGACCGATCCAAGCCGGCACCGCTGGCTGTCCCGGTGTAACCGCCCCTGATGAACGGTCCTCGTCCAATGACCGATCCAAGCCGGCACAGCTGGCTGTCCTGGTGGAACTGCCCCTGATGAGCGGTCCTCGTCCAATGACCGATCCAAGCCGGCACCGCTGGCTGTCCCGGTGTAACCGCCCCTGATGAACGGTCCTCGTCCAATGACCGATCCAAGCCGGCACAGCTGGCTGTCCTGGTGGAACTGCCCCTGATGAGCGGTCCTCGTCCAATGACCGATCCAAGCCGGCACCGCTGGCTGTCCCGGTGTAACCGCCCCTGATGAACGGTCCTCGTCCAATGACCGATCCAAGCCGGCACAGCTGGCTGTCCTGGTGGAACTGCCCCTGATGAGCGGTCCTCGTCCAATGACCGATCCAAGCCGGCACCGCTGGCTGTCCTGGTGTAACCGCCCCTGATGAACGGTCCTCGTCCAATGACAGATGCAAACCGGCGCCGCTGGCTGGCCGTTGGTCGTTGCACTTATCATCGACAAGCGGTCAATGCTCGCCAAATTATCACCATAGATACATGTGCTTTCTTCCCCTCCACATGGGTAAAAGCTTACTATTTTTACCCATTTTGACCAGAGCTCTGGCCCTGTATGCCACCAATGCATCGCTCCGATGCGTGCCAAACATAAGCGTGCTACGGCATTCGAAACCGGGCCTGCCACCTTCCATCTGACCAGACCCGGGCGGTGCCTTCTCCAGCCGGGCGCCGGCGGGGTGGTGGGGTGGCGGGGCGGCCGTCACCCCCGGCGGGTGGTCGGGCTGCGCCGCCGCCGCCGCCGCCGCGTCACCGCCGCGCTGGAGAGGAAGTGGCCGCCGGCTCTGAGCCAATATTTACCGGGCGGGCTGGCCGCGACGGGCCAGAACAATGCACCCGGCCGGCGCGGCAGCTGTTTACCCGGTCTGTTTACCCAGCGATTGGTGGGCTCGACTTTGTTCCCGGCTAGCCGTGCGCGATCCCATAACAGCGGTGCAGTGCGCTGGCGGGGGCTAGCCCGCTCTCCCGACTACCGCCCGACCGCAGGGCTCAGCGCGTGGGGGCCGTGCCGCGATCGGCGGCGTGCCGGCGCCAGCTCGCGTGCAGACGCTGCCGGTGCCACGTCATCTGCCGCGCTCCCACTCCTGCGCCATATATGCCCCAATATTGTTGTGGAGCGTTTCATGTAAACTCTCAACACCACTGCTGGCTAGCGGCTTACGTAACCTTCCAATGCACCCCGGCCCTCAGTTGGGACAGATTGGCTGTGTATTCTCTGATGTCATGTCGGCGTTAGTGGCGCAGCGAGCCGGCAGCTTGTGCAAAAGCTTATGTTAATGCTGATTTACAACTTGTCCCAAGTGATCTCTTCACAGCTTGAATTTTCGTAACCCAGCCATATACTATTCACCACTTTGAATTCCAATGTTAATCCACCTGCTATCGATGTATTAAAGTTAAGCCAGTTCCATCGTGCAACACACAACTATTTGCAATAATAACCCATACGGCGCACGATCTTCCCTTGCAATGGTACGTCGGTCTCAAGTAACTTGAATACAGACACACACATCTTCGCACATCTAGTGTAAGCCCAACACGTCCCAGGCCATGAAGTGCTGCCGTTTTTTTAAATCCAGTCTTAGCGCCTCATGAAAATTTTTACGCAGGTAAGACAGTAGTATTAGCCTTATTCCTCGGAGAAATCCAGGAGAATGGCAAAATAGTTCTATTCATATTTTGGCAACGTTCCTTTATCAAAACAACAGCAGTGGTGAATTCAAAATTGGCAATTTTGATTCACTTCTGCTATTGTTTCGACAAAGGCATGCTGCCGAAATATCAACCCAACTATACTTCCACCCTCATGGTTTTCTCCGGGGAATAAGGCTAATACTACTGTTTCATCTATGTGAACAATGTTCCTCGCTAAAGCACTGAACAACCTGCGAAATTTTTACGCAGTGAAACCCAAGTCATCATTAAGTCTAAGTCCGTCCACAAACCATGGATGTATCTGACTTGTGAGGACCTCCGGCTTTCATTTGACCACTCGTCTCGCCCCCAAATTAACCCCATACTGAAATGGGCCGTTACCCACGTGGTCTCCCATGCCGACATGGGGCGTCACCCACGTGATTTCCCATGTCACCAACGCACAGCTGTCCACCGTCGCAATCACCACAGCCAGGAGCACCACAGCTTTTTAGCCTGTTAAAGATATTGGATTATTTTAATACCATTTCGTGCTCAATTCAAAGCCTGCGCCGTTCATTTTAGCTCAGGCCGTCATGTTCACTTAGCCTGATCAGATATGTCCCCTCGTCGTCCCCACACATTAACTGGTTTAGCCGCAGCACAGGCTGGACGTATGCTCAGGGCTTTAACTGCTCCCCTGGCTCGTATCTTAATAACGTAGCGTCTGCCTAATCACTTGGCCTGATGAGGTCGATCCGAGCCTGACTGTGGCTATGGAACAGCTGTGCCAGTTAACTCTACGACCAGTCTGGAACCCCAGTCAAGTGATAATTTCGTGTTTAGGAGCGGCAACAGACAGGCTTCCCACAACGTAGTGCTATCGTCTTGCAAAGATATCCAAGCTAGCGCTCATTTATCCATGTGCAAATGTTTCAACACCGCCCACGTTTTGGGAGACACTGGAAGGCCGGGGCATTCTAACATTCTCAGTCATCTGAACCCAAATGTTTCTTCGAATATCAACCGTAGCCTGTTGGGTTCGCCAAACTGCCGATCAATAGGCATATTTTGCGGCTTCATTTTGGCAGCCGTCATCCCAAAGATGTGCTCTCCAGGCTTTGGCATATTTAATGTTAAGTTTACCTCATAGATCACGCGCAAAAGGTCAGGCAGGCACCATGGCATAACAGAAACATGGTAACAACTTTGATACCGATTACCTTGTGCGCACTTTCCCTACAGATGCCAAAACTGGTCACACATTTGCGTTTGCTCCAACAATCACGGTCACCAGCATTGCTATTGTGTTCGGATACCGGTAGTGTAGTGGTTCAGTAGCACGTCTGGAACAAGAGGTACGGGGTTCGGCTCCTCGCGGTGTCTGCCCCTTCTGCGAAGGTGACAGGCAGGCGACGCCGTGCCGTCAGCAGCTGAGCACGTCGCAAGGCCCAATGGCGGACGACACAGATACTGTGTGTTGCCTCCGCATCTGCACTAGAATGTCAGAAGATTCTTTGTGAGTGCTAGTCTTGATGTTGAGCATTTCACACTGTCGCCAGCTGAAGCCGTTTAGCTGGTACAAATAATCATCTCACATTCTTACGCAGATCCAGACAGCAACTAATTCCGTGATACTAATACCTTACCTCAATTCTTCCGTAGTTTCTGAATGTTTTACGCTGCATATGGCTATGGCTTATGGCTTTGGTCATTAACAGCCGCTGGTCAATTTCCCGCATGTATCGGATTCAGGCTAACTTTCAATGGCTTTTTTGCCATGGGCGCATTGAAGGAGCTCGCAAACTCCACTCACTCCTCAAGATCTTTAAACCCAGCTCGGCTACAAGCAGATCCTGATGCTTAACCCAAGAATTCTGAAGAAATCTCTCTGCTGGTGGTTGATGGCATCACGGGTCATACAAGATGCTTCCAAAGTTATCGAAATCGTCTGACAGCGTGGGAACATTGTAGCGCTTGTCGCAATGGCCATGTACAGTATGGAAGCGATAATGAATAAAACGCTCACTACTTGCGCGTCAGAAACACACCAGTTCTGATAAACGTCAAGTGCAGTGTGGACAGAGGTTAAGACAGACCAACGTCAGATCCGGCCATCACATGCGCCTTTTTTCATTCTCAAGTAACATGCCCTAGTTTTTGGACAGACGGCAACCTTCTCAATAGCCAATGGTTTCCAAAATACGTTGGTTTGGTGACAAATTGGTTGAAAAGGGCAGCACACATCATTTTGTTTGTCATCTATGCCTTGATCTTAAATGAACTTTTTCGATCAATTAAAGCGACCGATCAAAGCAATATTTCTTGGTGACGCGAGATATCCTCGCCCGTTTGATCGGCTGTAACGGGCAGGGTACCAAACAACTGATGCATTCCATCAAAACAACTCAAAACAAATGAGGGAACTTATATGCTGCCTTTGGAGGCTATCATACCCATCTATCTTAGCTGCATAGCTATCATATCTATTCATTTTTTATCAGCGATATACTATCGGCTTATGATTCGTCTATCTGTATGCCCGTCCAGTTTTGCGTTGCGTTGTCCACGGGTCACACGACGGGTCGATAAAAGGGGAGATTTGGACACGGCGCGCCGCCGCACCAGGCGGATTTCCACGGGCGGGCGGATCGCGAGCCGCTGCGGCCGGTACTTCGGGCCGCGGCCATTGGCCGAATGGTCGGTGTAAGCCCATTGGTTTCGCACGGGCGGCCCGAAAATGTGGCTGACGACAAGGCCGACGAACAGCCGCTCGAAAACGTGGCTACTTCGTGACAACCGGGGGTTGGAGCGACAACACATTGATGCGCGTAAGTACGTCGTTGAACGGGGCACGGCGTGGTGTCAGACGTCTTGTCGCACGTACCACGTGTCTCTTGCAAAAAAATGGCAAAGATGACTGGCCGGTTTTGCGTATTTTCATGTTGTCCTCTGTATCTTGGCAGCCAGAGTGCGTGGAGGCGTGAACCCAAATTCAAAGTGTCAACCGACAAAGTGCGGTCTTAAGTTCATGCGGTTAACACGGGTTTGTGTCATGCGCGTTTGCCGCAGTATTCGTTAGATTAGCTGAGAATATCGGCATTTTGAAAAATGGTGCTGAATACAACATGCTGTCGAAAGTGTAGCCAGGGTCGTAGCTAAATTTACATCACCGCGTGCACCGATTGATTGCCTGAATTTACGATCCTTCTATCCGCAACTTTGTACACTGTCCCGGTCATACATCAAGCTTGTCTTAACGGTCGTAGCTCTCCATTTTCATGTCGTGAAAATGACAACAGTTGATCGCGCAGTCGCCGGCAGCCAGTATTTTAACACGCGCCCGTGTGGCCGGCTAGGTACACTTCGCTCGGGTGGGGGTGGGGGGGTCAGTTTGACCGCTGAGATATCGGGAACTAACAAAGCTAGAGACACCAAGTATACAGGGTGTGTTAACATGTACATGAACTCACTTAGGTCAAATTTTTAGGTCCCTAGGTCATGACCTTCGGGTCAAATAAGGTCAAACAAGGTCAAATTCCAAGTTGGTCTCCAAAATGCCCCGAAAACCTAAATAACTGTTTCTAAGCAAAAGTTAATATGCTCATTTAAGGTCAGTCATCTTTTTTACCTTTGGAAGGTCATGGTGACAAAAATCATGCAAGAATGCTTTGAGTTTTGTAGTTGAATAACCGACAAAGATTATGCTAGGCAGTATGTTTCTAAAAAACAAAATGTTCACGTGAGTCATTCTAGGTCAATGACCTATTCTGACCTGTAAGAAGTTTATGGAAGGGGTATAATGCGGTTCCTGCCATCAATAAATTCTAAATGGGCACCAGAAACTATCCCATGCAGCAAGCGCTAGGGTAATAATACAGGTTGGTTTTGATCTTGGCCTGACCTTCATACCTGGCCTTAGGTTAACGTTATTTGCTCATTTAGTATTTGCGTTGCCTAAGAAAGCATCTCAGAGATGTATGGCTTCGTCTAACACCCCGTTGTTGCATCAGATTGAACGATTCCCAAGAAACTGACCACTGTAACCATGACCTGACTTTGACCTGCCATAGGCCAGCGACCTTACAAGGTACATCTAAATTTCTAAGTCAAGCGATCCGCTATTCAGTTGTCTACAGCTATGCCAAATTTGGCGCGGCTACGCCGCGCCGTTCGGAAACCACTCGGGAAAAACCTTTGGAGGGCAATTTGATCCCCACCCGAGCGCGTGTTAAGTAAACGACGAAAACCGTATGCGCCGTATGTTGCTGGCGTCTGGCAGCCGTCATTCAGTGGTTATGGCGAGAAAGGTGGGCCATACTGACAATCAAGGGCATCGTGCGCACTCTTTGCGTTGAGAAATGCCATCGAAGCTACAGACATTGAGTGTAGAATAGTTTGCAACGCGTACGGAACGAGGACCCACAAGTTTTCAGCGAAGCTCACTGCTACGGTAAAACAGTAATCCCACAGGCTTCGCAGGATATGTTTTGAAGTCACTAAAGAGGTGACAACACAGAAGCATTGCAACGGCATTGCGAAGTGCCAGCGGCAAAAAGTAGGGAGGTCTGGCACAAGCAGTGGTGACAAGTACGGTTTTATTGGGCTTTTGAAACGGATCACGACGTTCCAGCCCGAGTGAAAATCTGGAGAGCAGGATTCTATTGTCCCCGGTAGTCACCACATCGCACCCGGCTTCTGGCAGGCATCCCGCCAGCCCGAACTCGGATCGGCCGGGGAATCCTTGACCTTCCGGACAAAGGCTTTTTAGAATGGCTATGCAGCTGTGTTACCATATTTCTTATAATGTCCCACGAGGCCGCAGGCTAAATGCCAGGAGTTTAACCGTTCTAATGTTCCGCGTAAAAAGCTTAACAACCTCTTTGATCATGTGCGCTACGAAAAATGGAATCTGAAGTCGTGAAGGACCTTGAAGATATCACGCAAAGGTACTCGAAATGCATCTGACCCAAGACGAATGCACAGAAGCATCGCGGCTATAGCAGTGCGGCTGCGTCCTGTGTTTTCAGGCGGACAGTCGTCTGCGCGTAAACAGCCTCCGGCACGCGCCAACGTGCGAGACTTCAGAGACCAGCACTAGGTCTCAAGAAACAGTGTCCTTCCGAGGAGAGACGGCGCTGAACACCAGGCAGGCATCCAGCGAGGGCGTGCCTCGGCCACGCCCTCCATGTGCATGCCTAACACGCGGTAGGTGAAAACCAACACGAGGGGAGATCGCATTTCACCTCGGCCTCGTCCGGCACCAATGTTTCATAGGGCATAAAGTTCGCCAGTCGCATCAGTCCAGTCCACGGAGAACCTTGCATTGTGGCACACACTCTCACACCGCCACCGCCACCGTCATCAAAGCCGCGAGAGGGCGCCCGCGCCCGGCTCCGCGCGACCGCCGGCGCGGCGCCGCGCGTGCGGGTGCGCGCGCGCCGCGTCGCGCCCAATCGCCGGGGCGCGCTATTTTGGCGCGCCGCGCCATGGTCTATGCCCGGCATGTGTTGACAGGGGGACGGCGCTGCGCGGCGCCCGCCTATAATCTTATCGGCGGAGCTCCAGCGGCGGCGGCGGCAGTGTGCGGTGGCGGTCGGCGCGCGCGGCGGCCCGGCGCGCGACTCCAGCGTCTCCTGTTGCGCCGAGTCCAGCGCGCCCGCCGGCGGCGCCTCGTTGGCGGCAGTCGGCGGTCGCCGCTGCCACGGGGAGTGCGGCCGCCAGCGTGACGCCTGGCGCGAGCGGTGCGTGTGTGGTGCGGTGCGCGTGCGGCGCCAGCGTCGACGGCGGCGGCCATGCACCGGGAGCAGGCGGCGCCGGAGCCGGCGGCGGCCGAGCAGGCGCGGCGTCTCACCTCGTTGGACGCGCTTGCCGGCAAGATCTCGCCGCAGAACGGCGCCGTCGCCGACGAGCCGAAAGCCAAGTGAGCACCATCTGTTGTGCCGGTGTGTTGTGCGCGATGTCATGTTCGCTGTCTGATGTTGGCGCTACGACGGTAACAACATAACACAGTGTTATCAGTGTGGTTGTCGGGCAGCGCTGGTGAGCGTCCCGCAGCCGTCAGTGCGGCGAATGACGTCTCGTCGGGTCCCATGTCACCGACCCGTCAGCGACCAGCCGTCACTGCAGCGCAGACAGTGTGACGCTTTGCCGATACACCACAAAGCAATGACAAGCCAGGTGTCAGCCATTGATGGCCTGAACTGGGGACCATTGGCTAGGTTGGCGACGGTCAGTGCCGGCTCGGAAACCGCTGGCGGCGGCTTCTGACTTTGGTGACATAATTGGTCTCCGATGGTGACAGATGCCACTGTTTAGGTCAGGTTTGACTGCCGATGGCCTCGGCTTTTGAGGGCTGTTGACGGCTGTGACGGATGTCAGCCATTCGAAGGCGGCAGATCTCAGTTGGCATCGATTAAAACAAAACGATGACAGCTGGAAACGGATGTCAACGATGATGGCAGCTAATGACGGCCAAAGCCAGATGCCTGCGGCTGCCGACGGCTGATGTGGGCTGGTTACGGCATGTGACGGATTCCCGCCGCCCATCAATAGCTGACGCAAGCCAACGACGCCCGCGAATTTCCCTTCACGACTGGCGATTATTTGCACGTTAATGCATGTATGTATGCAAATAACGCTCAAATGCCGGCATGCCCGTACGGTAATGCATGTATGCATGCCAGTGACGCTCGAATGCCGGCAGCTGCCGCGCAGTGAGGGTCGTTACTGTCTGGTGGTGTGTGGCGCCGCGCGCCCGACCGCCGGCCGCACCTCTGAGGCCGCTGGTCCGCGGCGGTGACCAGCGGCGTCCGGCCTGATAGCATCTCCGTGCCGCACCTCTGAGCCGCTGGTCAGCGGCGGTGACCAGCGGCCCCCGGCCTGGCGTCGTCTCCGTGCCGCACCTCTGAGGCCGCTGGTCAGCGGCGGTGACCAGCGGCGTCCGGCCTAACGTCGTCTCCGTGCCGCACCTCTGAGGCCGCTGGTCAGCGGCGGTGACCAGCGGCCCCCGGCCTGGCGTCGTCTCCGTGCCGCACGTGTGAGGCGGCTGATCAGCGGCGGTGACCAGCGGCGTCCGGCCTGACGTCGTCTCCGTGCCGCGCGTCGCCGGTGTCGCCGCCCGCCGCGCCGGCTCAGAATGCGCTCGGCACGCGCCTTATCGCGCTTGACACGTGTCACGTGTCTGGTGACGTCACGGCTCACCTGTGCCAGCTGCCAGCTGCCGGTGGCAGTGGGGCGCTGGGCCGGGGCCGGAGCCGAGGCCGGAGCAGGGGCAGGGGCCGGGGCCGGGCAGGGTCGGCGGAGCTGCGCTGTTGTGACGCGCTCGCCGGGGCCAGGCGGACCGTTGGACAAATAAAGCGTCGGTGACGGGCGCCGATCCGTTCTCATGGCTCGGCTTGGCGGACCGACCGAGCGCCCAGTCCGTCAGTCGCACATCTCTGCGACCGGTGGCTCAGCCTGATAGCTCGCTAGTGGTGTAGCTGAAATGAACCCACCTTTTCGGCAAACGGCGGGGTTCTGTAAGGATGGCATGTTGCTTTTTTCATGTGAGTAGCGACGAGCGGCTGGACTTCGGCGCGCCATTGCCGTATCAGCTGCCGGCCAGCTAGCCAGCCTGGCCCAGACGTGTTTGCGTCACGCTGCGGACATCTGCCATTCCACACAGGCTTTTCCGTTTGCCTTTGCCATTCCATCCTCGATGTTTTGCTAGTGTCCAGTCAACCTCTAGGGACATTTCATTTGACTATGGCATTGTTGAGCGGGATTGTTGAACTGCAACAAGTCTTACTACCCCTGGTGTAAATCAAACATGCCTTGTGCAAACTGAGAACCATATAGAATAAATACACGGCGCCGCCACGCCCAGAAGAGCTGCTCTGGGAAAGAAGAGGGCTCGGCAGGCATTACGTTGGAACGTGCCATGAACACAGTATTGTTTCACCATGGTACAGCCTTCTCGGGCGTCGGCATTCCTATATTGTCACAGATGCTATCAATCGCGAAAACACGACGCGGAGGGAAATGCAGGTTTTAAAGAGCCTTGAGCCACTTGAGCAAACACCTGCCATGAGAAACATGCGGTATCGATCGGTCCGATGAGCCCATTGGTTGTATTAATGGATTGGTCCATTGAATTTGGTGAATTGGGCCTAAGCTTCTAAGCTACTCATGACTAGACCGTCTTCTAAAGCATGCACTGAAGGTATCACTGCCGTGCGAATGACATGACACGATCGTTTGATTTTCCCGGCACTTTTTTCTGTCACTGACTCTAATGAGTCGCGTCTCCACAAGTGGCGCTTGGCTGCTGCTGGGCCGTGCTGACCGCCGGCGGCGGCTGTGGCCGCTGGTCCGGCCACGGTCAGCTCGAGGCGGGCTCTGGCGGTAAATCGGCCGCCTGCTGCGGCGGTCTCCGCCTGCCGCGGACTGAGGCGTATCTCAGGCGCCAGCATCATTGGCTCGCGGGACGCTCAGGACTCCCGGGGGCACCATCACCGCCGGCCAGTGGCGTTTAGCACACCGTCAAGGCCGGGTGGACATGCTGGCAGAGACGAGGGGTCGTAAGAGGATTGGAAGGGGAAGGGATGCGGTGAGCGGATCGGCACGGAGGTAGGGGGTGCTTGTGAGAGGATGGGCGTGTGCGAATGGATAGGGTGCAGTGAGGGTGGGCAGGTGGGCTGGGAGGGGACACTGAGAGCTATGCATAGTATCGAAAAGAACGTACGGTGGGAGCGAGGAGAGCAGATAACTGAGTCACGTTGAGAGGCAATATAACATCTTTTAAATATCGCTAGATTTTGAAGCTTTCTACGAAAGGCAGAATGTAACAAATCATGCATATGACCTCCAGCCACATTGCACAAGCCTGTTGAAGCAACCTCCAGATCAATATCTACCGTCTGATCACAACATATGTTCAACTGGAATGCTGGGCATATACCTGTGTACAGATACAGATGACTGAAGAGCTTGAAGAAACAAACAGACCAAAAGTTGTAATGGTACTTAACAGCCGGCGTTGTCGGGGTCGTGCGCTTTATGTTCCTCGGGCATAAACAGACAAACTCAATGCTACCACTTTCCCAATTAAGATAAAAACCGTGCTAGAAGCCACCCAAGTTTCTCGCAAATGCAATGAACGACTTAGTACCTTTATAAACTCGGACAACTATTGCAAATGTAATACGCCAGTGGCTGGGGGCTGTATTGACAAATGGGCTATGAAAGGGCACACAGTGTTGCATCCATTGCATTTATTATTGATTATGATGATGCATGCTTTTAGTATGAAACAAAAACGTTTGAGTGCACTTCACCCTTACAACAGCAGCCGAGTGCCGTGAACAGATGCGTTTATATCAATGACCCACTGACTTACTTCGAAGTACCATCGGGTGAAAGTTGGGAAATTTAGGCTGTTTGTTTAATTTTTTAGCGAGATTTTCGATTAATACGACTCAGTTTACTGATGCGTCATGTCTACTGTGGGTGTTCTGTCAGTGATGATCTTGCTATAAAAATCCAAACGCATTTCTCCCGTAATTACATTGTAGTGGTCTACACATTCTGGATTTTGATGGTGTTAAAACTTTAAGAAAAAATGCATTATTTCCCTAATGCACTTTTTACATTTGGATGGTGTTAAAACTTAAAGAATAAAAATGCATTTTTTCCCTAATGTGTTTTTTACCCCGCGGCAATCCGCCAAATCTGGCCCACATCCCGGCCAAAATCCCACGGCTTTTTGCGGGCAGATGTTGGCGGGTTGGCAGGTTGAAAAGCTGCATCTCTAGTAACCACTTGGATGGAAGGAGATCATGTGGAAGGGTACTACGGGATGAGGAGGAGCTGGTGGGTGAACCAAGCTCTGAGCAGATCCGGTGAGAAGACCCGCCACCCCGGTGACCCCTGAGTGCCGCCGCCCACGAGTGGTGCTCCACCCTCCGTGACCGTGCCTTGCTCCTGGGTAGCACGGCCACCGTCCCATTGAAGCCGAGCTCAGGGCAGTGGAGCCGACGCCACCGTGTCAGGCTGGGTCCGGATCGCACGTCGCCCGGCGCCCCGTCGCTGCCGTGCTCCGCCCGTTCTGTTTTCTCAGTCGGCAGCCGGCGCGGCGCGCCTGCCGCATACCAATGACCTGGCCGGCGTCGCCCGGGCCCGGCTGTCGGCTTCCGCTAATTCGTGCGTCCGCCACCGATGCCGGCAGGCAAATGTCATTAAACGGCGCGCCTCGCCGACTGGAAACAGACGTAAATGAAAGGAGCGAGAGCTTTCGCCTGTCGTCAGCACCGTAACGTCGGCGCCCGCGCCGGTGAGGCCAGCCCCAGTGGCGCGCCGGGCCACCTCGGCCGCGCGCCGCCAGTGAGGCCAGCCCCAGTGGCGCGCCGGGCCACCTCGCCGGGCCACCTCGGTCACGCGCCGCCGGTGAGGCCAGCCCCAGTGGCGCGCCGGGCCACCTCGCCGGGCCACCTCGGTCACGCGCCGCCGGTGAGGCCAGCACCAGTGGCGCGCCGGGCCACCTCGCCGGGCCACCTCGGTCACGCGCCGCCGGTGAGGCCAGCCCCAGTGGCGTGCTGGGTCACCTCGGCCACGCGCCGCCGGTGAGGCCAGCCCCAGTGGCGCGCCGGGCCACCTCGCCGGGCCACCTCGGTCACGCGCCGCCGGTGAGGCCAGCCCCAGTGGCGTGCTGGGTCACCTCGGCCACGCGCCGCCGGTGAGGCCAGCCCCAGTGACTCGCCGGCCACCTCGGCCGCGCGCCGCCGGTGAGGCCAGCCCCAGTGGCGCGCTGGGTCACCTCGCCGGGCCAGCTCGCCGAGCGGCCCGGCCGCGCGCCGCCGGTGCTGACGAGGCCGTCCTCGGAGCCAGGCTCCGGTTTGCGGGCGTGCCGGGCCGCGGCCGGATGTGGGTCTGACCCAACCCGCGCCGTGCACGGAGGGACGTGACCGGCGGACGCTGGGACGTGCCGGGCACGCTCTCCGGCGCCCGAGCCGTCGAGCGTGGTACACGCGGCGGGGCGCTGACTATCGGTGCCACGACATTAGTGCTATGGCAAAAGCTCCTGCCGGCAGCATTGCAACATCAGTTATGCACGGCGTTACTGTCACGGCAAATGCTTGCCCAGTCTTTACCTATACACGACAATACTTCTACTGTTAGAAGTCATACACGGCATGAGTACCACACGATAAAACTTATGTTGCAAAAACATGTATGTCACGTACTATACAGCAAAGACTTGACCACAAGTCCTTGCTGGAGCACTTAGTCGCGTAATAAGTCTTGGGAGTAGAAGTAATGCCGTGCATAAACAATGACTACATAGATATCTACAGCAGAAGCGATGATGGGTATGCTTCTTGAAGTTTTGTCGTATAGCACTAATGTCGCATATGATTCTTTGCAGTAGGGGTAAAGTCGCGTATGACCAATGCGTGTGGATGTTTTTGTAGTAGAGGTAACGACGAGTGCAAGGTTTGGAAGCGTGCGTTTTATCGTGGAGCATCAATGAAGCGTACACGTTTTTGCAGAAGAACTAATGCCGTGCATAGGTAATGCCGATACAAATGTGTGCAGTGGGAGTAATGGCGAGTAGGAGTTTTTGCAGCGTAAGCTTTGTCGCGTAACACCAACGTGGTATATGACTATTGACAATGGAAATGTCAGGACTCCTGACGGTAGGGGTTTTTGTTTGAGCAGTAATGTTGTGGAACCCTCACTGCCACGCCCCCCCCCCCCTCCCCCCCCTCCACCAGATAGAAGGGAACGTGATATGGCTAGGTCGAAGCCTTGATGGGGTTGGGCACCGCGCACAAGGTCAGTGAGATCTTTGGTTGGGCAGCCTTGATTTCACGTCTCTTAAAAAACGGTCAGATTGGCTGCCGTTGAACGTGAGCTGTGATCTGGCCGCTGCAGAGTCTGCGACCTACTCGGTTCGACGAGACGAAGAGATGGGTGTTCACCTCGCGGAGTTTTTCTTTTGAAATGGATGTCCAACGTGTGGGTGGCATTTTTGGACGCACATGGTATCCTTGGTCACCGACCGACCAGGATCACGTGACCTCACGTCTTATCCCTCCCGCAAACTTTGTGAGTCTTTACCACGAGAGACTTGCGAGCTCTGTGGCCAGAGAGACCGCTGTTCCAGATGGCCGGCGGCTGTTAACTTTGGGCGCACAACTTGTGATATTCATGTGCTGTTGATCAGCGTGATATTCTTGTGCTGTTGACCAGCGTGATATTCTTGCGCTGTTGACCAGCGTGATATTCTTGCGCTGTTGACCAGCGTGATATTCTTGCGCTGTTGACCAGCGTGATATTCTTGCGCTGTTGACCAGCGTGATATTCTTGCGCTGTTGACCAGCGTTCCACGCGACTCGAATAATCGGGAATCGGGAGGATGGGACGAGGCGTTGGCCAACACCGAGCACCGAGTGTCGTCTCTGGCCAGGTGACTTGGCGCTCCTCTAGTTCAGAGTCCCTGGAAGGCTCGCACCCTTGCCACACGACATGCTGTCCCTCACTTTGAACGCCCTTCCCACTTAAGATGGGGTTGAGGGAGCGCGGTCCGGGTTCACCATCAAACGTGAGTCTCGTTTCTCCGTAACGCCCGGCTACCTCCTCACCACGGGGCCCCTGGCCGGCTCGCCGTTCGTGGCGGCGCACGTGATACCCCAGCCGCTGAGTCATCAGACGGCAGGCGGCGCTCTGTAGCTGATGTTACATGACCAGTGGTTTTGTACAACTAGGAGCGACCGAGTCACATGCAAGGTCATTCTGCGATCAGGGAGGGAGATGAGCCCGCGGCAGGAGGGGAGGGGGGGGGGGGGGGAGAGGAGGGATTGCGACCGGGAGGTCTCTTTTACATAAATATCGAGGCACTGTCTGCTCACGCAGACGTGATGACGGATGCACCACGGGGTTGGGAGCAGCTGCTTCCCACTCTTGTAGACACACTTCTCTTCCCCTCCCCGCTTACCCTGACCCCATGCGCTATAAATGTTCTGGTCTTTTAGCAAGGCTTTTATGGCGTGCACTGTGCGCGTTTTCTGAGGAAGGCGTTGTCTTTCGTTTTCCCATCCTCCCGTCCGCCGCCTCCGCCGGCTGGTCTCTGTGCTGGCGGCTGAGGCGCATCGCCTGCCACCGGCGCCGGGCTCCGTGCCGGGCTCAGCGCGCCACGCGCCCGCTCCACCGGCGCCAGTCGTCCTCCAATAACCGGGCCCTGTGCAAACAGACGGCACGTGACGCCGTTTCAGCTGGGCGCGGTTGCGGCGGCTCCGGCCGGCTGACGTCACTGAAGTTCAGATGACCTCGGATGTCACTGTGACTGAGGCACAGTGGTTGACCTCGGATGTCACTGCCACTAAGGTGCAGTAGGTGACCGAAGCTGTCACTATCAGCGAAGTTTACACGTTGTTTGTCCTCGGCCTACTAGGCCGAGGGCAGACGACAGGAAAGGCGAAAAACTCTCGTGACGAGCGTTTTTCGCCTTTCCCTAACAATGGAGGCCTCAGAGCCCCCACAGGATACTGAAAACGAAAGCAAGCTAGAGCCACTGAGAAAATTGTATTGGAAAGCCCTCACCACTCTTTCCAATTGGTGAGAAAAGGCAATGATAAATGCCACACTTGGCAGATCAAATTAGACCATAGGAGAAATATCTGCACTTTGTAACCCTACTCGTTATGTCAAGCACAAAGCGTGCTTCGACAAGACAGAAAATAATTGTTAGAATTGTCTTGGAACTCTTTATCAGATGACCCAAGTGGATATCGACAGGACATGCATGTAATTTGTTTAACAGGTCAAAGAAGTGGAGACTATCGTTAAATTCGCCCGGCTGGCCATATCCAGATTTAATCTAGTCACATCGACGAGGAAAAAGCTATTGAAAAAGTATGATGCGTAATGCGTAATGTGAATCATGCCTTCTAAAGGCCCAGTACGATAGAAAGGATTTGGTTTGACCCAGCTTACCGGTGGACAACATGACCTCGTAGAACAGCCAGAAAGGTATCAAAGTATCTCAGAGCGATAAGTTGAAACAACAGCGTGAAAAACCTGCTTTGAGTGGAGTTCCTGCAATAGGCAAGAAAGACCTCTTGGCACTTATGAGCAGAATGTTGCGGACCAGATTTCGAGGAAGAGATGACCATGAGTCGTTGACGTCAGATTTCAGTACTGTGCTAAACAGCTCTCAGACGCTACTCCAGAAAACCTTCGGAGCGCTCATGGGCCGCCTCGTAAGGTCTCTTAAAGCGCCATATCCTCGATGTCATCGGCAGCAAGGTTGGTACGTTCTCAGATTTTAGCATCCCTTCGCTTTGCGACCGGGTTATATCGCCAGTGGGTTTCAGTGAATTGGATGATCTCGCCCATGAGATTCAGTGATGTGTGAGCCGGTACTGGGATTCCAGTAATGTGTGGGCCGTCACTGGAATTCCAGTAGTCATGGATGTCGCCGTCACTGTTGTTCGGTAATTTCGGATGTTATTGTCACCAGTTGGAAGTGGTTATGCATATTAGTGTTGTCATCTCCGGGACCTGGACGACCTCACACGTCATTGCCATCGGGGTTTGAATGGTCTCAACTGTCATCGCTTCCGAGCTCAGGCGATCAAGGCTGACATATTCAAATCATGGGTGTCATCGTCATTGTGTTTGTGCGGTGTCATCTGCGCGCTTTAGTCCAGCTATACGCGCTAACCGTCAGACAAAAGCAAAGTAACCAAAAATAAATGAACAAAACAAAGCAAAAGACATTGAATTCTGTTTTTTGGCACTGTGCTTTGAAAGCTCTCATTCCGACAATTTTCTTTTTTCAATGTATAGGAGCTCAACCAGAGTGTAGAGCGTAGTAACGTACTTCGTTTAACCAGAGGTTCCAGTAGCTAAGTTCGTTCAACCAATGGTTTCAGTAGCGTAGTCTGGGAAACGAGAGGTACGGGGTTCGATTCCTCGTGGTAGCTCCTTCCGCGGGGTAAGCGGCAAGCGATGCTTTATAGCCTTAGATGCTGGGTGCGGCGCGAAACCTCAACAGCAACGTGGTTCAATCAATACCTCATGGCATATTGTAGTTCCATTCTTCTCGGAATGATTACCTTCAAGTCATAGTGCAACCGTTGCGCGCATTTTAAGTGCGTCACACGCGTCATAGCTCAGCCGTTTCATGAATTGCCAGCTGTTGTTGTCTTAGAGTGGAGCGGTCATAGCGTCGGCACTGGATCAAACCCAGTTATCCCATGTGGAAAACCGAGATACTTGCAACTGGGATATCATGTCTCCACGAACCTATGTCACTCCTCATCACTTCCCGCAAGCGCCAGCTCCACATCGTTCTCTTTTCTATTCACTCGCATTTCATTTCACATTATGACCAGCGTGGGTATGGACAGTTTCGTTTTATAGACTTTAAGTCTACTGATAGGAGATGACGTGGAATTGAGTTAAGATGATACAGAAGATACGTCGGCATTTACTGGGATGCTGAGCTGTGTTTCCCGCTTATCTTTCCGGATCATGTGCGATGCAAAGCAGTGGTCTCAGAGATACGATGTATGGGCCAGACAAGCAGAGCATGCTATTGGCTCCCCACTGCCACCCTTCCAAGCTTCAGCTTTGCTGACAAGCTCTCCTGAGCCCTCCAGATCCGTCTATGCATGCAAATCAGGTCGATGGGGCCAAACCTCTCCCGTTTTTGAGACGACCCACCCCGATCTCCGCCGCGTCCGACTCCTGAGGCACGCGCAGTCGCTGCCTCGAAAGCTCCCCCCCCCCCCCCCCCTGCGTGGAGCCATCGGTCGAGGGCCGGCGCTGCCGGCGCCGCCGGCCGCGGCCTCACTGCTCCCGACGGACGCCCGCCGGACACCCTCGGCCCAGCCGGCCGCTGAAAGTTCAGTGCCGGATCGTGGTTTGCTTTTACGCCGGCCGCCGGCTCTGTTTATGTCTCTGATGCATTACCTGATCGATCAGCGGAGAGGAGGCCAAGCTCTGCGGGGAGCCGCGTGCAGGTCCGAGTGCAGCTGGGGGAGGAGGAAGCGCCGTCCCTCCGTGGACCGAGGGCCGGCTCTCACAGCATGACCAGGGGGAGACGAGTCGGAGCGGCCCCTCGGGGCCCGGGGCACCGGCGGGCCGGGTCGCGGGCGGTGTCGATCCCTCATGGCAGATGGGCCTCGGAGCCGCGCGCTGGATTGATCGGAGTGCGAGGCACGCCGCCACGCGTCCAGCCGGTGCGCGAGACCACCGCGCTTTCCGATCAGAGGTGGAAGCGCTCCAGGCAGGCAGGCCACAGTGGTTCCTGGTCAGCGCCCGGCGCGGCGGCGGAGAGTCGAGATGGCGCACCGCGCGCCGAGGCGTGACCTCCGGCTCTCGGAGGTGATCACAGTCTCTCGGCGTCTCACCGGCGACGTGGACGTGAATGCGCGCGCCGTATCTTGCTTGCCATTCGCAGCAGGCGGCGCGCCTTGTCTCCCAGCAGCAACGCATGCATACCGGAGCCTCATCGCCGGGTATGGTGCCACGTGCATTGTAAGGTCTTCATTGGCTCTGATCCGTGCGCCGTATGACGGGTGAAGATGTGCGTCCCCACCTATCGATGCTGAAGTCACTCGCGTCTTCCCGAATGTGTCTGAGATCTTGCTAGCGTGTCTGGATGACTTGCGAGAGCGGTAGCATGCCCACGCCGAGGACATGCCCTGCACGCATGTGGCCATGAATAAATCCTCCCTATGGTCGATCTGCTCAAGCCGAGCCGACGCGCGGTCTTCCTTCTGGGAAATCATGGCAGTGCGATCCGACCGCGGACACTTCCCGATCGACCGCCAAGTCCACGCCCTGCTTGAGCGCTCAGCATGATGGGCTGAACCGTGCCGCCGCATGCGGCCCAGCGGCTCACAGGGGATGGGAGGCTCGGTGGCCGGCTGGGTTCATGCCTCTCGCTGCAAGCTTGGTGGTCGGAACCTCGCATACATGCAGTGTCCGGCTCTTCCACCGTCCGGGCGCTATGACATCGCCCAGGGTAGCCCTTTCCCAACTCTCACTTTGCCACGCCGCGGCCCGGCATCGCGGTTGTCCTCTGCTGCTGCTGCCCTCTCCCGCCGCAACCCAGCGCCGCTACCGCCCCCGGCCGCGGCCCTCTTCAGCTGCAGCCTAGCGCCACCGTCGTCCCCGGCCGCGGCCCTCTTCAGCTGCGGCACAGCGCCGCTACCGTCCCCAGCCGCTGCCCTCTTCAGCTGCGCCACAGCGCCGCTGCCGTCCCCGGCCGCTGCCCTCTTCAGCTGCGCCACAGCGCCGCTGCCGCCTTCGGCCGCTGCCCTCTTCAGCTGCGCCACAGCGCCGCTACCGTCCCCGGCCGCTGCCCTCTTCAGCTGCGGCACAGCGCCGCTACCGTTCCCGGCCGCTGCCCTCTTCAGCTGCGCCACAGCGCCGCTACCGTCCCCGGCCGCTGCCCTCTTCAGCTGCGGCACAGCGCCGCTGCCGTCCCCGGCCGCGGCCCTCTCCCGCTGCTGCTCAGGAGCCTTGGCACCACGCCGCGTCAGCATCCGCGGCCGGCGCCCGACACCGGGACGCCGCCGGGTGTCAGTGAGCCGTGACACCCCTCAGGCGCCTCGGCGGCCGGCGCCTGCGCCTGCAGTCCGCTTGCAGTCGGACACCGCGGCGTCCGATCACGTGCACCCGGGCCAATACGGCATGCGGCGCCATTGTTCCGTCGACAATGCGCGCCGACCGGTGACTGGTGGCCGTGTCGAGTCGCATTCGTCCGGTCTGCCCGGGGCGTCCGGTAAGTACAAAACCGCGTACCGACCGGCGCCGCTGACGGACGCCGGCGTTGCATGCCGCCGACATGGGCTGGCCGGCACGCGAGCAGCGCCGGCGCCGAAAGCAGTGCCCCGTGGCAAGTGAAATATTTCAGGCGGCCACTCTTGCGCCCGCCTGTCAAAACACGGCCACCGTCGCCTGAATAATTAAGGTGGCGATGCGGCGTCCCGCCGCCGCCGCCGGCCATGTGCCAGGGAATGCAGCGGCGGCGACGACGCGGCACGGCGGGCCTCGCGGACGTCGAACGCGCGCCCAGTCGGGGCTCAGATGTGAACCGGCACGTGGGGCGGGAAGGTGGGGCGTCAGGAGCGCCGAGTCCGTGCCGGCCCAGGATGAACTATGCAGTGGTTGGTCATTGACTGGGAATCCTGTACATGGACTAGCAGGTGGCGCGGCAAAGGGAGATTCGACGAGCGCCGAGCTTGCCCTAGGGCTAGGGGCAGGCCCTAGCCAAGGCGGAGCTGTGAACCCTCACGACGACACCGTCCGTGTGTCCTGACTCGCTGGGACGCGGCGCTGTACTCCGTCGGCCAAAGTTCCGCGATCCGCGATGCGCCCATGCAACCGCAGCAACGACTTTAAGCCCCGAACTTGGCGAGACTCGACAGCGCTTTGTCCGCCAGTCAATCTCTCAGACTCCAGCCGCCGAGCCTTCCGAGGCAAAATCCTCCGCTGCTTTTATCTCGTAAAGGGCTGATCTAAGCAGCTTTGACCGGGCTTTTAATGACGCGTGGAGCATGGAGGTCCCGTGATATACTTCGCAGAGAGATGGTTTGATGACGGTGGCAGGTCAATGTGCTGTCGACGCAGAAAACAATGGCCCGATGCAGATGGGTTTACCAGCTACGATTAGAGTCTCTTAATGCAGCTTAGATGTAAAGGGAGCCGGGGCGGATCACTATCGGTATACGCGCTGGAAGTACGCTGAATCGGAGTATGTATATACTTAGCTGTGTCCAAAGGAATCTAATAGGAGCCTATTGGTTCAAGGTCGTCCAGTTGCTGATGACTTATGGCCTGTTCATCCCTTGAGTCCATTGATCCCGGGGGATTTCTCACAAAACATAGGAAAGAAGCACTGCGCTGTGTTACATCATGCAAGCGGTGAACAGTTGCTTGGAATATCAGTGATAATTTACGAACTAATTTTTGATATTTCGCTCGGAAAATTGCTTAACTTTGCCGGAGAGCGCCATTGATACAAATTAGTAGATTCCATCTGCCAACTCAAACCGTTCCCTGTTGTTTATTTCCCATAAATCCGTCCACACATCTCAACTTTCCAAATCTTTTCCTACAGGCTCCGTGGACCCAATTCTTCCTTCGCAGAACTGAGATGCAGATTTCTTTTCACAAGTTTTCGCCCTCATTGTAGTTCTGCCAAGTACAGATCGGTACGTAAAAAGAAAATAAATTGACTTAATTTTGCCGGAAGAAGGGTGGGGAAATGGCTCCCATTTCAGCGGCGATCAAAGCAGATATCCGCCTCTGAGGGCGAGCTCGCTGCGGAAACACGGGCTGGAGCCCACGCCACCGGCTGGGCGTCCGCTGCTGACGTGTGTACGAGTCACGTCTGCACTGTTTTCTTCAGATTACTGGAAACGTTGAAAACAGAGATAGATGGGATAAGGCCACGGACACTATTTTCAAAATGCTCTCTTGCGTTCAGTGCTTGTTGAGGCTGCAATTCCTGGACCGCTGCAAACTTATAGGTTTTTGGAAACCTGCGCATAACATGTCAAGCGACCTGTCTTCACATACCCTTCAGAAGCAAATGCTGCACGATTTGCGTCACATGTGTACTCATGCCGGATGGATGGGGAAGTGTGCGCGTTTAATGGATATAAGAGCATGCATTATTACTTCATGGAAATGTTGCACACTTTTGGTTGACATATTGCATACTTGTGACAGCACTACGCTATGCCCATGCAAAGAAAAAACAAAGTGTGCCGTTGTAAAATCATGCCACGTTGGCTTAAAATTGTCTCGGCAATATCAACGTTGTTCAAGACCTTCACGTGGTTGACCCTGTGAAGCCACGCGATTTTCACCTGATTTCAAACCGTTCCACCGTTGTGTTCCCATGTTCGGTTGCAAGACGCCTAATGTTGTATTACCACACTTTAACGTGTCTGGTAAGCATCTGCTAATAATGCTAGCCCTCATCGTTCGTTCTGTTCAATTCAGGTATCAAAACAGCATCAGGTTTTAATGCATGGGTGAACGAAATGCATGCACGAAATGCACGAAAGCATACTTAAATCATGACGGCAAGCATGATAACGGGCTCTTACTCAAAACCCTCACTGCACTGAAGGGTATATCGGAATGAGAATATCTTGCGATAATGCAGCCGTTGACGCATACCTTTATGAAGAATATATGCCGCAGCACTACCACAGGGTGTTTCTATTGAAATACCATTTTTTGAAGTGCGGGCGGATATTCTAAAAACAGACCTAACACGCGCTGTCTGGCACATGTTGTTGATGATTATGGGACGTTCAGATTTATATCCTTCACACAATCACGGAGTCAGAGACGAAGGCTCCTTTGCTACGAGCTCTGCGGCTGAGCGCACCAATTGCAAGGAATCGGCAGGTGTGGACCGTTTTGTGAGTTGGATATGGCGTTGGTGTTCTGTGGACCGCCATGGAGATGTTTTGCAAGGCAGATGAACAATGAGCATGATGATAAAAATATCCAAATGTTCGTATATCTGTGATTTGAATAAACGTGCTACTTACCTGCTTTTACACGCATCACAATGCATTTTCAATCTGACGTTTCAAATGTAATGACTGTGCTTAGGCACAAAAGAGAGATGTCATTGTGCATATGAATATTATTGTTATTATTTCATATATACATTAGGATGGATGGAACAAAAGCAGCGCTTCTTGAGTACTTGCCAAGCAATTGGAACCATCTTTACGGTTTCTCAGAAGCTGCTTCTTCTTACCCGACTTTCACAACGAAAGCTTTAAAAACCTAAAAACGTTATACACAAATCCCCCAGTGCTTTTAGGACGCCCCGCTCATGGACCTTACAAATACTGAATGTACGGAAATTCCAAATATTTAACACGTGCCCGGGTGGGTGGTCAAATTGACCCCCCGAGGTTTTTCCAGAATGGTTTCCAAACGGTGCGGCGTAGCCGCGCAAAGTTTTGTATAGCTGTAGACAATTAAATAGTGGGTCGTTTTATCTAACAAATTTAGATGTTCTTTGTAAGGCCACTGACCTATGACAGGTCAAAATCGAGCCATGGTTTCAGCGAAGGCAGTTGCTAGGGAATCGTCCAAACTGATACAATAACGAAGTGTTTGACGAACCCATATATCTTTGAGATGCTTTTTTAGGCACCGCAAATATTGAATGAGCGAATTACGTTGACCCAAGGTCAGGTATGAAGGTCAGACCAAGGTCAAAACCAACCTGATTTATGTCTCTAGGGCTAGCTGTATAGAGTACTTCTTGAGTACTTGCCAGGCAATTGGAACCATCTTTACGGTTTCTCAGAAGCTGCTTCTTCTTACCCGACTTTCACAACGAAAGCTTTAAAAACCTAAAAACGTTATACACAAATCCCCCAGTGCTTTTAGGACGCCCCGCTCATGGACCTTACAAATACTGAATGTACGAAAATTCCAAATATTTAACACGTGCCCGGGTGGGTGGTCAAATTGACCCCCCGAGGTTTTTCCAGAATGGTTTCCAATGTGGTGCTCATTTCGAATTTATTGACGGCAGGAACCGCATTATAATCTTTTATTGACTTCTTAGAGGTCAGAGCAGATCATTGACCTAAGATGACCCGGTTCGACATTTTGCTTTAGGAGCATACTGCCTAGAGTATCTTTGTCGCGTATTCAAATGCAAAGCTCAGAACAGTGTTGTGCGATTTGGGTCACCATGACCTTCAAAAGGTCAAACAAGGTCACTGACCTTAAATGGGCTTGTGACCTTTTGCTTAGAAACAGCTACCTAGGTTCTGGGGCACTTAAGAGACCAACCTGGAATTTGACCTTGTTTGACTTTATTTGACCTGAAAGTCATGACCTCAGAAGCTCAAACTTTGATCTAAGTGCGTTCACGTATAGGTCAAGACACCTTGTAAATTTGGTGTCTCTAGCTTTTTTAGTTTCCGAGATCAAGTGGATGTCAAGTTGACCCCGCCCCCACCCGAGCGAAGGGTGTCTAGCCGGCCACCCGGGCGCGTATTAAGTTCCACATTAAGTGACCTCTTTAGCAATGGGCTTAGTAATATACTGCCTGGTAGGCAGTCTGGCTGTAGCACTGCCCTGTGTCACGACATGCTGTGTCGTATTGAATGCATTAAACGGCGACATCAACACAACAAACATCTAAACCATGCTGATTGTAGATCGGTACTTTTGCATCTTGACGGACAGCAGGGTGATGTCAGCGCAGTTTGAAGTAGAGAATAGTACTCCCCTCATACAGACATGTGTGTAAAATGTCGTCAAGAAACATTCCGATATCTAGTTGAAAAGCATTAAGGGCTTCAAGTGATGATTCATTAATTTCTTGACAGTAGTCACATGCATTGATATTTTTGTGTTATCCGGCGATTCAACTGATTTTGACTATCTGGCATGCACCATATTGACAGGAGCGCGCATAAGTTTGTCTATGCTCCATTGTTCCTTGCGACGCGGGCAAAGCTTGCTCCATTGTTCCGTGTGGAACAGACGAAGCTTGCCCCTTTGTCCCGTGTGACACAGGCGAAGCTTGCTTCGTTGTTCCGTGTGACACAGAGGAAGCTTGCCCCATCGCACGTGTGGCACGGGCGAAGCTTGTTCCATTGTCGTGTGTTGCACAGGCGAAGCTTGCTCCATTGTCCCGTGTGATGCAGGCGAAGCTTACTCCATTGTCCCGCGTGACACAGGCGAAGCTCAAGCACACTCGGTGACATGGCTGTGATGGTGACAGTCCGAAAACCCGGGAAGACCAGACGCGTCACACCCCGAGTGTCGGGCCACCACCCTTCCCGCCGCTCCGTGGGCCCCTCCACTTCGGACACGCTCTGATGCCGAGTCTGGACACGCTCTGATGCCGAGTCTGGACACGCTCTGATGCCAGGTCTGAACGCTCTGGTGCCGAGTCTGGACACTCGGCATCAGTCTGTACACTCGGCACCTGGTTCGATGCCATATCTGGAAACTCTCTGATGCCGAGCCTAGGCACCTTCTGATGCCAGATCTGCTGGACACTCCTTGGTACCAGGTTCGAACAGTCTCTGATGCCAGCTCTGGACCCGTGACGTCTCCGTGTTCTGGCATGCAGAGTGACAGCCACCTGGAGCGGTGTCCGGCGCCGCGGACTGCCGTGGGGCGGGCCGATCCCCGCCCCCTCCCCCACCACTTCAGTTTACCGCGACCAGATGCATTACCGGCTTTGAAGTCCGAGGTATTTTGGTTGTTTCAGCTCACTGGTGAAGGGATCGTACACCGCGTTTTCGCTTTTTGGGATGCGAAATGTCTCGTCGTGTTTTCTGTATTCTGTTGACAGTTTGAGCTTCCATGTTCTTGTTCAATTGAGCCAAACTTTCAAAGCCAATCATTTGAGTTATGCGTTCTTTAGGGGTTCTTATTTAGTCCTTGCTCTTCGACAAATAGTTCAAAAGTGAAAACTCGCCCAGGAAAACTAACTTTTGTATAATCGACGTGTGCATCGAACGAAAAAAAAACGCTTGTTCCAGCAGAGCGTTTGAACGCTGTGCTCGACTTGGCTCGAGCCTGCATAGCAGCTCACCTGCACGCTGCAACTCACCTTGACTGCCGTAGGTAAGAGTTAAAGCCAGATTGGAAGGTTACCGTCCTCCGACAGGTTATGTTTTTTCGCGCATGTTGAAGCAATTAACTATATTCTAGCCATCTCCGTCAAGCCCTCTACATGTAGGTCCTGAACATCCATTTGGGTGCTGTAAAAAATTGATTACTGGACCTTATACCCGTTGCACATTACCTTTTATACTATGTTTCTAAGGAATTGGGAGGCTACTGACCGGAATCCCCTTCGAGAACATCCTAATTTATTGTATTATCTTCCAGTCTACCAGTTCCAATCCCGACGCGGATCTAATTTCAATCGTCGTGCGAAGTTTTACGTACGAATGCACGCGATTCGCAGCAATTTGACGTATAGTTTTGTCTGGTTGCGCCGGCCGCGGCAACAACCGCGCCTCCCATTCATACTGATTCCCAGCACGCTCCCGCCCGCCCTGGCGTTCGTCCACCCTTCCTCGGGAGCCACCGCCGGGCGCGAAGAGCGCCTTCTCGCGCCGGGCGCTGCCGGTGACCTCGTTCGGCGGCGGGGAGCGGCCTCTGACCGGGCCTGCCCTCGGGGCACTCTGAGCTCCGCGGCCCGGCCGGAAGCGCGCGCGGCGCCCCCTCCGGCCGGGGTCGAACTGCCAATTACAGCGGCGCCGATCGCCCGCTGACCCGGCCATTGTCTGGCCCGTCCGCAGCCGGCCCCCATTACGGAGGACCGGCCATTAGGACCGCCTCGGGCGCCTCCCCCCGGATGACTTCGACGACGGCCGGCTGGCTGTCTTGTGTTCGCCTCAGGGGCCGCCGGATCAGCCCCTGTCGCCCGCAGAGCCGCATCGATTTCTTTGGCTCTGTGCAGCGAGGCGAAAGGTAGAGTGTGTTTCGCCTTTTAATGGAATGGGTGCGTGTACATTTTGTGATTGGATAACGTCCATCGGAGATGAGCTTTAAAAATACGGATCTATATCAACTTGTGTAGTGCTCACTTTCTTGGATGAAAACTGCTTTAACTAAACTGACGTAAGACGCGTGAAGCGGAAGGGAATGGGATGAAATTCCTATAGATCAGCATTTCCCCTTCACTGTCGAAGCTAGAATCCTGTTCTTGTGCGATGGTGTCGCACAGTCTGTATTAACACATGTCCCTGGGTCCCACAAATATGGTCCAAATTCCAGGGTATGTGCGTCTTAGAGACTACAAACTACTTTAACAATAGAACACTCGCAGCACGACACAATATAACAAGGTATAGCACAGCATAACACATCACACCGTCCCTAAAAGAAGTGCTCAAAACCAACCGTACGCTCTCGCACTGCGTTTCTGCACGCCGAGCCTCCAAACAGCAGCTGTGCATGCTGCGCTGTACAGTTCGCTTCGTCGCCCCCACACACGAACTTGACGCTGGAGCAGACGTGAGCACCCCATCGACCCTGTGACGGCAGCCAGCCGTCAGACGGGCACCGCCTGCTCGCCGGCGGGCCGTGCTGCGGTCTGCAGCGATGCGCCGCCCGTGCGCCGCCGGTGGAGGCCCGCCGCTTCGCTCCCCGAATGGTGGCGCGGGTTATCGGCTATTATCGGCGGCGTTTGGCGGTAGACGGCACTGCGAGCCTTCGCCCATCCATCAGCTCGGGGAGGAACCGGTGCCTCCATACGGCCGGCGGCGCGGTGGTGGCGGGATCGGCGCGGTCGTTTAAACGGCGCTCGTTCGTACAGACCTGATGCATTGACCAGCGCTTCGGGGGATGGGCATGGCTATCTATGGGGTCATTTGAACAGCAGGCGTTCTTATACCTGATGCATTGACCAGGGGCTAGGGCGGTGATGGCACCGGCGGGATCCGCTAAGTCGTTCAGACAGCAGCTGTTTTAAGACTTGACACATGGACTAAGGGTTAGGGCGTTGCCACAATGATATGATCGGTATAGTCGATGAAATTCTCCGGAAGGGGTGTCAGTAAGTAAGGCTTTGTGAAAAGTGTTGCCCTCTAGAAAGGCATGACATTTTCCATTGCGCTCGAGACCATCGTCCTTCGAGATCATTTCACAAACAAGGCCTATGTGTACCTTATTTGTACACATATGTGTACAATAATCTAGCGCTAAGCTACAAGGCAGGCTTCTGCGAGGGAAAGAGCGTAAGGTAAGTTGTGAACAATCTGCAGTATGTATGCATTTTGTTTGATCATCGTCTGGCGAGTGTTTTCCCGTTTTATACGGTAGACATTCCAATTTACAGTCTGGACATGGTATAATTTTACGATGAATGGGGTGGGTGGAGGTGAGAGTGTGTGAAGGGTGGGGGTTTGCACGTCAGTCGAAAAGTGCATCTAAGCAAAGCAGATTGCAATTCAAGTGCCCGCAGCAATAATTCATTTTCAAATCGGAGAGTGCACCTACGATACAAGAGCAACGGCCAAGAGGCATGTTTTCAAATCTGACGGAAAGTTTTAGAGCCGATCATAAAACCCACTTGCCGTTTCACTTAGGCATTGTAGTCACGGGACACTGAAAGGTATCGGACACAGTATCAATTATGCCCGCGAGGTACGTTCAGTTGTTATCAAATATTCACGCATCGGCAATAGAAATGACCTTAGCCAGTCCTCATGCGTCGCTATTTCGCCGGACAGATGAACTTCCGTTTGCTGAAAAGCGCCACTAGCGAGGCAGCTGCAGCATCGACAACTGAGTAATGCGACCTGTATTGGCGTCTGAGTGGGTGGTGCAGCTGCACCCGACTGTGTCGCCGCCGCCGGGCTGATGGCGGCGTGGTGACGTCTCCCCTCCAAGCCGTCGAGCTGGTGGCGGCGTGGGACGTCTCCCTTCCAAGCCGCCGGGCTGATGGCGGCGTGGTGACGTCTCCCCTCCGAGCCGTCGAGCTGATGGCGGCGTGGTGACGCCTCCCTCCCAAGCCGCCGGGCTGATGGTGGCGTGGTGACGTCTCCCCTCCGAACCGTCGAGCTGATGGCGGCGTGGTGACGCCTCCCTTCCAAGCCGCCGGGCTAATGGCGGCGTGGTGACGTCTCACCTCCGAGCCAGCGGGCTGATGGCGGCATGGTGACGTCTCCCCTCCGAGCCGCCGTGCTGATGGTGGCGTGGTGACGTCTCCCCTCTGAGAGAGCGCCGACTTGAGCTAACCCGCCCTGCGGCCGCCTCGTCTGCTGACGGTGCACACCAGCCCGCCGATCCAATAGCCTTGCCCGCGAGCCGCACGCACAGTGGGGCCCGCCGGTGGCCTGACCAGGGCGACCCGTGCGTTAATCCGCCGACTCGACTCGACCGCTGGACGCCAGGCGCATTAGCCGCGCTCGCCGCGTATTGAAAACGTATTCCGGCCGAGGCGTGATGTTTGATTGATGAGGCAATCAAACGTCGTGCTCGAGTTTGGCGAGTGGGGCTGTCGACCGGTGTCCGGCCGGGCGCCGGCAGGGATTGGCAGGGCGCGCTCAATACAGGTGCAACACGGGGCGGCGACTCCACCCGGAGGTGGACGGCGCTCTGCGTTGGCCGATGGCCATCAGCGTCGATAAAACGGCGGCTGCATTTGCACACGCCACTCGGGTTACGGTTAAGGTGGCATTTGCGTGGATGTCAAATGTTCTGAAGTTTGCTTCGCAAACAGGGCGAGTGACCATTGCCCGTTCTCCAGGACCGGTCTGAATCGTTAATCGATGAGCGCGGTCGATTGATCGTCGGCTAGCTTCGATGACTGGTGTATAAATAAATGTCCGCCGGGTGACGTCACAGATATGTCCAATGACGTTAGCGGGAAGAATTATCGCTCCGATTAGATCGAATCACTTACCAGCGAGGTCAAACTTTTAAAGGCCTGAATGTTCTCGGTGAATATTTCAGAGGCGTTTGGAGCACAGGCACCTCAGCTGTGATGTTACTAAGCAGCTGGCTTCAGTCTGCATTTACAGACGATAATAAGGCGGCCGTATAGCTTGATAAACTCCCGCCTTCATTACTAAAAGCGCCGCGACACATAGTACCACTCGCCGTCCGCAGCCGGCCTCTGACCTGTTCTGGTGAGCCCTAGCCGGGCTCCGGGGCCTGCCCATACCCCGCCGCCGGGGCGCTGCTCCGGATCCCGCACCAGGCCCCGGGCCCCGGGCCCCGTCGGGCTTCGTCGTTTGCTCTACCCCTCCGCCGGGGCGCTGCTCCGGATCCCTCCCGGGCCCGACCCCCCGCCGGGCGCCGGCGGGAGGCGGGCGCCGCCCTTTGTGGCGGGTCGTTCTCGTCCGCCGCCGCCGACGGGCCGGACGTGCGCCTCGGACGGGCCCGGATGTTTGGCGCCCGCTCAGTCGGCTGTTTGGTGAGAGCCGGCCCCCCAGCTGTCGATGGCGGGCGCCAGCCAGGACTGTGTCTATAGGCACGCAGGCAGGGTTGCCTACGTGGGTACGTTTGTTGACCTCTGTCCCACTATAGGCGGAATGGCGGATGCTATCGCCTCAGCATTCCGTTAAAGGACGTACACCACAGAAATACGGAAGCTGACGATGTATGGCCTAACCTGTAACCAAGCGTCAGAGCTTTTGCCATTCGTCTGGATGCTGCCAGATTTAACCATAGCTGCTTATTGGCAAAGTAACAAAGGGTCACCATCTTGTAAGTTCGTGAACATTATATGAATGGATTGATAGGTACCTTAGGATCGTATTCGTCTGTGGAGTCAAAATGAGTTCTTAGTCGCCAAATAAAGCACAAGCGAATCGTGCCTGTTGCCATCGTTTTTGTCGCAAGATCGTACCACTGCGCTGTCCATGATCGTACCGACACTACCGGGTTCCAGTCAGCTAGCGACAGAGGCTGAATGAGAATGTTGCATTGTCCTTACATTGCGTATAATCGTCCTGCATGTCCGCCAGATAAGACACCTAACTGGGGTGGGGAGTGCAAGGCCTCAACGCGTGTTAGAAATCCTGTGCCTGTCATCCCCGCCTCTCATTTTGATCCCGAACCTGCCCGTATGTCTTCTAAGGCGCTTCAGACGGCTTGTTGTGCTCAACACTGACGCTGTCTGAGGCTGATCTAATCCATCAGCGACCGCCTGAGCACCAGTTATCTGAGCATTATGTCGTCGGCCAGGTCAGCTGATTGGCACGACGCTTTTCCACCGATTTCCGGTGACCATTTTTCAGCACGAATGGATATATGTTGTGAGCTCCGTTTTTCGCCGACTGACTTTGCTGCTGGCAATGCGTTTGATTTCTGAGATCACTCCCTGATTGCCAGCGTTTTTGATGCGCGATCTTGACGTTTTTACAGCCGTGCTCTCCCTCGTAACTCCACGAAAAGAGCAGCGGAGGGAAATGAATTGGATGCTAAAGGAATTACGTTTTCAGTTTTCTCTCCACTTTGTTATCTGTTTGCTCAGGTTAGCGTTTGATTTTCCCCAATCGAGAATCTAAAAACGTGCCGACTTGGGACATTGTTGTAGGTTGTCTACGCGAACAGCTGGCAGTCACCGGATGAAAGAAAATAAACACAACCAGTCGGTGCCATCGAAGATGGCGGGCAGCCAGCTGGTAAGACAGCGCCGACATTCCCTGTCACGATCCGCGAAAACTGGTGTCTTCGCTGTGCGATGGGGCAGCGGTCCGATGCATTCGTCTCGTCCTCAGCACGTAATTTACGTGCAGATACGAAACCCGACCATGACTTTGATGTATAGGCAGTGCTCAGACTGCATGGAAGCTGCGCCGACTGAACGGTTGGACAGATCACAACAGAGTGCCGCTCAGCAAGAGCAGCGTCGTTTCCATTGTGAAAACAGTCCGAGGTCCATTTGTGTTATCCCGCAGTGCCACGCTGTGAGGCGGGATGCCAAATGACCCCGGCCGCGTCCCAGCCACAGATCAGTGCCCCGGGGTGTCCGTGGACCTCAGTCGGAGCGCGCGGGTCTCCAGCCGTGTCGTCGGCCGGCGGCGGACCCGCGCGCCGCGAGCTCCTCCGCCCGGCCGGCGGTCTGTTGGCAAATAGTGCTCGTGACACGATCAATGGTGTTTGCAGACCTCCACCATCCATCAGCGCCGTGTCCCGAGCGCCGCCCCGCGCGGCAATGTCTCAGTGTTGGGTCTCACCGGTGGCCCCGGACGACCTGTAGCAAGGCGGCTCCACCGCCATCGCCGGCACGCCTGGGGTGACCCCGAGCGCGGAGGAGGCAGGCGCGCGGCGCCCTATACTCGCGCTGTGTGACACTTGCTGCACGCCCCCGCTGCCGCGTCAGGCTCCGTGCGTACTCAGGTATAATGCCGTTTGTTCACCCAGCCCGTCTGCGTTCCACTCTTGGCTGCTTCCCACCGCTCACCTCGGAGGGGGGGGGGGGGCATTACATGCCCCTATGGAATCTCTGGTTCGATCACTCCATCAGGACACCTGACCGCCGCTGCCGCCGCCGCTGCCGCCATGAGGCCCGGACAAGAGGTCCAGGTCAGCTGGCGCCCGCAGCGGCGCGTTCGGGGCCAGCGACAGCCGGCTATTTGCAGCCAGCGGCGGCTGGACCGCCGTCAGCTGGCGCCTTCCGCCGGTCGGCCGCGCGAGTTACTGCTGGTCGAGAGGCGGTGCACCTGCTCCTCCCACTCGCCCCGCCCCGCCCCGACCCTCGGTCACCAGGGGTCAGTCCCGCCGGTCGGCCGCGCAAGTCACTGCTGGTCGAGAGCCGGTGCACCTGCGCCTCCCACCCGCCCCGCCCCGACCCTCGGCCACCAGGGGTCAGGTCCGCCCGGCCGGCCACGGACTGTGTGGTTCGTTCGGTGGCGCGCCGGGCCGAGGGGTCTTACGGGTGGAATCACCGCCGCCTGGGTGCACTTAATCAAACACGCCAGGCACAACAGGCAGCTTGAGGCCCATGCGATGTTTATGCTGTGGCGGTTCGGTAAATTCTCTGAACGGACGTCGAAGCTTTCTGATTATCCAGATTTCATGCAACGCCGCAGGACGTGACTTTTACTTCCCTCTTATAATAGAAGAAAGTTACTCCTGACTTGTCTTGTTATGCAGCCCTTACAAGGAGGTGCCGTTCTAGGTCATGAGGTGAGATAGGCCATAACAGCTTTGTCGATGGAGTATACTGTTGTCAAACCACTGCGGCGGAATTATGTGGAATACGTGAATTGTGGCGATGCAAGTCCGAGAATATTAAAATTGTGTTGGCTGTCGCGCGGCCCCCAGAAAAAACACCTCCTTACGTAACTATTGCTGCCGCAAGCTCCTTCTCCAGTGCTCTTAAGACGCAGCCTGCAGTGGTGACCTGTTCACAGTAGTTTGTCGCTAACGTTCGGCGTACCGCTCGGCTCGAACCCAGTCTTCTGAACGGCACTGTGTAGCCTCAGTCGGGCCGAGTGAAGTCAGGCTCTCTCCAGCCCGCCCAGATTTGCGTCTTTCGCTTGAGACATGCACATGCAAGCCCTGCTAGAAACATGTTCGGTACCACATTAAATCGCCGGGGGCAGACCTGCCTGCTGGAAACGAACCTCGCATATTTGAAATCGCTCGAGGTAGACTCAATATGACGAAATAGGTCGAAACAGATTCGATACCTGGTCACTGGAATGCGCTCGGGTGCTCGCTCCTCAAGGCCTCGCCGACACGCGCCGTCGATCGCGGTGGCAGCATGATCGCTTGCGGTTGGTTTCGTCACTGGAAGGCATTTTAACATCGTTAGCCATTCATCATGGATTTCACGAGCTGTCGAAAGCAGACTGTGCACTGTGATTAACAGGGCATGCCCCGTGTCACCTTTAGACCTGGTTTGTCGTTAGGGCTTTACAACACACTCAGCAGCTGAGGCCATATGGCGTCGCCGGCCTCTCAACATGGCAAGAAGGGCGGACACCGCGGGTAACTCAATGTCATACCTTTGGTTTCCCAGACGCGCAGCTTAATCAGTACAGCCACAGTAATCTGCGCTGAAACCCCAGCGGACAGTGTGATATTAAGTATGAAACAACCGTGTCGGAGTGGTTCGACATTGTTAAACGGTTCGCGTTCCGCGCCGGAAAAAGCCGACCTCAACACACGTTTGTGTGCTTTTAGCAGGCTTTCACCCCAGAACCGGAAGCATTGAATTGCCTATGAAAATGCTTGTGGTGCCACGTTTGTCGGTTTGTTGTGTGCTGTAATGTCGAGTTCAGTCCCACATTCCCAACACTGATGCCATCTCCTCCCTGGCAGGGCCGACCGCGAAGGCCGCTGTTGTCGGCAACAGGGCTCGAGCGTAGGGCCCGCCGCGAGCGTAGTGTGACCGTCCCCGGGCATTGGCTGCCGCGAGCGTAGTGTGGCCGTCCCCGGGCATTGGCTGCCGCGGGCGCAGTGTGGCCGTCCCCCGGGCATTGGCTGCCGCGAGCGTTGTGGCCGTCCCCGGGCATTGGCTGCCGCGGGCGTAGTGTGGCCGTCCCCGGGCATTGGCCGCCGCGGGCGTAGTGTGGCCGTCCGCGGGCATTGGCTGCCGCGGGCGTAGTAGGGTCGTCCCCGGGCCTTGGCTGCTGCGGGCGTAGTAGGGTCGCCGCAGGCGTGGGGCTGCCGCGGGTGTGGGGGTCGCCACGGGCGTAGTAGGGCCGCCCCGAGCGTTGGCTGCCGCGGTCGTTGTAGTCGCCGCAGGCGTGGGGTTGCCGCGGGCGAAGTAGGGCTGCTGCGGGCGTAGGGCCTCCGCGCGTGGGTCGCCGCGGGCGAAGGGCCGCTGCGGGCGAGGGGCCTCCGCGGGCACAGGGCCGCTGTAGCAGCCCAGATCGCATAATGCCACCACCCGTCAGCTGACTATGACGTAGGAGGGCGGCAGGAGTATGCTGATTACGTGTGGTCTTTGGACGCAGGCCACCTCGCCATTCTGTCAGAGACGGATGTCCGTACTCGGCGCGGAAAAGCGATGCACTCCTCGGAATCGATCAAGCCAGATGGCTCCTGAGAATCGATTTGACGAGTGCTGCGAGAAGCGGCTTGAGTGCACTGAATAACTGTTACGTGCACCCATGTCATTTGCCAGGGCAAATTGAAGTTGCTGCGACAGCTTCCACCCAACCCACGAAATTTGGGACCGACCATGATGTGAGTTCACTCCACTCCATAAGCTTAGCAACCAAATTGTACGCATGTGAACCGATCACATCGCTGGGTTGATAAGATGTGTCATCGCATCGCATTGATAAGATGTGTCATGACATCTGTGCGCTTTTGTCGCCGAGAATAAGGCAGTACTGTAGGTGGGTGGTGGAATTATGTTGGCACTAAATCTGATTCCAAACGGTGCTTTTTGATGTAACAGCTGCGTCAACAGGCACTGGGAAATGTCTCAGATCGCCCACCTGGATCCAACATCACAAGCAGTGGCGCAAAGTGAGATGTTTATCGTGGAGAAGCTTTGCTATGGTGGGATCGTTGGTGATCTTCACTACTGTATACCTTATATCTGCAATGATTCACAACATCTTCGATGAAACCTCCTTAAATCCAGAAGGCGTCTGTTGCAGTGGATCTTAACGGCACGCTCGATTAAGACATCGAGTTATCGTTGAGCAGGCTAAACACTGAGCCCCAGTGTCCACATCGCCATTCTAAATCACGTTTCCCCTCACAACGGGGCACATGGGATGTGGCTGGAAAGGCTCATGCCAAGCGAACTGAACACAAAGGACACGCCATTCGTGAAACGGAAGACATCGGTCCGAAAACTGGATCCTTGTGGGGACAGATATGCTTAAACGTCGCGTGGTGCCTCCAGTGTAGCGCATTGGGCCACTTCCACATGCTCAAAAGATGATGAGTGGTGGAGTTTTGCGAATGAATGCATCTTGCGTCCGCTGGATTCCGATTGGCTGGTGGTGCGATAAGAGCCCGTAGGATTCAAGCCTGGCAGGTGGAAGAAATGGTGCTGTAGATTGATGGCATATGGGGTCTTGAAGCAAGCTAGCCAACGTATTCAGCGGACAAGATTATCGCTACAACAGGTGAATAATCTCAATTTGGTTCGCGAGAGCATCACATGTTTGAAGTTCTGGTGGACTACTGACGTTTTAAGGGCGCTTTCCACCACGTACCCTCTCACTTTGTTCCACTGCGTGTCCTGATAGGTCTCCTGAGTGGACAAGCCGAGGCGCTCCCATGCACGGCAGTTTTCCAGCTGCATTTTCATGCTATGCTGCGCTTGGATGTTGTGTACGAGCTTCAGGAAAGCACTAGGTAACCACCAAATCTTGAATATGAAAGCACAGGTTGAGAAAATGTAGCCGTATCAGAGACCACATCGAAAACCAAGCATCCAGGCATACTCGTGCAGCCGATGCTCGCATATTTTATGCAAGCAGTAAAGGTTGACGGCTTTTTGAACGATGCGCAATTGCGCGCGTTAATCCGAACCCGGTGCCGCCTCTGTACAGTTCCTGCAGGGAGCTTGGCGGAGGGTGATGAAGAGAGGCAGAGAGGCCCATAATACGGTCCGGATCATCCGACGTCGCTGCGCTGATGAAGGGGAACGGTGGGAGGAGCTATTCTCCGCGCCGCACGAGTCGTCGGTAGATAGCTGTTGACGCAGTGGATTACGCGACATGCCGAATACGAATCCCGTGCGATCCAGACATGGGATGCGTGATTCCAGCGTGGAACGTATGATCTTGATGAGATGGCGTTGTGAATTTAGGTGTGTGCGAGCTGAGAGGTCACTCGGGATCATGTGCCTCTGACATGGGACGCGTAATGCCGATTGCGAGCGTGTAATCATACATGGAAATTTGAACCCGACATGGACACACTCAAACCCAACATGGGACTCGTGTGCCCGATGATGCTTGCCCCGCTCCTGGGACTGAGCCCGATGACGCTTGCTCCGCTCCTGGGACTGAGCCCGATGACGCTTGCCCCACTCCTGGGACTGAGCCCGTCTGGCGTGGCGGAGACATGGACGGGCCTCTTCTGGTCGCGACACCCGCCTTCCGCGCTCTGTGGTGGATCCCGTCTACGGGTCTCTCCCAGACGACCGTCGGCGCACGGGGAGGGTTTGATCCGCTCTTGCGGTGGCTTTCGAGCCATCCTTCGCCCAGTTTGCGCGGGAGGATTATTGCTCCTCAGGGCCGGCAGAGGCCTGGGCGGTGATGCTATTGGCTCTGGAGCGGCGTCGTTTATCTTGCTCTCATTTTGTCGGCAGCGGGAGAGCACATGGTCATCAGCTGCTCTGAGAGCTTGCCGCTAATTAAGAAAATGAATACGGCGCCGTTATGTGTGCGGCCTAGCGGTTTATCGACCAGCAAATTTACGACATTGTGCTCTCACACTCTCGCCTCGCCCTCTGGAAAATCTTCATGCTAAATTTGCTTTTCTTTACGACCCCAGCAGGCTCAAGTCTGGGCTGTAAAGCCGGTGGACACAGCGTTAGCGCAGCAACGGGGACCGGAGATAGGAGATCAGCTGCTTGAGGACGAGGTAGTGTGAGCTATGACCATTAAGTACATGGATAGAGCTATGAACCTGTTGGGTAAGGCTTTGGTCCCACGTTTGCCTCAGTCTTCAATGTCAGGCGGACATCACCCCAGAAGTGGCTGAAAGGTACTTTGGCTGAAAAAAGGCTGTGTCTTTTCGAGCATTTACCATTATCATCCTTCCATGCAGAGCAGGGACGTAGGTTAACAGCGACATTGATTCGGCCGTTACAAATGTCGATCACGACGGGAACTTCCGTTCGGGATTGCGAACTTCGCCTTCGGGCTGCGATGCTCGAATCATTCGCGGCCCTCCGTGGATTTGACGGGATCAATATGGCACCCTCGTTCGGAAAATAAGCCCGGTCTGAAGGGCGCCGGCAGAGTTCCAGCTGAACGGTTCTCGGGATGTTCCGGTGGGGGTTTTATCGGGAGCGGAAGGAACCGTTCAAATGACAAATGACCGTGATCTAAAGGTTATGGGTGACGCAACTGTCCATACCATTCGTTGTCTCCGATTTGACAGTGTTCTACTATCGGTTGTTGAATACAATTTTGGGAAAAAAGAGTTGCACACACTCAACAGTTTAGTTCTTTTGCAGCTCCTCTACAGCAGGTTCGCAGGAGTAACAGACGGCTTTGCGTCAGCGGGCAGCTGGATGATGAAGATATCCAACACCATTCAAACTATTATATATCAGTATAAAGTATCCACTCCTTTGCACATGCCAGTTACACTAGGAGCATTGGTGGTACCGACAGCAGCGTACTGCCGATGTTGATCCCGTGAATGGACATACATTCATCTTGTCTAGATATGTACTAAACGGGCATGCTGTACCCCAGCATAGCACTTGATCTCCTGATCCCGGCCCCTTCGTCGGGCCCAATATCTCAGGCCCCTCCGCTGCCATCGCAGCCTCGTCGGCTCCAACGCCTCCCTCATCTCCTGTCCTAGCCTCGTCGGCTCCAGCGCCTCCCTCATCTCCCGTCCTAGCCTCGTCGGCCCTGACGGCTCCCTCACCTCCCGTCCCAGCCCCGTCGGCCCCGACGGCTCCCTCACCTCCTGTCCCAGCCCCGTTGGCTCCGACGCCTCCCTCATCTCCTGTCCTAGCCTCGTCGGCTCCAGCGCCTCCCTCATCTCCCGTCCTAGCCTCGTCGGCCCTGACGGCTCCCTCACCTCCCGTCCCAGCCCCGTCGGCTCCAACGCCTCCCTCATCTCCTGTCCTAGCCTCGTCGGCTCCAGCGCCTCCCTCATCTCCCGTCCTAGCCTCGTCGGCCCTGACGGCTCCCTCACCTCCCGTCCCAGCCCCGTCGGCCCCGACGGCTCCCTCACCTCCCGTCCCAGCCCCGTCGGCTCCGACGCCTCCCTCATCTCCCGTCCCAGCTTCGCCGGCTCCGACGCCTCCCTCATCTCCCGTCCCAGCTTCGTCGGCTCCGACGCCTCCCTCCTGTCCCACCACTCCGGCCTGCCGTCGGGTCGAGGCGGGCTCCAACTCCGGCAGATCCAATTAGAATATTTGAAAAGACTTATCACGTACGGCATAGACAAGTCCCTCAAGAGGCCGGATCAGCCAGAGATTAAAATGCAATTTGGGACGTGCCAGTGTTCGTCGAAATGGAAATCTCAGTGATGTATACCGAGATCCCTCCGGCATATTTATGCATTCACGAGACTGATTTTATGACAAAATGCCTCGATGGGAGTATGGTTTTATCTTTCTGGGATAAATGATAGCTGTGTTTTGTTACCAATGACATGTGATAGATGACAGCTGTGTTACCAAGGCTTCGAACACCTGCAATATAGTTGCATGTATCGCACAAGTTCTCGTCATGGTCCGCGACACTTTGCCAGTGTTATCGCATGCACGAACCTACCTAACATGAGGATGGTTGCGCCTTCAAGTGTAGGTTAGAGACAAAGTAATTCATCAGCTTTTACTAGCACTTGTCTGGGTTTTTCACCGAATAGCAATAAACTAGCCCTGTCTTGAGCAAGGAAGTCCTTGAGTAAGGCCGTACGTAATGATCTAATCCCATGACAACGAAACGTGACCAATACAGCTATATTTATAGGATATTCGGAGGTGTCTCGCAGGCCGTTCATGTGTCGTATTTTTAAAAGTTCTTACATTTGCATGAGGTGTAGCCACGGACACATCCAGGATGGAGAGGTACGTCGGTGGGCCATGAAGGCAACGGATAGAAATATCCTGACTGAAAACGCATATAGCTAAGTAGAAAAACCCCATGGAAGGTTCCCACAGTATAAGGTTAAGCTTTTACAGATAAGGTCACTTTTGCTGCCCTTGTGAAGTGCAGACTCGTAACCACGATTTCTCGGCAATCTGTGTATGAAACTTTCTAAGAATACGGACAAAATACATCCTTTTTTGTTATAACTGGAAGTGGACGACAAATAATATTTTAGACAGGCCGCGCGCCGGATGAAGTTGATTCAGAACATGCGATGAATGCATTCGCATGAGAGTTTTCCACGTAGGGTTTTTTGAACTGACAATCATTTTGAAGAGCATTCATTACACCTCACAGCTCTGTCCTTTCAAACATCTAAAATATTGTAGTTTCTCACCCACGCGCCCGCAAAGACGTGCAGACTATTTTGCGCAGACTATTTCAAGGTCACTTGGGCATACATGACGCATAACCACGCCATCCAAATCCTGCCTTTTCATTGTCCATTCGTGGACAAGACCAATAAAAATGTTATCTTCGAGGCGCTCAGATATCGTGCCCGTGAACACAGTTTTCAAATTTCGTGGTCGTCGTCTGGATTTCAATCGGTGTCGATCAAGCTGTGTAAGTTTCAGTCACTAATCATGTTTAACGCTGCATGAAATAAAAAGCTGGACATAGTTGCCAGCTATTATGGAAATAGACAGGCTCAAACAATTTGAGAATGACACCGTAACGGAGTATGTGAAATCAAGCAAACTTCTCTGACTTACGAACAAAAAGGCAAGAGCACTGCGAAAAAGGGTCAAAACACAAGCACAGCACAATATGTGGCTCAGCAGACCCTTTCGGCACTGTGCCATCTCTCGGGTAGTTGAAGGACTACATATAATTACTAGGGCGGTAATTTCTCACGGCTAATTTGGCAGCATCTCAACGTCGTACAAACACTCCATCACATAATCAGTGATATATTGGGAAGCATGTTAACGAAATGGTAGAAATTGTATTGTCTAAAGCAATCTTTTGTACTTAACGATATATCTATAGATGTGAGACTTTATTTCATCATATATAATGCCTGTTTCATTGTCTCCAGATGTGGAACATTTTCTTTTGACACGGAGCTCGCGTCGACTCAGTTTTTGAGCACGAATTGGTGCAATAGAAACAATTGGTGCAGCTGGTTGTCCAACGCAATCTTTTCTACTTGAAATTATACCGATAGATATAAGGAAACTTATTTCATCATATGCGCCGCTTGCCTCACTATTTTCTAATGCGGAACGTTTCCTTTAACACGGAGCTGTCATCGACCCAGTTTTCAGCAATAATTCGTGCAGTAGCGCTGAAAAGGTCTGAAGCGTGAGCTCGGATCCCATATTCTCGTTTTCTCTCAGTCGACGTAAACTTCCCACCGGCCGACTCCCCGGATGTCGCTTCCGTTTTGGCGTGTTTTGCTGCTTTATCTGTCTGTTGACTTTTTGTTCCTCTGTTGGACCAAAGTCCTCGGACATCCCGATAAGCGCCAAGTGCTTTAGAGCGCCACTGAAGATCCGGCTTTGGCTTCAGGGGTTCGATGCTGGCTCGAATGCTATCACTGGTGTCAATACAGTCCCTTGTAAAATGAGTTGCCAGCTGCGCGGATGACAACGTCTCGCCTGTGAACGGCAGAATACGTTGGTCATGTTCCCGCGATGCCAATACATTTCACCCTACCCGCCTTCGTACCCTGGGCTCCATTTCAATGCATATCAACGTTTCAAATAAATCCAAATTACGGAGGATGTGTAGTTTTATTTTCGCTGATCTTTTAATACGTTTAGAATAGCCGCCAGGCCGTCAGTGTTCTCGTTGAAGAACCTTAACCATGGAATGCATGTGGAGTAAGAGCAAGGCTTAAAAGAAGAGCGATATCAGCCTTGATCAATATCACGCATGCTCGTATCTGGAGACAAATATACTTTTGATTTGCACTTCACGTGGTTCTCAAACGCGTTTCTTCCCGTTCTTTTACGCTCCACTTTGGCCACTTGTTTGCATGCCAAACAGACAGCTCCAATTAAATGGAAGCTGTCTACACCGTTTGTGAAATTCCGACGAGATAGTCCCATATGGAAATTCCCTTATCCCCGCTATTTTCACTTTTCCTGAACGGTTTTGTAATGAACAACGTGAGTTAGGGTGCGCTTGAGTTGACGCGGCGTTCTTTAAAGGCGCACTTCTGAAAACATGGCCAGATGGTGACACCGCATATCGCTGCGCATCTCGCTGCCGAACGTCAAGTGCTCCACGGTCGTGTGGTGGGCTCCGGCCCGACCTCCCCCTGTGGCCACCGGGCGCGCTGGGACGCTCGGCCTGTCATGGACGGAAAAGTGGCGTATAAAGCCGGCCGTATCGATCGTAACTCATCTACCGCCGTTGGCTGCAGCTTTTTACCGCCGCTGGCCAAGTGGACTTGCGTGTTCGATTAGCGTGCGGAAATTACTGGTGGAATGGGCTGTGGTGTAGGCCACGAAGTTGAGCGGAGGCGCTGATTGGACGAATTTCGGAACGGAGAGGCGCATGGGGTGATTTGGAAAGGATCGAACGACTGTTTCCTTCGCGTGAGTGGCTTGGACATTCAATCCTTCTGCAGGAGGGTAAAGTAGCTTTGTGTATACCTCCTTTCAATCTCTTGGCGAAAATCTGTACTACGGGACCTTAACCTCCTATCTAAAGTCTGTTTGTATCTTTGTGACATGTGTTACACTGTATTGGGGAATTCGACACGTGTAAAAACGTCGGAGTTTCATGAAATGCTGTCTAGGTCTGGCATTTTGAACAGAAAATGCCGATCATCCAATGGGTATCCAAGGACGGCATGAACGCTATATTTCCCAGAAACGTTGTAGGAGTTCAAAGACACCTGGTAATCCATTTGCACGCCTGAAAGTGATTGCACATAAACAGCAGCCGAAAGGAATGGTTTGAGTTACGAGGTGCATTTTAGCACAGTTTATTCGCGAACTCTAAACAAGCGTTTGCTCTTGCAAGCTCTTCCAATTAATTCACTCTGCTCAGCCTTTTACCAAGGACTACATGCCTGCCTCGATTTGCTAATTGACCTGCCTTAAATTGCTCATAACCTTAAAGCGTCAATGATAGCAGATGTCCTTATTATTACGCACCATCTTGGTGTCTAACAGGAACAATGTCGCCAGCAGACGGCGACACTCGAAGCGCACCAGCTGTGTCCAATGACGGAGGGCGCAGATTACCCGGCTGCCCCTGTCCGTCGTCAACATGCCGCGCTCCCCGGAGCTTCGCGCACATATTTTTGCTCGAGGCCTCGTCGCAATAATGGCTCATCTCAGGAGGGCCTCAATATCCGGGGACTAGCTACGTGATGCGGTTTTTGCACAGGGCGGGAGATAATTTCGGCGTCGTTTCCGGCGTTCCCGGGGGCGATTGCTGATTGATTTCTGCGCGCGATGCCCGCGACCCGCTGCCAGAAGTCCCTCGCTGTCCGACGGGCCGCCGCCTTTTTCGTGTCGCGGCCGCCGGCGGGCAATCGGCTCAATCCCGCCCGTCGTCACGGACACGGCTGGGAGACGGAGCGGCCGAGACGGCGGCAGCTGACCCGGAGAGACCCGCAGCCGCCGCCGCCGCCTGCATAATTTATAGCGGCCGCCGCAACGAGCACCGATCGGAATGAAGTCGGCGATCGCGGCTATTAGTGCCGCCTCTGCCTGATTAATCCCGGCGGCGCTGCCAACTCATCGGCGTCACAATCCCCGGCCGGCGATTGGCCGTCGCGGCCGACGGCGCCGCCGACGGCGCCGCGCGTCGTCCTCGACGCTGGCGCCGCGGCCGCCGTTGACCTGGCAGCGGCGCGCGCCGGGTCACGAGGCAGCGGCGTTTTTGCTGCATCGAATCAGCTCGAGTGTCGGCGCTCGGTGCAGTGTCCGCTCGGCCAGCCATTTGTCTCCGAGTAGGGAGATTGCGTTCGCGGCGGCAATCCGAGCCGCCAGTCGGCGCCGAAACAGACGGATACGCGCAGCCGAAATTGAATGGAATACATTAGCCACGTCCACCAGGAGTGGTCCAAGGCGTGACCACCATTGCAGATGCAGGCGATGCGTCCCACGGAAAATTTCGAAGCATGTGGCAGGAGATGTTTTTGAAGGCTTCCGCTGATGTAATTTACGATGTGAAACGCAACGATGGGAGTCCAATTGGGCACCCGTCTCGAGTTTTTTGCTCGGCGTTTCAGAGTGGTTGGTGTTGACACAATTGGAAGAGGAGAATGGCAGTAGAGGCTGGATAGAGGAGATCCATTCCGCCGCCACAATGGTGTTCGCACTGGTGATGATGTCAGCAATGTTTCTGACAGCCAATTTGATGGAACCTGATACAGACGTCCGAGCTGGACTTAGTTTATTATATGTGACATCGTTTTCGTAACTAGTAATGTGTTGAATGCCTCGAAATAGTTGACGGGTAGAAAAGCAAACTTTTGGCATGGAGTCGTCTCCGAAGTTTTCCAAGGTGTTCAATGATGTTTAACATCACGTTTTTAGTGACAGATGTTTCGTAAGAATTGCCGGTTAAATCCAGCCTCATATCATCACTCCGTCCTATTTATCAAAATAGGAAGAAGACTGCAGGCCCAAGTCGTGCAAACGTGGAAGGGCTATCACCAGCTAGCTCAGATGCCGTTTTATACATCCCGTTCACATTGAGCATGGTTGAACTGCCGTTCTCCATCGTGCGACGGTTTCGTTCGAGTGACAGCGTCGCCGGAGCCGTCTGTGGTACTATGCGCACGATCCGGCGCCGGACAAAACGCTCGCGCACGGTGATCCCCCGAAGCTAGACGAGATAGTGGGAAGATTGGGCGCTCTACTCAGCATAAACCGCTGCTTCCGCGTCGGTGCATTAAGGCTTGATGTGTGCTCCATTGCGCGGCAGGGCTGATAAAGCATGCCGAACGGCGCCGTCCAAACACTGGCACACGAGCGCTTTCTACGTTTATTCGATGTCGACCGAACGTCGAAATGTTTACGATTTAGACGCCGCGGTTTTATTTTCATCAAACCCCACGTCAAATATCGACGCTGCCAGCTGCATCGCATTCGCCTCTTGTGGGATGCCACCGGGCAAAGCTGGTCGTTTCCCAGGCCTGTCAAAGATGTTATTGCGTGCCGGAATTTCTCCATTTTTTTTTACACCGCCGCAGTTGCTTTCCATTCCAACCTGAAACGCTCTGCGAACATTGAAATTTTCTTTTTCAGTACTAGGGGCCGATCATGTTTCGGGTTCGTGTAGACCGACCCCGTGGAACAAAAGTTAGTTCAACGTTAATTCCTGGCGAAATATATGACGGTGCAAAGGTCGACGCTGACGTCGTGGACAGCTGCCTTCCTTCCGGCTGGCTTTCCATGGCCAGTTGCCAGCTAGCCGTCAATGACCGGCCATGCAAGATCGCTTCCGGGAAGGGGTCCTGCATACATATTTGTCTGACTGTGCAATGCTCCACAAAGTGGGCTACAATGTCGTGTCATATCAGTTCAGTTTGTTACCTTTCGTGTGCCAAAAATGTTTTGCTTCAGATGTGTCTTGTTAGAGTGGACCTGGTAATGCCTAGCTATACTTAAGTAGTTTTGACTGAGTATTAGGCTGACAGTTAAGCCCAGCGTAAACAAGACTGCTGGCTTTTGGACTTGTTTATGTCATACTTCGCGAGCACTTTCTGCAGACCACTGCGGGAAATGACGGGCAAGTGTTCCAGCACTGCCTGAGGCCATTTCAGCGGACCCGCCAGGTCGTCGACTGCGTCGCCTCCCACTCCAGCGCTCCGCGGACGCGCTGTCTGCCGCCCGCTCGCCTCCAGTCGCCTTCAGGCGCCGCTGAACATTTCGCCCGCTCCCATTCCATCCGGAAAAACTGGTCGTGGCGTCGGATCGGAGCAGTGGCTGTAATTGCTCATTACACCGGATGATGAGCTCGGCCGGGGCGTCCGCCGCGCGCGCGCGCGCCTTCGCTCCCAGCGAGTCCGCGCGGCGGGAATGAGAGGCGTCGCCGTGATGGGCGCCCGGCCGGCGTATAAATAACTGCGGCGGTGGCGGCGCGAACGGCACCGCAAACGACCTGACGCGGACCGCCACCCGGTGTAATGTCGGTGCGACGCGCGCCATTAGCTCACGCCCGCGCCGCCGCCGCCGGCTGGTGGACCTGTGCTCTGGCGGGGCGGAGCAGCGACGCGCCCGACAAAGGCGGGCAGCGACTGTGCTCTCAAGCCGCCTTGGTCCTTGCTTTACAGGTATGGATAAGCCTGTTCTTAAGCTGCTTGGGGCAAAGTGAGCTGCTGAGCAGTTGCCGATGGGTATCCCCTTTAATAATTTTGGTCTTGTCGTCAACTAGTTCCGGGCTGCGTTTTTCACAGAGGAGTTACCTCGTCCAAAACAAACTTCCTGTGTCGGCCACTTGCTTCAAACTAGCGTGAAACGTTGTGTCAACACGATCAACTTTAGGGGCAAACTTCTGTGCGGAGTCTGCTTTATCGCCGCGAGACCCAGACATCAGTGCCCCTCGCCGCCGCCGGAGGCCCGGCAGACGAGAGGGCACGTGCAGCTTCCTCAAGCGAGGTTGGCCTGTCTGTTGCACTGGCGGCTGCTCGCCGTTGCAAACTGTGAATGCGCCAAAGGCAGTGACTTCAACCACGCGGACTTGGGTGCTGGGTTGCAGTTTAAGATGTTGGTGTCATTTATAGAAATCCCCCCCCCCCCCATGAAACAGGACGCATTTCCCTCGACGCCGACTGACCTCAGCCGTGGTTACGTCCGCTGAAAGTTGTTTCGCTTGAAGCGATGCGTTGGCTCGCTCGGGCCCTTGCAGGCTGGAGCGATGATTTCGGGCCGAAATGTAGTGCGTATGCTTGGTGTAGTGCCATTAACTGATTTGGGGTGGGCCATGGTATCATCAAAAACATGACAATGGTAGCCATGTCTTCCGTCTGACATCCAGTAACGCGGGGCCATGACCAATCACCACCTACCCAATGCGCGCACAGCACACCTGAGCACGTCTCAGGACAGGAGAGCTCGTCCGCGGCGCACGCTCCGAGTCCCCCTCCCCCGGAGTAGGCTTCACCCTGTCTCACCCACGAGCCCCAGCCTTGCTTTAGCTCACCTCCCGGTCGGCGTACGCCCGGCTGCCGCCGCCGGGCCGGCTGGCTCGGCTGTTTACCGGCGGCGCTCGATTGTATCGATCTCACGTCAGGCGGCCGACAGACGCCGCTGCGTGACGTCACCACCTGTGGCACACATGTTCGGGCGGCGGCAGCGGCAGTGGTGGTAAGGTGCCGGCGTGAGAGGCTGCCTCCTCACCATGTGGCGCGAGCGAGACTGCTTCAGCCTCAGCGAGCTCCGGCACGCCCTGTACGTGTGAGCTCCCCTCCCCGCGCTCCCCGTCGAGCCCCCGTCGGTCTCGTCTCCTCGCTTCGCCACGCCGTATAGTGCTTCCCCGCTGACCCACTCCCGGCGTTCTCTGAATGTTTACATCCTTCAACCTCTCTCGGTCGCGCCAACTGTCTATTTCTTCTGCTATTCGCGGCAACTTCGCTCACATCTTAATTTTTTCATCATTCTAGTAAAGTCCTCTTCCATTCCTTCTCCCTATCGATCTGTTCTTCTTGCTCATTTGACGCTTTATTTCGCTACGTCCATCCTGTTCTTCCCTTTTTATTTCCGAAAGTACTTAGTTCCTGTCGACTGTCGACAATGTTCCTCTTACTTATCTCAAATCCGGCTGTTGTATCTTCATATGTTGTCATGGTGATGACATAACTGCGCGTTATACAAGCTCGTGCGTGGTTCCACCTTGAAGAGCAGCTCCGTGCTTGACGAACCACACAGGCTGGACAGGCATAGTTTACCACTTCCGAAACTTTCTGTTCGGATTTATCCTGACATTTGAGCCGTAGAATGCGTCATCGGGCGATTTGATGAGCGCGTGGCGAACTACGTCCTCAGATGATGTCACTGACAGTGGGATGGCGGCGTGCAGAGCAAAACCAAACTCCAGCATTTCTAGGGCGCAGATATATCTTAACGTGCACCCAATGTAAGATAGGGGGGGGGGGTCAGCTGTCCCCGAAATTGCGCCCATTTTCTTCGTCTTCCTTACTTCACCTGGATATTAATGTCGATCGCATGAAGCTTGTTGCAGTTTGCTGTTCATCCTTAACGTAGGCTTCGGCAGCAAAAGCGTAATCCTACTATTGTTTTTTCGTTGTCCTTAGCCTGCACGTTGTTATGGATATAGATTATGTGCCAGTGATGTAGATGATTTGGGACCTGCGACTGCATTTCTTGGCTCGCGGCCAGAGATTGAACTTAATTAATGTGTATTTAAGCATTCCAGGAATATATATATATATATATATATATATATATATATATATATATATATATATATATCCTTGTCGTAGGATCGGCAATTTTTTCATCGCCGCTGCTGACCGACCGCTGGCCTGCCGCTTGACCCCGGGGCTCCGACCCAGGCTCCGCCAAGCCGCCGGCGACCCAGGCCCCTCCTCTCGGCGAGACCCGAGGCCGGCGCGGCGCAGTGGCGCGCCGTGCTGCCCGCCGGGAGCGGGCGGAGGGCGAGGTGTTTTGCGCGCGGTGATATGCTGGCGGCGACGCCAGTCGATGCATACTGATGCGGCTCCGGCTGATGGGCCGCACTTATTATATCTGGCCGCTGTCGGATGAGAGGGAGTCCGCCAGGCGCCGCCGATCGGCTGAAGCTCTTGTTCGTCTGCTGTGGGCGACGCGCGGGGCGGCGTTGGCGCGCCCTGCAGGCCGCCAGCCGCTGTCGCCGGCGGGCGCTGCCGGCAGCGCCGTCCGTTCGTGTGGTGCTGCTGTCGGCAGCGGCGCCCACCGTGCGCGGCCAACGCTCTCTCTCGGCCGGCCACGCCTGTCCCGGCCGACGGCGTCGCCCTCGGTCGGTCGCGCGCGTCGGGGTGGACCTGGACGCTATCTCCGGGCTCAATAGCGCCGCATTTCTGGAGGGAGTGCCTCAAATTGCCACGAGATACGTTAGATGCGTGAGAGGCGGAAAATCGGTACGACAACGACGCAAGTAAGTTGCTAGAGAGAGAGAGATACCTCCTGAGCTGCCGCCGATGTTGCGGGCTCGAGCCCGGGCGCAGGGTCAGCACCGCGTAGCGGATGAAGGCGCAGTCATTCCGCAAGCTGCCGGCAGAGACTGGTTTGCGGCCAATTTAAGGAGATGGCGGCGGTTTTCCGGCCCAGACACCGCCGGAAACGCCGCCTTTGTTGTATGCGAACACGGCGCACCGGCCTGTCACTGCGGTCCGGAGAGATGGAGCTCGGTGATAGGGTGCACTGTTGTCCAACCGGCGCAGCACCGATATCTAACCCGAGACATGCTTGACATGACCCAGCCTGATGTATCTAACCCAAGCCTCCCCGAGATGATCCAACGTGGCCCAGATATCACCCAGCCCGTCCAATATCGGGCCGAGCCCACTAAATCGGACCCAACCCAACCCAGAACTCTGACATCTGACCCTAATGCAACCCATTGACATTGATGAGACCTCCTTCAAAATAATTCAAGGACCCACTGGCATGTTACGTACATTTGGGTGGCCTATCGCTCAGGTATCGAGTCTGGTTTGTCTGGGTCACAACGTTGAGCATGTCAGAGAGAGACCTCTGTGGTTCCCATCAGGGCTCATTCGGTGCCACATCGCCCCGCAACCGTTGACTAGGTGCAGTCAAATCTATCTACAGCCGGGGTCGAGCCCCGTCCGGCTTTCGCAACGAACACAATCGGCCGGCACAATTAACCGAGCCCGACATACTCGATACACTGATGTAGCGATTCATTTCCAGTGGCGACTAATAGCTTTTATCTACGGTGCAATCGTCGGGGCTTGGATAGCGACACGCGACTTTGCGTGCCCCCGGCCGGCAGGCGGGGTACATAATTGATGATGTCCAAGTGTTGATGTTACCCGGCTGGGGAATCGAGCCTTTTCGGGGGACCCCGGCACGAACGTCCGGGCTGCTGGCGCCGCCAGCTATTGCCTGTGCTCGTGCTTCTTCAGGCGAGATGCTGCTTCATGTCCTGAGCCCCACCCAGCTGGAAGTTTGCTTCTGACTTCCCCACTTAGCCCGCTTGTTGTGCTGTTGCAACTCTGCAAATCTCTTGTTGTGCTTGTTGTGCTGTTGCAATTCTGAACAATTTATTGCCCGTGACGCCGTTAATTTTTCTACCGCTATAGTTGTACTACCGCTGTAGATGCCGTATTCAGGCGGCTGCTGTCCCGTCTATTCATCGGCAGGAGTTTTTGGTCGAAAATTTTAGTGTTTGGGAAAGGATGATAATGGGGTACCGCGCTTTAATTCTACGCCATCATCTTACCGGGCTGAAATTTGTTTTGTAAACGAACAAGTTGAAAACAATACTGATACTAGTCTTCGAGTAGAGAACACAAGCTAGGGTACCATAGAGAACCAATCTCCAGGTTACACACTTTCCATTATAGCGCACCTTTATGTCCGAACATGTCTCGTGGTGTCAAACCCGTCAAGCAGCCGTCAAATAGCCATTCCTTTTACAAAGCTGCTCCAATCCTATACGTCGATGGCTGAGGTTAACCTATGTCAGCCATTTTTTTACTGAAGCTGTTCAGTGAAAACCCCATTCTCTCCACTCCGTTTGACTGGTAAGGCCCATTTTTACGGTTTTCGTCACGACAACAGGAGCCAGCCGCGCGACCGGCAAAGACGCTCGCCTTGGGTTCGGCGTCACGGCCGACACCTCCGCCGACACCTGCGCTCTACCCTCCCCTCACACGTGTTGGGAGTGCGTCACAAGAGCCGGCCGGCTGCGCCCGCCGGGCCGCCGGGCACGGACCGTGACCCCGCCGCCCTCACCCCGGGCTGGGGCAGAGGCGCCGCGCGTTATAACGCAAGTTCGGCGCGGAGGTGCGGGACATGGGAGGGTCCCGGCGACGGGGAGCAGCTGGGTCCCCCGGGACCCATCTGGGCCCACCCGCCGCGACCGCCGACCGATCAGCTACGCCCGCGACGCTAACTTGAGCCATGAAGCAGCGGTCGGCGCTCGAGCCGTCACAGGACCACTGCTGCCGCGCCGTCCGCTGCCTGCTGGGGTGACGGAGTCAGCCGCCGTCGTGGGCCATTGTCCGAGGCTCTTCAGCGGCGGGACCGGGACTGCTGGCTTTGGGGCTCGGGCAGTCTGCCTTGGCAATGGCTTGGTAACCGGATGGTGGTGCCGCAGTGGCTTGGTAACCAGACGCTTGTGCTGCACTGTCTTGGTAACCAGACGCTTGTGCCGCAGTGGCTTGGTAACCGGATGGTGGTGCCGCGATGGCTTTTATTTGCGTATCAGTCCTACGGTTATGGCTTTGGCCATCGTATATTGATCGAGAGTGTGAGACGATCAACGTCAAACGCAGGCCGTGGTAGTTTGAATACCGCCCGCTATAAATGTGGGGAACCTTTCTGTAATTCTAGACCTGAGTCATCGCCCGAAAATGACCTTTTTATCGAACTGCGGGAACATTTTCACGAACTGGTCTTTGAAACTTTTTATCGAACTGGTCTTTGGTGCATTTTCCGACCAGTGCTCATTGACCATTTATCGCACCGCTTATGATAAATTTGAAATGATGTTAAGAACGAATTGTATTTTTATATTTTGATAATTGTTACTTATTAATGCGGATCCAGGTCGCCGGTTGAATACCCTCCGCCCGGGTGGGGGAAAATTTGACCCCCTGAGATCCCAAAAGAAAAAAGGCTATAGAGCCACCAAAGACAGCGGGTGGATCAGTATGCATGCAAAATTACTTGTGTCAAAATTTGAGATCTGTAGGTCATGAACAGCCGGTCCAATAAGGTTAAACAAGGTCGAAGTCAAGGTTGTTGTCCAAGGTGTCGTCGGACCTCCTCATGCAACCGCCTTAAACCTCGATACCTGATTTAAGCAAAAAGTCACTAATGTTCAATTAAGGTCAGTTATCTTGTTTGAAACATCTATGATTTCTTGATTTCTATGATTGGTTGGTTGGTATGGTTTTCTATGATTTTTTTGTTTGTTTTTTTTTAGATTTGAAGAAGCGTCAATGATAACTCAGGGCGTTACGCTCAAAAAAAAACAAGCAAAGGGCTGGCCTGGGTCATTTAAGGTCAGTGACCTACTCTGACCTTTGAGAAGCCCATGGAAGATGCCTGTTGCGGTTCATTGCTATCAAAAAATTCGAGACGAACTTCAGAAACTCCTTCACAAAGCGAGCTGTTCAGTAAAAAGGCAGGTTGGCTTTGAATTCGGTCTGACCTTTGTACCTGGCCCTAGGTCATTTAAATTTGTTTTAATCCTAAACTCAATTATTTCGTCGCTAAAGATGCTCTCTCAGATATGTATGGATTTGTGTAACACTCTGCTGTAGCATCAAATGTAACGACTTCCCAGAAATTGTCTTTACTGACAGCCACGGCCTGACTGGCTTACCACAGGTCAACGACCTTGCAGGGTCACCTAGTTTTTTATACAAAACAGTTGCGTTATTTAATTGCCTGACACTAAGCAAAGCTAGGTGCGGCTACAATTATCTGGTATTAACCTTTGGTGGGGGTGGTGATCATAAACCTCTCGCCCGAGCGCGTGTAAAGATTGATTTGGCCGCGGGAAGTGATAATTTGTTGCAGGATGCGATGGCTAGAATGATCCAATCTTCAACCTTTTTAGGCTGGAACTGGACTTTGCTAAACACTCAGAGATCTTTCCATTCCCCTTTACCTTATGACCGTTGCGATATGTGCCGTTGTGCACATCGACGCTTGCACCCGTTGCACATCGCGTGTTCCGTCGGATAACGGACCGTCGGATAACGGACCGTCGGATAAAGCACCCATCGCCGGCCGCAGCACCAGCTGTTGACCGGCCCTCAGTCGGTGTGACTGCGCCCATTGCCTCCTGACAGGCGCCGCACCCCGTCTTTGTTGCACTGGACAGCATTACTGGGCTGTGGGAATTACTTAGACAATGCTCGTCGCAGGTGTGCACCAAAGCTGATGGCCATTGTTCAAGCCCGTTGGCACCTGTTCGCGTCAGACAGCATGTGTATGTGCGGTGATGGCGAGCAAGTGCTGGGAAGAAGATGAGGGAATGCCGCTGTCTCATAGAGTGCAATGACAACGCGATTTTACTCTGCTGTTTGCATCCCCGAGAAGGGATGATGGCAACAACCCGGGCCATCGCTGAGAAACACCACGCGGCTGAGTCAGCGTGATCTAGTGTCTTACTCTCGCGGCGCGGCGAGGACGATCAGGGCGCGGCTCAGGCCGCAGCACTCCGTCACGAGTTGGCAGACGCTGCCTGCTCATCTGACACCGGCTGGCACGCGCCAATTCCCGGGCCATCTCATCAGTCGCCCATCTTATCCGTCCGCTGATGGCCGATAAAAGGGATGACAAGTCGGCGGCGGCGCCGCGGCGTGGGCTGCGGCGGCCGGCCAGTCTATGAGCCGGCCATCAAACCCGCCGTGGCGCTTGACAGCCGCGGCGCCGCTCCCCGCGGCGGAAACGGCGCATCACCCTCCGCTGGCTGCCGCGCGCCAGACAAGCTGTTGCAGCCGGACATCCGGCGCGAGCGCCGTCGCCGCCTCCCGCCGCCCCCCCCCCCCCCCCCTCCCCCGCCCTCAGCCAGCGGGACCCAGCGAGCCGGGCAGAGCGGGGCAGGACTCTGAGCCGCTGTAAATAGAGATGGCTGGAATTGATTCGTCCCTCGCTGAGGTTTTGTCGGGCCGGCTTTGCGGTTGCTGTCGTGGCGATTGCAGAAGACCCGCTTCGTTGGATAGGCTGTGGCGCGTCGGGCTGTGATGGGAACACGGAAAGGGGGATGTCTGTATGGATTCGTATGTGGATCTTACACCACCTCAGCATACTTGCCTCGTCGTCTGGTTCAGTCGAGCTGTTAAAGTTAATTTCCAGGATGTGAAATAGTTGGTTGGCCAATGCTGCAAATATTACGTAGCGTATTGAAGACATCGCTCAACTTTGGCGACGTACTGGCCAAGCACTCGACGCTCCAGAGCCTAGAGAGATGTGAAGCTGTGTGCTCACGCTTACAAGTGAACTCGGCTAACCACAACACCTTTAAATGTGATACAGCGCGATGGTTAAGAAACAGCCCATCGTCCAGACTACTGCAATGCGAGGACAGATTTGATTTCATGGTTGCGAGCGGCGGCTGCAAGCAATATTATCGCAACATTAGTAAGCTAGCTGCTAATGAAGTGCTTGCAGCCGCCCGCGACAAACAAGAGAGAACAAAGACGGAGTGGAGTGTGCTGCTTTTCCCCCGTGTGTGAATCGGAAAACCAACCTTGATAAATTGTCGACATCGGGACAAATGACGTCGTATCCCAACGATTGGACAAACGACCTCTCTCCAATCTTTTTGTGGCCGGTGGCAGCCCGGGCCGGGGCGGCGCGCTCAGTGGAGGCCCGTTCCGCCACCGCTGACCGCGCACCCGTGTCGCAGGATGGGCTCGGCGGGCCTGGGCCCCACCGGCAACGGCCGGATACCGGACGGCCTCGCGCGGGACCAGCCGGACCCGGACGCCATCAAGATGTTCGTGGGCCAGATGCCGCGACACATGGACGAGAACGACATCCGCGCCATGTTCGAGGAGTTCGGCCCTGTCCACCAGATTAACGTTCTGCGAGACAAGGTTACCGGACAGAGCAAAGGTCAGTGCGTGCCGGTTGAGGTCAGGGGCGCTGTCTGAGATTGGCGGCAGTGGAGCGCCCCTTTGACACGCTGGAGGCCACAACGGCCGCCTGGCAGTGCTTGGTCAAGTCATTTGTTGTAATGGGTTGTCATCTCATTGCTTGGATTGTTTGGGATTGTCAACTGTACAATCGCAGCGCACACGGGAGGGGGCAGTGTTCGGGCCGCACAATTTTGAATGTACAGGGCTGGACCCCTGTTGCGGTTGGGCAATGATCAGCTGTCACTAACGGGCCATAAGATACAAATGGCAAAGACCATTGTGTGCTGGCCGCTAAAAGGCGGGTCTGTAACGACCTCAGTGATCATTTATCTGGATTGGTTGGCGGCCAGTGGTCACTGGCTATTGTTTATGAGTTGTTGGTTGTTCGCCGCGGGGAGCGCTGGCATCGCTATAACGCTGGCAGCGGTCACTGACTATTGTTTATGGGTTGTTGGTTGTTGGCCGCGGGGAGCGCTGGCATCGCTATAACGCTGGCAGCCCGACCTAAAGACTCAGTTTTCCCAAAATGCCAGCCGGCAGCCCGGCCCGCCCCGGCCAGTTAGGGCTTCGCCCGCGGACGGACGCTGTGCGGCGATGCTGACCCGCCATTAACTCGCGAACAGAAAACAAGTCCAAATCAGACATGTCTGTTGAAAACGTGTGGCAATGGCAGTCAGAGTGAAACGAATCATACGCGAAAGCCACCGTTTTTGTGGTTGTAAGTCGCATGCTCTTTAGGTATAAACAAACAAGCTCTATGTCATCGCCAATGCCCATTTCTATTTCGGCAACTGTTGCTCAATTGGTACGCTAGCAACTACGGGCTGTATCGACAAAATATTGAGACTAGGGCAATACGAGCCGTATATTTTCCCGTTTAGCATATTCATCATTTGGATTGATTATAAGGCATGGTCTGTGCAGGAAACAATACAATTTAAGCGTTTCTCGCCTTCAGTGACAGCCAATCGCAGGGTGTGGCTGTATTCATCATGATGACACCTAGCTTCTGCTGAATGAAATCGGACAATGCGTGGAAAATTGGGGCGTTTTTCTTGAGTTTTTTTTGTTGAGATGGGTACTTAAAGTTGTTTTCAGTTTGCGCAACCTGGTTCACTGATGTGCCAGGTCGGCCATGGGTTTACTGACATGGGAGCTCTTAGTATAAAAATCGAAAGTGTGATTTGTTCATAATTTTATTATGCTTGGCAGCACTGTCTGGTTTTTCGATAATATGATGCCATAGATAAAAGCACATGCATTGTTTTGATCGTTAGCGTCTTTGATGGGCAAAACCCAGCCAAATCCGGCCCACAACCCGTCCACAAGTCCGCAGCTTCTTGCGGGTCAGATGTTGGTGGGTTGGTGGGTTGCAAAAATTCGTCTGCAGTCAGAAGGCACTGTTCAGAGCATGCTAAGCGCTCGGCTCGCCCTCGTCAAATCAGACACCACCAACACCACCCGGAAAGCTCCTTGTTGTAACGTACAGCATCGCCGTGTCGCTGCTCGGAAGCCAGAACGGCAGGCGTCGCACTGTCACCGACCCACAGAACGGCGGCTTTCGAGCCGAATCAAAGCGGACGGGACCCACAATCGGCACTCCAGGCCGGAGACGCCTCCCCGATAATCCATTCCCGTTGTTTTAATGAAAACCGCCGCGTATCGGCCCCGATTCGTCCCTGAGAGACCCTGGCCGCCGCTGGCCGCGATTGGCCCTATGTTTCAAGTTAGGCAGGCCGGGTCATCGAGCCGGCTGTTAGTCCAAATGGCCGCCCTGATCGGCCGCCCGGGCCGCGCTCCGGTCAGACGATTGGCCCCCGCGGGGGCCCGGCGCCGCCGCCGACCGACGCCTCCCGATCCGGTCACAAATTGACACGAGCCCGGCGGCGGGGTGCCGCGGTGGCCGCCCCAGTCGCGCTGGTACCGGCGGCACAGAGCGAGAGGTGGGGCAGGCCGGCTGGCGGCGCGGGGAGGGGGGGCGCAGGGGGCAGCCCGGCTGACAGCGCTGAGGGGGGGGGGGCCTGCTGCGGTAGGCGGGGCGGGGAGAGGGCACAGGATAGCAGCTCGGTTGACGGCGCCTGCTGCTGTCGGGGCTCGTCGCCGATCAGTACGTGCGTTGGATCTGATGCAACCCATACACTGAGCTACTGATTGAAGGTGACAAATTTCGAACACCGCGCTGCGAGTGTCGGACTAAATCTCCTTTGTCAAACAGCATCGGAACGTGATCTGGGCACTGAGCATGCACTCCTGCTGCAGAAGAGCGGTGTGTATGGTAAGTCATTGACCGTGGCTAGAGTTTTATTCAGAGCAGCCGTCGTCTTCAATCCTGTCACGTAATCTACATAAATACATGACCGCAGATTAGGCTCGCGCGCCGCGCCGTCCCTGTCGGTCGTGCCGTGACCATTGGGAGCGTCGGAACAAGTGCCGGCGGACGTTAATTGCTCGGACGCCCTGCTATTCCGCTTTATGGCCGGCGGTCCGATGGCTTGCTCTGGGGCCGGAGTGCAAGCACTTTATTGCGCCGACGCCGCTATTAAATCGATATATCGGCTGTATTGCCGGGGGTCGCCGGTTCGCACAAGATCGACGGCGGCGGCCGGTGCCGGTCGGCTGTCCGTGCTGGTCCAGCGCCTGTTGGGGTTAGGGGGTTAGAGCGGTGGTGCCGCCGTCCTGGACGGCAGCCGCTGGTCCGACCCATCCCCCCCCCCCTGAGGTGACCCGTCAGTGGGGCGGGGTCGTCCGGCCGGCCGCGCCGCGCGCACAAAGACACCCATCGACTAAGCGGCCGCGGCCGGTCGAACGATTGGCCATCTGTCAGCCGGACGATCGGACTGACCGTTTGCCCCGGGGCCGGTGGTCAGCCTGGCCACCGGTCAGCCCTTGTGATGTCCGGGGCCGGGCTCTGGGCCTGGGGGCACTGTACAGCCTTAATGACGCACAGCTGTGTGATCTTGTGTTGTTGGATATGCGTCGCGCTAACAGTTAAAAGCGCATGAGAAGGCATGTAGAAATTACGTGCTGCGGGAGGTGGCGTTAAGTTTACATATCCCCAAACGGCACTTCAGTTTTACACGTTAGAATCACAAAATTGCCTGCACGACAGGAGGACACAATAACCTATTTGGACGCAATGTAGCGACGAACGCAATTTAGGGCAGATTAATTCTGCCAAGCTAGATCAGTCTAGGAAATATATTACTCTGGCTTATCGCCAATCTTTCCGCCCCATTTCCTTCCGTTCTAACTTTATCTGGCAATAACGCCCATAATTTTAATAAGGGTTATATCATTTATTTTTCACGACATGCTAGGCTCACGTGTAAAGGAAGACAAAAATTATTATCGGTGGCGGCTTGGCTACGGATAAAGCCCACAAACAACCAGCGACAGTAGGGATTGGTCCATGGTGAAAACATCTTTTTTTTTCATTCCGATCACACACCAGCAGATATGTGTCTAGATCTTAAACATGGACCCCGGGATCATATCTCGGAGTGCTGGTTAGCGTGTCTTTTGAAAAATCAAACCCACTTTGTAATTTTGTTGACAAATATTTTGTTCAGGAATGACGTCATGTTTTGCTGATGGTCTGTTAGAGCCTTAGGTCTTTTGCATACTTTTGCAGCAGAATGTTTTGGAAATTTGAATGTCTACTATAATTTTGTCGAAAAGTTTTTGGGATCCAGTATGTCTCAGATGTAATGTTTAGAAATCTTCCACGCCCATTCATGCGAATGCTTCCAACTTGCTAAAATGGACGTCAAGCCATATATATGCGAGATAAATCCTTCCCTTTGCTTAAAATATGCGCTGTTCAATCGGAACAAGCTGATTACACCGCGGTACGTACCGCACATCTGCCCTATCACTCACCTCAATAGCATTTGACTCCCATGAAGCAGGGCCATGACGTTTTACTTTACCGTAAGGATACACACATTTCTTGTCGTGAATTCTACGCTATGCTTTGCTCTTCCAAATAACTGTTTTGGACCTGGCATTTCCCCATGTTACTGAAGGATGTCTCGAGATCTGGTATCATTTCTTAGACTGTAGGCGCATGTCTGCACACTGCAGACACCTAGTCTCTCTCTCTCTCTCTCTCTCTCTCTCTCTCTCC
>NW_023596921.1:362704-378698 GCF_011947565.3 Pollicipes pollicipes | reverse complement strand
CGGCACCCCGCCGCCGGGCTCGTGTCAATTTGTGACCGGATCGGGAGGCGTCGGTCGGCGGCGGCGCCGGGCCCCCGCGGGGGCCAATCGTCTGACCGGAGCGCGGCCCGGGCGGCCGATCAGGGCGGCCATTTGGACTAACAGCCGGCTCGATGACCCGGCCTGCCTAACTTGAAACATAGGGCCAATCGCGGCCAGCGGCGGCCAGGGTCTCTCAGGGACGAATCGGGGCCGATACGCGGCGGTTTTCATTAAAACAACGGGAATGGATTATCGGGGAGGCGTCTCCGGCCTGGAGTGCCGATTGTGGGTCCCGTCCGCTTTGATTCGGCTCGAAAGCCGCCGTTCTGTGGGTCGGTGACAGTGCGACGCCTGCCGTTCTGGCTTCCGAGCAGCGACACGGCGATGCTGTACGTTACAACAAGGAGCTTTCCGGGTGGTGTTGTGGGGTGTTGATTTGACGAGGGCGAGCCGAGCGCTTAGCATGCTCTGAACAGTGCTTCTGACTGCAGACGAATTTTTGCAACCACCAACCCACCAACATCTGACCCGCAAGAAGCTGCGGACTTGTGGACGGGTTGTGGGCCGGATTTGGCTGGGTTTTGCCCATCAAAGACGCTAACGATCAAAACAATGCATGTGCTTTATCTATGGCATCATATTATCGAAAAACCAGACAGTGCTGCCAAGCATAATAAAATTATGAACAAATCACATTTCGATTTTATACTAAGAGCTCCCATGTCAGTAAACCCATGGCCGACCTGGCACATCAGTGAACCAGGTTGCGCAAACTGAAAACAACTTAAGTACCCATCTCAACAAAAAACTCAAGAAAAACGCCCCAATTTTCCACGCATTGTCCGATTTCATTCAGCAGAAGCTAGGTGTCATCATGATGAATACAGCCACACCCTGCGATTGGCTGTCACTGAAGGCGAGAAATGCTTAAATTGTATTGTTTTCCTGCACAAAACCATGCCTATAATCAATCCAAAATGATGAATATGCTAAACGGGAAAATTATACGGCTCGTATGCCCTATAGTCTCAATATTTTGTCGATAAGCCCGTAGTTGCTAGCGTACAATTGAGCAACAGTTGCCGAAATAGAAATGGGTCATTGGCGATGACATAGAGCTTGTTTGTTTATACCTAAAGAGCATGCGACTTACAACCACAAAACGGGGGCTTTCGCGTATGATTCGTTCACTCTGACTGGCCATTGCCACACGTTTTCAACAGACATGTCTGATTTGGACTTGTTTTCTGCTCGCGAGTTAATGGCGGGTCAGCATCGCCGCACAGCGTCCGTCCGCGGGCGAGTCCCGAACTGGCCGGGGCGGGCCGGGCTGCCGGCTGGCATTTTGGGAAAACTGAGTCTTTAGGTCGGGCTGCCAGCGTTATAGCCATGCCAGCGCTCCCCGCGGCCCACAACCAACAACCCATAAACAATAGTCAGTGACCACTGGCCGCCAACCAATCCAGATAAATGATCACTGAGGTCGTTACAGACCCGCCTTTTAGCGGCCAGCACACAATGGTCTTTGCCATTTGTATCTTATGGCCCGTTAGTGACAGCTGATCATTGCCCAACCGCAACAGGGGTCCAGCCCTGTACATTCAAAATTGTGCGGCCCGAACACTGCCCCCTCCCCGTGTGCGCTGCGATTGTACAGTTGACAATCCCAAACAATCCAAGCAATGAGATGACAACCCATTACAACAAATGACTTGACCAAGCACTGCCAGGCGGCCGTTGTGGCCTCCAGCGTGTCAAAGGGCGCTCCACTGCCGCCAATCTCAGACAGCGCCCCTGACCTCAACCGGCACGCACTGACCTTTGCTCTGTCCGGTAACCTTGTCTCGCAGAACGTTAATCTGGTGGACAGGGCCGAACTCCTCGAACATGGCGCGGATGTCGTTCTCGTCCATGTGTCGCGGCATCTGGCCCACGAACATCTTGATGGCGTCCGGGTCCGGCTGGTCCCGCGCGAGGCCGTCCGGTATCCGGCCGTTGCCGGTGGGGCCCAGGCCCGCCGAGCCCATCCTGCGACACGGGTGCGCGGTCAGCGGTGGCGGAACGGGCCTCCACTGAGCGCGCCGCCCCGGCCCGGGCTGCCACCGGCCACAAAAAGATTGGAGAGAGGTCGTTTGTCCAATCGTTGGGATACGACGTCATTTGTCCCGATGTCGACAATTATCAAGGTTGGTTTTCCGATTCACACACGGGGGAAAAGCAGCACACTCCACTCCGTCTTTGTTCTCTCTTGTTTGTCGCGGGCGGCTGCAAGCACTTCATTAGCAGCTAGCTTACTAATGTTGCGATAATATTGCTTGCAGCCGCCGCTCGCAACCATGAAATCAAATCTGTCCTCGCATTGCAGTAGTCTGGAACGATGGGCTGTTTCTTATCCATCGCGCTGTTCACATTTAAAGGTGTTGTGGTTAGCCGAGTTCACTTGTAAGCGTGAGCACACAGCCTTCACATCTCTCTAGGCTCTGGAGCGGTCGAGTGCTTGGCCCAGTACGTCGCCAAAGTTGAGCGATGTCTTCAATACGCTACGTAATATTGCATGGCATTGGCCAACCAACTATCTCACATCTGGAAATTAAACTTTAACAGCTCGACATGAGCCAGACGACGAGGCAAGTATGCTTGAGGTGGTGTAAGATCCACATACGAATCCATAGCAGACACCTCCTTTCCGTGTTCCCATCACAGCCCGACGCGCCCACAGCCTATCCAACGAAGCGGGTCTTCTGCAATCGCCACGACAGCACTGCAAAGCCGGCCCTACAAAACCTCAGCGAGGGACGGAATCAATTCCAGCCATCCTCTATTTCCAGCGGCTCAGAGTCCTGCCCCGCTCTGCCCGGCTCGCTGGGTCCCGCTGGCTGAGGGCAGGGGGGGGGGGGGGGGTGGGGAGGCGGCGACGGCGCTCGCGCCGGATGTCCGGCTGCAACAGCTTGTCTGGCGCGCGGCAGCCAGCGGAGGGTGATGCGCCGTTTCCGCCGCGGGGAGCGGCGCTGCGGCTGTCAAGCGCCACGGCGGGTTTGATGGCCGGCTCATAGACTGCCGGCCGCCGCAGCCCACGCCGCGGCGCCGCCGCCGACTTGTCCATCCCTTTTATCGCGCCATCAGCGGACGGCTACGATGGGCGGACTGATGCGATGGCCCGGGAATTGGCGCGTGCCAGCCGGCTGGTCTAGATGAGCAGGCAGCGTCTCTGCCCACACTCGTGACGGAGTGACTGCGGCTGAGTCCCGCGCCCCTGTGATCGTCCTCCCGCCCGTCGCCGCGAGAGTAAGGACACTAGATCACGCGACTCCAGCCGCGTGGTGTTTCTCAGCGCTGGACCGGGGTTGTTGCCATCATCCCTTCTCGGGGATGCAAACACAGAGTAAAATCGCGTTGTCATTGCACTCTATGAGACAGCGGCATTCCCTCATCTTCTTCCCAGCACTTGCTCGCCATCACCGCACATACACATGCTGTCTGACGCGAACAGGTGCCAACGGGCTTGAACAATGGCCATCAGCTTTGGTGCACACCTGCGACGAGCATTGTCTATGTAATTCCCACAGTCCAGTAATGCTGTCCAGTGCAACAAAGACGGGATGCGGCGCCTGTCAGGAGGCAATGGGCGCAGTCATACCGACTGAGGGCCGGCCAACAGCTGGTGCTGCGGCCAGCGATGGGTGCTTTATCCGACGGTCCGTTATCCGACGGTCCGTTATCCGACGGTCCGTTATCCGACGGAACACGCGATGTGCAACGGGTGCAAGCGTCGATGTGCACAACGACACATATCGCAACGGTCATAAGGTAAAGGGGAATGGAAAGATCTCTGAGTGTTTAGCAAAGTCCAGTTCCAGCCTAAAAAGGTTGAAGATTGGATCATTCTAGCCATCGCATCCTGCAACAAATTATCACTTCCCGCGGCCAAATCAATCTTTACACCGCGCTCGGGGCGAGAGGTTTATGATCACCACCCCCACCAAAGGTTAATACCAGATAATTGTAGCCGCACCTAGCTTTGCTTAGTGTCAGGCAATTAAATACGCAACTGTTTTGTATAAAAAACTAGGTGACCCTGCAAGGTCGTTGACCTGTGGTAAGCCAGTCAGGCCGTGGCTGTCAGTAAAGACAATTTCTGGGAAGTCGTACATTTGATGCTACAGCAGAGTGTTACACAAATCCATACATATCTGAGAGAGCATCTTTAGCGACGAAATAATTGAGTTTAGGATTTAAAACAAATTTAAATGACCTAGGGCCAGGTACAAAGGTCAGACCGAATTCAAAGCCAACCTGCCTTTTTACTGAACAGCTCGCTTTGTGAAGGAGTTTCTGAAGTTCGTCTCGAATTTTTTGATAGCAATGAACCGCAACAGGCATCTTCCATGGGCTTCTCAAAGGTCAGAGTAGGTCACTGACCTTAAATGACCCAGGCCAGCCCTTTGCTTGTTTTTTTTTTGAGCGTAACGCCCTGAGTTATCATTGACGCTTCTTCAAATCTAAAAAAAAACAAACAAAAAAATCATAGAAAACCATACCAACCAACCATCATAGAAATCAAGAATCATAGATGTTTCAAACAAGATAACTGACCTTAATTGAACATTAGTGACCTTTTTGCTTAAATCAGGTATCGAGGTTTAAGGCGGTTGCATGAGGAGGTCCGACGACACCATTGGACAACAACCTGACTTCGACCTTGTTTAACCTTATTGGACCGGCTGTTCATGACCTACAGATCTCAAATTTGACACAAGTAATTTTGCATGCATACTGATCCACCCGCTGTCTTTGGTGGCTCTATAGCCTTTTTTCTTTTGGGATCTCAGGGGGGTCAATTTTCCCCCACCCGGGGCGGAGGGTATCAACCGGCGACCTGGATCCGCATTAAATAAGTAACAATTATCAAAAATATAAAAATACAATTCGTTCTTAACATCATTTCAAATTTATCATAAGCGGTGCGATAAATGGTCAATGAGCACTGGTCGGAAAATGCACCAAAGACCAGTTCGATAAAAAGTTTCAAAGACCAGTTCGTGAAAAATGTTCCCGCAGTTCGATAAAAAGGTCATTTTCGGGCGATGACTCAGGTCTAGAATTACAGAAAGGTTCCCCACATTTATAGCGGGCGGTATTCAAACTACCACGGCCTGCGTTTGACGTTGATCGTCTCACACTCTCGATCAATATACGATGGCCAAAGCCATAACCGTAGGACTGATACGCAAATAAAAGCCATCGCGGCACCACCATCCGGTTACCAAGCCACTGCGGCACAAGCGTCTGGTTACCAAGACAGTGCAGCACAAGCGTCTGGTTACCAAGCCACTGCGGCACCACCATCCGGTTACCAAGCCATTGCCAAGGCAGACTGCCCGAGCCCCAAAGCCAGCAGTCCCGGTCCCGCCGCTGAAGAGCCTCGGACAATGGCCCACGACGGCGGCTGACTCCGTCACCCCCAGCAGGCAGCGGACGGCGCGGCAGCAGTGGTCCTGTGACGGCTCGAGCGCCGACCGCTGCTTCATGGCTCAAGTTAGCGTCGCGGGGCGTAGCTGATCGGTCGGCGGTCGCGGCGGGTGGGCCCAGATGGGTCCCGGGGGACCCAGCTGCTCCCCCGTCGCCGGGACCCTCCCATGTCCCGCACCTCCGCGCCGAACTTGCGTTATAACGCGCGGCGCCTCTGCCCCAGCCCGGGGTGAGGGCGGCGGGGTCACGGTCCGTGCCCGGCGGCCCGGCGGGCGCAGCCGGCCGGCTCTTGTGACGCACTCCCAACACGTGTGAGGGGAGGGTAGAGCGCAGGTGTCGGCGGAGGTGTCGGCCGTGACGCCGAACCCAAGGCGAGCGTCTTTGCCGGTCGCGCGGCTGGCTCCTGTTGTCGTGACGAAAACCGTAAAAATGGGCCTTACCAGTCAAACGGAGTGGAGAGAATGGGGTTTTCACTGAACAGCTTCAGTAAAAAAAATGGCTGACATAGGTTAACCTCAGCCATCGACGTATAGGATTGGAGCAGCTTTGTAAAAGGAATGGCTATTTGACGGCTGCTTGACGGGTTTGACACCACGAGACATGTTCGGACATAAAGGTGCGCTATAATGGAAAGTGTGTAACCTGGAGATTGGTTCTCTATGGTACCCTAGCTTGTGTTCTCTACTCGAAGACTAGTATCAGTATTGTTTTCAACTTGTTCGTTTACAAAACAAATTTCAGCCCGGTAAGATGATGGCGTAGAATTAAAGCGCGGTACCCCATTATCATCCTTTCCCAAACACTAAAATTTTCGACCAAAAACTCCTGCCGATGAATAGACGGGACAGCAGCCGCCTGAATACGGCATCTACAGCGGTAGTACAACTATAGCGGTAGAAAAATTAACGGCGTCACGGGCAATAAATTGTTCAGAATTGCAACAGCACAACAAGCACAACAAGAGATTTGCAGAGTTGCAACAGCACAACAAGCGGGCTAAGTGGGGAAGTCAGAAGCAAACTTCCAGCTGGGTGGGGCTCAGGACATGAAGCAGCATCTCGCCTGAAGAAGCACGAGCACAGGCAATAGCTGGCGGCGCCAGCAGCCCGGACGTTCGTGCCGGGGTCCCCCGAAAAGGCTCGATTCCCCAGCCGGGTAACATCAACACTTGGACATCATCAATTATGTACCCCGCCTGCCGGCCGGGGGCACGCAAAGTCGCGTGTCGCTATCCAAGCCCCGACGATTGCACCGTAGATAAAAGCTATTAGTCGCCACTGGAAATGAATCGCTACATCAGTGTATCGAGTATGTCGGGCTCGGTTAATTGTGCCGGCCGATTGTGTTCGTTGCGAAAGCCGGACGGGGCTCGACCCCGGCTGTAGATAGATTTGACTGCACCTAGTCAACGGTTGCGGGGCGATGTGGCACCGAATGAGCCCTGATGGGAACCACAGAGGTCTCTCTCTGACATGCTCAACGTTGTGACCCAGACAAACCAGACTCGATACCTGAGCGATAGGCCACCCAAATGTACGTAACATGCCAGTGGGTCCTTGAATTATTTTGAAGGAGGTCTCATCAATGTCAATGGGTTGCATTAGGGTCAGATGTCAGAGTTCTGGGTTGGGTTGGGTCCGATTTAGTGGGCTCGGCCCGATATTGGACGGGCTGGGTGATATCTGGGCCACGTTGGATCATCTCGGGGAGGCTTGGGTTAGATACATCAGGCTGGGTCATGTCAAGCATGTCTCGGGTTAGATATCGGTGCTGCGCCGGTTGGACAACAGTGCACCCTATCACCGAGCTCCATCTCTCCGGACCGCAGTGACAGGCCGGCGCGCCGTGTTCGCATACAACAAAGGCGGCGTTTCCGGCGGTGTCTGGGCCGGAAAACCGCCGCCATCTCCTTAAATTGGCCGCAAACCAGTCTCTGCCGGCAGCTTGCGGAATGACTGCGCCTTCATCCGCTACGCGGTGCTGACCCTGCGCCCGGGCTCGAGCCCGCAACATCGGCGGCAGCTCAGGAGGTATCTCTCTCTCTCTAGCAACTTACTTGCGTCGTTGTCGTACCGATTTTCCGCCTCTCACGCATCTAACGTATCTCGTGGCAATTTGAGGCACTCCCTCCAGAAATGCGGCGCTATTGAGCCCGGAGATAGCGTCCAGGTCCACCGCGACGCGCGCGACCGACCGAGGGCGACGCCGTCGGCCGGGACAGGCGTGGCCGGCCGAGAGAGAGCGTTGGCCCGCGCACGGTGGGCGCCGCTGCCGACAGCAGCACCACACGAACGGACGGCGCTGCCGGCAGCGCCCGCCGGCGACAGCGGCTGGCGGCCTGCAGGGCGCGCCAACGCCGCCCCGCGCGTCGCCCACAGCAGACGAACAAGAGCTTCAGCCGATCGGCGGCGCCTGGCGGACTCCCTCTCATCCGACAGCGGCCAGATATAATAAGTGCGGCCCATCAGCCGGAGCCGCATCAGTATGCATCGACTGGCGTCGCCGCCAGCATATCACCGCGCGCAAAACAACCTCGCCCTCCGCCCGCTCCCGGCGGGCAGCACGGCGCGCCACTGCGCCGCGCCGGCCTCGGGTCTCGCCGAGAGGAGGGGCCTGGGTCGCCGGCGGCTTGGCGGAGCCTGGGTCGGAGCCCCGGGGTCAAGCGGCAGGCCAGCGGTCGGTCAGCAGCGGCGATGAAAAAATTGCCGATCCTACGACAAGGATATATATATATATATATATATATATATATATATATATATATATATATATATTCCTGGAATGCTTAAATACACATTAATTAAGTTCAATCTCTGGCCGCGAGCCAAGAAATGCAGTCGCAGGTCCCAAATCATCTACATCACTGGCACATAATCTATATCCATAACAACGTGCAGGCTAAGGACAACGAAAAAACAATAGTAGGATTACGCTTTTGCTGCCGAAGCCTACGTTAAGGATGAACAGCAAACTGCAACAAGCTTCATGCGATCGACATTAATATCCAGGTGAAGTAAGGAAGACGAAGAAAAATGGGCGCAATTTCGGGGACAGCTGACCCCCCCCCCCCCCCTATCTTACATTGGGTGCACGTTAAGATATATCTGCGCGATATAAGATATATCCTAGATATATGCGATATAAGATATATCCTAGAAATGCTGGAGTTTGGTTTTGCTCTGCACGCCGCCATCCCACTGTCAGTGACATCATCTGAGGACGTAGTTCGCCACGCGCTCATCAAATCGCCCGATGACGCATTCTACGGCTCAAATGTCAGGATAAATCCGAACAGAAAGTTTCGGAAGTGGTAAACTATGCCTGTCCAGCCTGTGTGGTTCGTCAAGCACGGAGCTGCTCTTCAAGGTGGAACCACGCACGAGCTTGTATAACGCGCAGTTATGTCATCACCATGACAACATATGAAGATACAACAGCCGGATTTGAGATAAGTAAGAGGAACATTGTCGACAGTCGACAGGAACTAAGTACTTTCGGAAATAAAAAGGGAAGAACAGGATGGACGTAGCGAAATAAAGCGTCAAATGAGCAAGAAGACAAGATCGATAGGGAGAAGGAATGGAAGAGGACTTTACTAGAATGGTGAAAAAATTAAGATGTGAGCGAAGTTGCCGCGAATAGCAGAAGAAATAGACAGTTGGCGCGACCGAGAGAGGTTGAAGGATGTAAACATTCAGAGAACGCCGGGAGTGGGTCAGCGGGGAAGCACTATACGGCGTGGCGAAGCGAGGAGACGAGACCGACGGGGGCTCGACGGGGAGCGCGGGAAGGGGAGCTCACACGTACAGGGCGTGCCGGAGCTCGCTGAGGCTGAAGCAGTCTCGCTCGCGCCACATGGTGAGGAGGCAGCCTCTCACGCCGGCACCTTACCACCACTGCCGCTGCCGCCGCCCGAACATGTGTGCCACAGGTGGTGACGTCACGCAGCGGCGTCTGTCGGCCGCCTGACGTGAGATCGATACAATCGAGCGGCGCCGGTAAACAGCCGAGCCAGCCGGCCCAGCGGCGGCAGCCGGGCGTACGCCGACCGGGAGGTGAGCTAAAGCAAGGCTGGGGCTCGTGGGTGAGACGGGTGAAGCCTGCTCCGGGGGAGGGGGACTCGGAGCGTGCGCCGCGGACGAGCTCTCCTGTCCTGAGACGTGCTCAGGTGTGCTGTGCGCGCATTGGGTAGGTGGTGATTGGTCATGGCCCCGCGTTACTGGATGTCAGACGGAAGACATGGCTACCATTGTCATGTTTTGATGATACCATGGCCCACCCCAAATCAGTTAATGGCACTACACCAAGCATACGCACTACATTTCGGCCCGAAATCATCGCTCCAGCCTGCAAGGGCCCGAGCGAGCCAACGCATCGCTTCAAGCGAAACAACTTTCAGCGGACGTAACCACGGCTGAGGTCAGTCGGCGTCGAGGGAAATGCGTCTGTTTCATGGGGGGGGGGGGGGGGATTTCTATAAATGACACCAACATCTTAAACTGCAACCCAGCACCCAAGTCCGCGTGGTTGAAGTCACTGCCTTTGGCGCATTCACAGTTTGCAACGGCGAGCAGCCGCCAGTGCAACAGACAGGCCAACCTCGCTTGAGGAAGCTGCACGTGCCCTCTCGTCTGCCGGGCCTCCGGCGGCGGCGAGGGGCACTGATGTCTGGGTCTCGCGGCGATAAAGCAGACTCCGCACAGAAGTTTGCCCCTAAAGTTGATCGTGTTGACACAACGTTTCACGCTAGTTTGAAGCAAGTGGCCGACACAGGAAGTTTGTTTTGGACGAGGGTAACTCCTCTGTGAAAAACGCAGCCCGGAACTAGTTGACGACAAGACCAAAATTATTAAAGGGGATACCCATCGGCAACTGCTCAGCAGCTCACTTTGCCCCAAGCACCTTAAGAACAGGCTTATCCATACCTGAAAAGCAAGGACCAAGGCGGCTTGAGAGCACAGTCGCTGCCCGCCTTGTCGGGTGCGTCGCTGCTCCGCCCCGCCAGAGCACAGGTCCACCAGCCGGCGGCGGCGGCGCGGGGCGTGAGCTAATGGCGCGCGTCGCACCGACATTACAACCGGGTGGCGGTCCGCGTCAGGGTCGTTTGCGGTGCCGTTCGCGCCGCCACCGCCGCAGTTTATTTATACGCCGGCCGGGCGCCCATCACGGCGACGCCTCTCATTCCCGCCGCGCGGACTCGCTGGGAGCGAAGGCGCGCGCGCGCGCGGCGGACGCCCCGGCCGAGCTCATCATCCGGTGTAATGAGCAATTACAGCCACTGCTCCCGATCCGACGCCACGACCAGTTTTTCCGGATGGAATGGGAGCGGGCGAAATGTTCAGCGGCGCCTGAAGGCGACTGGAGGCGAGCGGGCGGCAGACAGCGCGTCCGCGGAGCGCTGGAGTGGGAGGCGACGCAGTCGACGACTGGCGGGTCCGCTGAAATGGCCTCAGGCAGTGCTGGAACACTTGCCCGTCATTTCCCGCAGTGGTCTGCAGAAAGTGCTCGCGAAGTATGACATAAACAAGTCCAAAAGCCAGCAGTCTTGTTTACGCTGGGCTTAACTGTCAGCCTAATACTCAGTCAAAACTACTTAAGTATAGCTAGGCATTACCAGGTCCACTCTAACAAGACACATCTGAAGCAAAACATTTTTGGCACACGAAAGGTAACAAACTAAACTGATATGACACGACATTGTAGCCCACTTTGTGGAGCATTGCACAGTCAGACAAATATGTATGCAGGACCCCTTCCCGGAAGCGATCTTGCATGGCCGGTCATTGACGGCTAGCTGGCAACTAGCCATGGAAAGCCGGCCGGAAGGAAGGCAGCTGTCCACGACGTCAGCGTCGACTTTTGCACCGTCATATATTTCGCCAGGAATTAACGTTGAACTAACTTTTGTTCCACGGGGTCGGTCTACACGAACCCGAAACATGATCGGCCCCAGTACTGAAAAAAGAAAAATTTCAATGTTCGCAGAGCGTTTCAGGTTGGAATGGAAAGCAACTGCGGCGGTGTAAAAAAAAATGGAGAAATTCCGGCACGCAATAACATCTTTGACAGGCCTGGGAAACGACCAGCTTTGCCCGGTGGCATCCCACAAGAGGCGAATGCGATGCAGCTGGCAGCGTCGATATTTGACGTGGGGTTTGATGAAAATAAAACCGCGGCGTCTAAATCGTAAACATTTCGACGTTCGGTCGACATCGAATAAACGTAGAAAGCGCTCGTGTGGCCAGTGGTTTGGACGGCGGCCGTTCGGCTATGCTTTATCAGCCCTGCCGCGCAATGGAGCACACATCAAGCCTTAATGCAACCGACGCGGAAGCAGCGGTTTTATGCTGAGTAGAAGCGGCCCAATCTTCCCACTATCTCGTCTAGCTTCGGGGGATCACCGTGCGCGAATGTTTTGTCAGGCGCCGGATCGTGCGCATAGTACCACAGACGGCTCCGGCGACGCTGTCACTCGAACGAAACCGTCGCACGATGGAGAACGGCGTTCAACCATGCTCAATGTGAACGGGATGTATAAAACGGCATCTGAGCTAGCTGGTGATAGCCCTTCCACGTTTGCACGACTGGGGCCTGCAGTCTTCTTCCTATTTTGATAAATAAGACGGAGTGGATGATATGAGGCTGGATTTAACCGGCAATTTTTACAAAACATCTGTCACTAAAAACGTGATGTTAAACATCATTGAACACCTTGGAAAACTTCGGAGGCGACTCCATGCAAAAGTTTGCTTTTCTACCCCTCAACTATTTCGAGCATTCAACACATTACTAGTTACGAAAACGATGTCACATATAATAAACTAAGTCCAGCTCGGACCGTCTGTATCAGGTTCCATCCAAATTGGGCTGTCAGAAACATTGCTGACATCCATCACCAGTGCGAACCACATTGTGGCGGCGGAATGGATCTCCTCTATCCAGCCTCTACGCCATTCTCCTCTTCCAATTGTGTCAACACCAACCACTCTGAAACGCCGAGCAAAAAACTCGAGACGGGTGCCCAATTGGACTCCATCGTTGCGTTCCAACATCGTACATTACATCAGCGGAAGCCTTCAAAAACATCTCCTGCCACCATGCTTCGAAATTTTCCGTGGACGCATCGCCTGCATCTGCAATGGTGGGTCACGCGCCTTGGACCACTCCTGGTGGACGTGGCTAATGTATTCATTCAATTTTCGGCTGCGCGTATCCGTTCTGTTTCGTCGGCGCCGACTGGCGGCTCGGATTGCCGCCGCGAACGCAATCTCCCTACTCGGAGACAAATGGCTGGCCGAGCGGACACTGCACCGAGCGCCGACACTCGAGCTGATTCGATGCAGCAAAAACGCCGCTGCCTCGTGACCCGGCGCGCGCCGCTGCCAGGTCAACGGCGGCCGCGGCGCCAGCGTCGAGGACGACGCGCGGCGCCGTCGGCGGCGCCGTCGGCCGCGACGGCCAATCGCCGGCCGGGGATTGTGACGCCGATGAGTTGGCAGCGCCGCCGGGATTAATCAGGCAGAGGCGGCACTAATAGCCGCGATCGCCGACTTCATTCCGATCGGTGCTCGTTGCGGCGGCCGCTATAAATTATGCAGGCGGCGGCGGCGGCTGCGGCTGCGGGTCTCTCCGGGTCAGCTGCCGCCGTCTCGGCCGCTCCGTCTCCCAGCCGTGTCCGTGACGACGGGCGGGATTGAGCCGATTGCCCGCCGGCGGCCGCGACACGAAAAAGGCGGCGGCCCGTCGGACAGCGAGGGACTTCTGGCAGCGGGTCGCGGGCATCGCGCGCAGAAATCAATCAGCAATCGCCCCCGGGAACGCCGGAACGCCGAAACGACGCCGAAATTATCTCCCGCCCTGTGCAAAAACCGCATCACGTAGCTAGTCCCCGGATATTGAGGCCCTCCTGAGATGAGCCATTATTGCGACGAGGCCTCGAGCAAAAATATGTGCGCGAAGCTCCGGGGAGCGCGGCATGTTGACGACGGACAGGGGCAGCCGGGTAATCTGCGCCCTCCGTCATTGGACACAGCTGGTGCGCTTCGAGTGTCGCCGTCTGCTGGCGACATTGTTCCTGTTAGACACCAAGATGGTGCGTAATAATAAGGACATCTGCTATCATTGACGCTTTAAGGTTATGAGCAATTTAAGGCAGGTCAATTAGCAAATCGAGGCAGGCATGTAGTCCTTGGTAAAAGGCTGAGCAGAGTGAATTAATTGGAAGAGCTTGCAAGAGCAAACGCTTGTTTAGAGTTCGCGAATAAACTGTGCTAAAATGCACCTCGTAACTCAAACCATTCCTTTCGGCTACTGTTTATGTGCAATCACTTTCAGGCGTGCAAATGGATTACCAGGTGTCTTTGAACTCCTACAACGTTTCTGGGAAATATAGCGTTCATGCCGTCCTTGGATACCCATTGGATGATCGGCATTTTCTGTTCAAAATGCCAGACCTAGACAGCATTTCATGAAACTCCAACGTTTTTACACGTGTCGAATTCCCCAGTACAGTGTAACACATGTAACAAAGATACAAACAGACTTTAGATATGAGGTTAAGGTCCCGTAGTACAGATTTTCGCCAAGAGATTGAAAGGAGGTATACACAAAGCTACTTTACCCTCCTGCAGAAGGATTGAATGTCCAAGCCACTCACGCGAAGGAAACAGTCGTTCGATCCTTTCCAAATCACCCCATGCGCCTCTCCGTTCCGAAATTCGTCCAATCAGCGCCTCCGCTCAACTTCGTGGCCTACACCACAGCCCATTCCACCAGTAATTTCCGCACGCTAATCGAACACGCAAGTCCACTTGGCCAGCGGCGGTAAAAAGCTGCAGCCAACGGCGGTAGATGAGTTACGATCGATACGGCCGGCTTTATACGCCACTTTTCCGTCCATGACAGGCCGAGCGTCCCAGCGCGCCCGGTGGCCACAGGGGGAGGTCGGGCCGGAGCCCACCACACGACCGTGGAGCACTTGACGTTCGGCAGCGAGATGCGCAGCGATATGCGGTGTCACCATCTGGCCATGTTTTCAGAAGTGCGCCTTTAAAGAACGCCGCGTCAACTCAAGCGCACCCTAACTCACGTTGTTCATTACAAAACCGTTCAGGAAAAGTGAAAATAGCGGGGATAAGGGAATTTCCATATGGGACTATCTCGTCGGAATTTCACAAACGGTGTAGACAGCTTCCATTTAATTGGAGCTGTCTGTTTGGCATGCAAACAAGTGGCCAAGTGGAGCGTAAAAGAACGGGGAGAAACGCGTTTGAGAATCACGTGAAGTGCAAATCAAAAGTATATTTGTCTCCAGATACGAGCATGCGTGATATTGATCAAGGCTGATATCGCTCTTCTTTTAAGCCTTGCTCTTACTCCACATGCATTCCATGGTTAAGGTTCTTCAACGAGAACACTGACGGCCTGGCGGCTATTCTAAACGTATTAAAAGATCAGCGAAAAAAAAATACACATCCTCCGTAATTTGGATTTATTTGAAGCGTTGATATGCATTGAAATGGAGCCCAGGGTACGAAGGCGGGTAGGGTGAAATGTATTGGCATCGCGGGAACATGACCAACGTATTCTGCCGTTCACAGGCGAGACGTTGTCATCCGCGCAGCTGGCAACTCATTTTACAAGGGACTGTATTGACACCAGTGATAGCATTCGAGCCAGCATCGAACCCCTGAAGCCAAAGCCGGATCTTCAGTGGCGCTCTAAAGCACTTGGCGCTTATCGGGATGTCCGAGGACTTTGGTCCAACAGAGGAACAAAAAGTCAACAGACAGATAAAGCAGCAAAACACGCCAAAACGGAAGCGACATCCGGGGAGTCGGCCGGTGGGAAGTTTACGTCGACTGAGAGAAAACGAGAATATGGGATCCGAGCTCACGCTTCAGACCTTTTCAGCGCTACTGTACGAATTATTGCTGAAAACTGGGTCGATGACAGCTCCGTGTTAAAGGAAACGTTCCGCATTAGAAAATAGTGAGGCAAGCGGCGCATATGATGAAATAAGTTTCCTTAATCTATCGGTATAATTTCAAGTAGAAAAGATTGCGTTGGACAACCAGCTGCACCAATTGTTTCTATTGCACCAATTCGTGCTCAAAAACTGAGTCGACGCGAGCCCGTGTCAAAAGAAAATGTTCCACATCTGGAGACAATGAAACAGGCATTATATATGATGAAATAAAGTCTCACATCTATAGATATATCGTTAAGTACAAAAGATTGCTTTAGACAATACAATTTCTACCATTTCGTTAACATGCTTCCCAATATATCACTGATTATGTGATGGAGTGTTTGTACGACGTTGAGATGCTGCCAAATTAGCCGTGAGAAATTACCGCCCTAGTAATTTATGTAGTCCTTCAACTACCCGAGAGATGGCACAGTGCCGAAAGGGTCTGCTGAGCCACATATTGTGCTGTGCTTGTGTTTTGACCCTTTTTCGCAGTGCTCTTGCCTTTTTGTTCGTAAGTCAGAGAAGTTTGCT
>NW_023596921.1:343670-361704 GCF_011947565.3 Pollicipes pollicipes | reverse complement strand
CCAGGTACTGCGGGTTCAGAGTCGGCGCGCTGACGCCGGATGAGCCCCAAAGGTTGGTGGCCAGGCCCTGTATCCTCTTGGCGTCCTTCTCCTTCTGCGTGTCGGCGAACTTGACCACCAGCGGCGCCGAGCAGCCCTGCGGGCACGTACAGGACGGAGTGGTGACGTCACACGCCAGGCGGACATGATCACATGCGGCCAGAGCTGCTGAGGGCTGCCACGAGACGGGGTGACCGTGAGCAGCCCGGCTGCACCGGTGGAACTTGGCGAATTGGTGGACTGCCCTAGCCGACGGGTTTTAGGCCGTCCGCTGGCCTGCCGAGAACGACAGGTGGCGTCGGACGATCTGTTAGAATGCGCGGCTGTCCAGCGAGTGAGGAGCGTACCTCGTAGGTTGTGAGCCGAATCGGCAATATCAGTAGGCCTACGCCCTGGCTTCGGGACACCGAGAGCAGCATCGCAACACAAGAGCGGGGAGGGGGGGGGGGGGGGGGCTGACGCAGGCTGGCCCAGTAGGGGCGGCCGTCTCGAGAGCGTGTGGGAACGATTGATACAGATTGACAGAAACTGACATAACAGGGCTTCTGACAGAGTATTATTATTGGCATGGCGTCAGCATCTACGCCATCCTCCAAAGGGCAGCCCATCCACACGCCGAACGGCCATCGCTGAGCCGGTTTCTGCCGACTGACGACAGATGGCAGCACCAGCCGGACGTCCGCGCCGGCGGCAAGCCGGTAGACACATCGGCCCGTGCTCCCTGTTCGGCAGGGAGTGGCCACGCCTCATCCGCCGCCGCCCGCCGCCGCCCCGGTCACAACCGTGAAATGGACACACGACTGGGCAGGAGATGCCACCACGGGCCATTGTCGAACATTGGCAAGCATGACCGGGCCGACAAAGGGAACAAGAATCGAGTGTAAACCGTCAACACCGAGGGCGGTCAAATCAACAATGTTGACCTGGTATAACATACTGTTGTTTTCAAAGTGATACGGTCCGCCCAATGCAACAAACACTTCCTGTGCGAGCTCATGAAATCTCGTAAACATCTGTTTGCTTTCACAGATATCAATACAGAATGAGCTGATTGTTTTGAGAGGATGTTTATGTGTCTGAGCTGTCTCGCCACCTTTATTAATAAAGTTGAATATATATAATAAATTCATGCAGTTTAAATGATCGTTTGTCTGCTTGACCAATACAGGCTCGCAAAAACACTTCCATTCACGTCGAACGACACTATGTTTCACAGCAGCTCATTGGGTCACTAAACTGAAAATAACTGAATGGTATTTCAGAGACGATCTCCAGCTGCGGTACGTCACGAACGACTATAGCAACGGACGGTGTCTGCACGCATCAACTCGATGCGACCACCGGCTGTCGTAACTAAAACTCCCAAGGATTCAGCACATGCCTCAACTTTGCGGCGGCAGTGCCGACTTAAGGACCGGTTCTCGACATTTTTAAGCCGGGATGGCCTTCAGTTCAGCCGCGCGCCAGAGGACATGTCACCGCGGCTTAATCTCATTTCCATCAGAGGTGCATCTGGAAACGTTGCAGCGTTTCCTGAGTGCGCTTCGGATGTGGAATACTGATGATGGGACGCACCTCTGGTGTTTTGAAAAATGTACCTCGTTCACGTCTACGCAAAATCAACCGGTTGTAGGTTCAAAAATGGACATCAAACGTGAGCGTATACACATTTGCAGACCCGCTGTTGCTCGCTCATTTGACGGTGACGTGCACGACAAATGATTGCGTTTAAGTTCACCTGGTGTCTAATGGTTTCAAACAGAAGTTCATACCTGTTCGAAGCAAAATCACAAACAAATTCTTCCGAGTAAACATTAACGTTTCGCTCCCATCCAGAAAGAACACAAGGTTCTTCGAGACAAAACCGTACACATGATACCTGAAATTCCGTTGATCCATACCACATCATGTCCTTTTGCTAATCATCATTCCAATCTCTTAAATTTCTTGCCGAGCCCAAATGGCTAGCAGGCTGAGACGGCTTAGCGATTTGAGCTGCCGAATAAGGACACCGCACATCGGAGCTCATCTGTCTGAATACTGGCCAGGCAAGGGGGCACACGCACAGCAACCGCTTCCCGCACCAGGGCCTCCCCCCCAGCGCGGCGGCAATGCCGCCCGGGCCAGGGCCGCGGCCCCGGCACTGGCTGTGACTCCCCTGTGACCCGCCGGGACCTCCCGCCCTTCCGCCAGGGCCTCGCTCCCAGCGCGTCGCCACCGGCACCCCGGCCCCGGCAACGGCTCCCCCTGTGACGTCACGTGCTCAGCTCACCTCCATTGTTTGCGCCTGGTGCATGCCCTTGATGGCCGCGATGGCGTACTGGCGGGAGGCGAACGTGACGAAGGCGCAGCCTGCGGATCAGGAACGTTTAGTAGGGGAGCACGGCCTGCTCAACAATCAATCAGCCTCTGTTTTTCTTCGGGCAAAACCTTAATACTGCACTTATTCAAGAGGTTTGTATTCCAGATCTCCTCCAGGCTCGTATTTGCCAGCTTTGGCTCACATGTGCTCGCAGGGAGGACAAACATCATTTCCAAGCGCGAGAACAGAAGTACGATGATTGCATCTCAAAGAAACAAAACTGTGACGCCTATCCAACTCGGTACCAACAACCCACGGAATCGTGTTGCTGCAAGTACGGGCGCCCACCGAAGGAAGCACACCGCACTTCGCGTGCCGTCCATGCGCCGTCACTCTCGCCAAAACGTGCCGCCCAATAATGGCGCGCGGCCTGCATAACTCGGGCCGTGCCGGACGCGCAGCAGCCGCAAGGGGGCGTGCGGTAACGGCCAGTTTCGCAGACCGGTCACCAGGCTCTGCGGCGGCGGCCGGGGCTCTGAGGACCGATCGCCTGACCCCGCGACGGCGGCGGCGGCGGCATTGAGGACCGGTCACCTGAACTCGCGGCGGCGGCGACGGCCGCTCTGAGGACCGGTCACCTGACCGCGCGGGCTCTCCCGCCCTGCAGACCGCAGCGCGCGCCGCACCGCGGCGTGCCAGACCTCGGCCCGGTCACAATAACACGCCAGCTCTGACCGCCGAGCGGGCGGGATCTCCGCCAGTGACCGCGGCCAACTGGTCTCCCTGCCCGTCCTGGTGTCCCGAGCGGTGTCGGCACGGTCCCCAGCGTGCTCTCCCCGGCGCACATCCGCCGTTTTGCGGCAATTACAATGGCGCGCCGTCGGCCACCAGAAAGCGAACCGGTAACGCCGGTTTGGCGGCGTCACCAGCCGAGCGAGTGACCGGATTCCCGCCAAATACGCCGAGCCCGGCCCGCCGGAGGACGCTGGCCCCGTCTGCCGAGGAGAGACGCGGCCGGGGGAGGGGAACGCAAGGCGCTGCCCCGGCGCGACGGAGGAACAGTCCCGCTTGGGGCAGGCGTCATGCCAGGTGAGGGAAGTGAAGTCGGGGGAGGACTGTTCTGTCAGGAGATTAATTCCATGTGCGGAGTTGATTCATGCCTCATATACCATTCCCAGGCATGCCTAGGGAGGAGTTACCTGCGCCTTGAGTTCACAATCAAGCAACGGGAGGTATAACCAGTCTAGGTCTCTGGCAACTGTCCTCTGGTGTAAAAAGAAACGTTGTGAACTTTTCTATCGAACCAATGGCACCGTCAGACAGGGGCAGACCGTCAAACGGGAGCGGACCGTCAGACTGGGGCGGATCATCAGACGGGGGCGGACCGTCAGACAGGGGCGGATCATCAGACAGGGGCGGACCGTCGGACAGGGGCAGACCATCGGGGGCAGACCATCAAACGGGGACGGGACGTCAGACTGGGGCGGATCATCAGACGTGGGGCGGACCGTCGGACAGGGGCAGACCATCGGGGGCAGACCATCAAACGGGGACGGGACGTCAGACTGGGGCGGATCATCAGACGGGGGCGGACCGTCTGACGGGGTGGACCATCAAACGGAGGCTGACCGTCAGACGGGGGCTGATCATCAGACGGGGCGGACCGTCGGACAAGGGCGGACCATCAGACGCGGCGGACTGTCGGACGGGAACGGACCGTCAGACGGGGACGGACCGTCAGACGGGGACGGATCTTCAGACGGGGGCAGACCATCAAACGGGGCGGACCGTCAGAGGGGGCGGATCATCAGACGGGGGAGGGGGGGGGGACCGTCAGCGCCGGCCCGGCTGACGACGCGTCAACAGTGGCCGCCAGACGCTCACGACACGACAGTACACCGGCCACTGGAGTGACGCGCGCCGGACCCCGAGCGACCCCGCGCCAGCCGACCCTGTGCCACGCGGCTCCGTGTCACCGACCGGGCAGCGTGAATCGGCACCAGCACAGCGGCAGGACTGGACAAGTCCACGGACAGGATCGGACACAAACACAGGGACACGAACGGGGACGGACCCGGAGCTGGACCTGAGCCAACACACATGTCCGGAGGGATGTGAGACACGGAGACCGGAGAGGGCCGGATGGGACACGGCATGAGACCGAACAGAAACAAGCCCCCACGCATACGAACAGGCCGGACAGGGACCGTATAAGAATGACCAGGAACATGGTACACGGGTAGGGGACAGACAAATACCACGGATGTCTCGTTCACCGTTTTCCCGCTGGAATTCATGAAAAACCTCGGCTTGTCTTCCACAAACGGTTTTCTTTCAAGGATCAGGTCATTAGCTAAGGAGTTAAGCTATTTGAAGCCAATGGAAATATACGGTGTTCTACTGCGTCCAGCTTATGCTTCTAAGCATCGCAGCCCACGTCATATTTTCGAGATAAACTGAGGGATCCTTCCATCTACCATGCGGAGGCAAATGCCCACATGCAATTTGGACTCCGCGGTAAAACACTGCGCATTAGTAACATAGAAGCACAACTTTCCAGCGGTCTACTGCCGTCCAAGAAAATGTCACTGCGGTGCACTGTTTCTCCCGCCATCCCATTCACCTATTCTATAACCATGATAGTAAAAACGGAGGGACCGAGTCAGCCACTGGGCCGATTCGGCACGCTGGCAATCACATAATTGCATCGTAGTAAGAGCGTTGAGAGGCGTCCAGATGGCCGTGTCCCGCACGATGATGCAGCCCGGACAACCGTGTCCCGCGCGCCGACGCAGCCAAGACGGCCGTGTCCCGCGCACCGGCACAGTCGGGACTACCGTGTCCCGCGCGCCGGCACAGTCGGGACTGCCGTGTCCCGCGCGCCGGCACAGTCGGGACTGCCGTGTCCCGCGCGCCGGCGCAGCCGGGACGGCCGTGTCCCGCGCGCTGGCGCAGCCCGGACAACCGTGTCCCGCACGCCGGCGCAGCCGGGACGGCCGTGTCCCGCGCGCTGGCGCAGCCCGGACAACCATGTTCCGCACGCCGGGGCAGCCGGGACAACCGTGTCCCGCGCGCCGGCGCAGCCCAGACAACCGTGTCCTGCGCGCCGGGGCAGCCGGGACTGCGAGTCCCGCGCAGGCCGTGTCCCGCACGCCGGGGCAGTCGGGACGACCGTGTCCCGCGCGCCGGGGCAGTCAGGACAGCCGTGTCCCGCGCGCCGGGGCAGTCGGGACGACCGTGTCCCGCGCGCCGGGGCAGTCGGGACGACCGTGTCCCGCGCGCCGGGGCAGCCGGGACGGATCGTAGGGCAGCGCCAGCCCCGCGTCCGCCGGCGGGGATCCGATTCCGGGTCAGCACGCCCGGCGGAATATTGATCAGGCTCGAGATTCCTCCGACATGCGGAACGCCGACTGAATTTTCCTTAAGACGTTGGGAATTCCAGCCACACGGCTGACCAGGTACGGGCATATTCAGCCCAGCAGCACAGCACTGAACTAACCACCCGCTGTTATCGGTGTATGATGCTCCCGTTAGCACGCTCACCGAGACCTCCGAACACGCTCCCCTGGCCAAGCGGCAAGCTCTAAACTTACTCGCCAAATATGCATGGCCCGCGGGCACCAATAACACATCAGGCGCAAGTCACAACACCGTAAATTATGCATGATTAGCGCGTGAGGCGGCCGCACTTCATTACCCGCCGGCTCAAAACAGCTGGGGGCGCGAGGCTGCGCCGTGCGTCAAGATAACCCGACGCCGTCAGCGGAGGCTGCACATCACCTTTGCTGTGACCGTTCTGGTCCCGCAGGACGGTGCACTCCTCGATCTGGCCGTACGACTGGAACATGGTCCGCACGTCGTTCTCATTGCATTTCTTGCTCAGCATGCCGACGAACAGCTTCCGCTCTGCAATGAGAGGTGCAGAGGTGTCAGTGTTGACTGCAGCGAACGGCGAGCTGGTAAGGATAGGGGATACAAAGAGATGTGCAGTGGTGTCAGTGCTGACTGGAGCGAGCAGCCGGCTGGTACGGATAGGGGATACAAAGAGATGTGCAGTGGTGTCAGTGTTGACTGGAGCGAGCAGTCGGCTGGTACGGATAGGGGATACAAAGAGACGTGCAGTGGTGTCAGTGTTGACTGCAGCGAGCAGTCGGCTGGTACGGATAGGGGATACAAAGAGATGTGCAGTGGTGTCAGTGCTGACTGGAGCGAGCAGCCGGCTGGTACGGCACAGACCCAATACGTTTTTCTGGATTGATTTTCACGTCATATATGTCTTATTGTACACACACAAACACACAGACATATATATATATATATATATATATATATATATATATATATATATATATATATGTACATTACGGTGCATTTTATAATTTACTTACAATCTACGAATTCGGTTCAAGCTTCGTAACTTTGTAAACATATATGCATACAAATATGTAATATTGCATTTCATTGCATACACTATAATGTAAATAGATTGCTGGCTGTGTCAAGAACAGATGATGCTTTAATCCAGGGTGATATGGCAGCACTGGACGCAAGTCTTGGGGAGGGATTCGCGTCGCACGGAGCGACATGGTAATAACGGCTATAATCGTTATAGCCGTAATCGTTAGCCGAGCGACATCGTTATAACGATTATTGTTAGACGTTTGCGTTGGCTTTTATTTTCATCAGTAAGTGCACCGTGACCAAATGATATGTACATTAAAAAAGCACACAGTAACAAAAGTACCGTGTGAGAAACTGCTTTACCGATCGGCATGGTCAGAATACCAGTGACTCGAAGCCCGTGCCAACGAATTTGTTACAGTACCGTACGCCTATGGCCTGAATGAAAAGCACTTGGAATTTTACCAAGAACTGGCCCGACGTGCACAGAGGCAACGCAAACATAGTCATGACACATTTGGCACCACATACCAATGGCGGAATTTGCACGATACATATCGATAAAACACAGCTGTCTGTTTTCACGGTGCTCGGTCAGGTGCGGAGTTGCATTACCATAATGGAGCACGGAGCGCCATTAGTGGCACGCCATGGGCCAGGTGACACTTTCCTGAAGAGTGTTACTGATAGCGATACGTCAAGCCCAATGCAAAATGCCTCACGATGGCAGACAGGATTTGAGGGGTTCGCGAGATATGTTTCCGATGACCGCCTGCGCCCGCCATGCTCCGATGATCGCTTGCGCCCGCCATGCTCCGATGATCGCTTGCGCCCGCCATGCTGATGTTGACAAAAATGATCTGCATGCATCCTCCACTGTATGTCGTTCAGTGGCAATGGCTTTTCTCCATCATAGTAGTGGACCATCAGCAAGAAACAGGAAATAAGGAGCAAACGAAGAGCACGGATACTCGCGCCTGGCATCCAGGTAAAGTGCGCGTCAGACCAGGAGAGCCCACTTTAGAGCACACTTATCACCATGTGTATTAGGACATCACGCATAAACAAAACAACGTTGGTATCACTGACTCAAGTGTAGAAGTCGTTTGACAAGTGACGTTCAGCTCTGCATAGTCATACGCACTGCATTGCCGATGCCTGCGTATCGCTATAATTGTGGATTCTTAAACAGATAAACGCTTTTTAACAGGTCCGTCCGCCAACAATTTTTCATGGTTCACTGAAACTGTATCGGCTGTTAAGCGTTACCTTATGACGTCTAATGACCTTATGGCGTCTAAAACACGGATGTTAACTTTTAGTGTTCATCCCACGACATCTTAAAAATAGAGACGCCACAGTCGGATCCCATATTTCAACAATTACCAACAGAAAGAAAGTGGTCTCACTGGAAAAAATAGACAGGCAGGATCTGTGAAATTGATTTAAAAAATGACTCAATATAAAGTCAACGGGCAGAACCAGTCTCCCACACCATGACTTGCAAAGTAACCGCCATATCTGTCTGTCAGGAGCGAAGTGGATCAGTTGGATGTCTACTTGATGCGATTTCTGTGGCCGCGACGGGCTAGAGGCCGTTTCAGGAAGCATGTCTTGCCGTCCGGTTGTGGAGTACTGAACGGAACGCCAGACAGAAACAAGAGACGTTTTTTCCTGACTGGCTGGAGGACAGTCCGGCGGTTGCGATGGGTTTAGCAGTCTCAGACGGCTGTGCAGACCCCAGCGGACGCCCAGGCGCGGTGCGGCGAGGCCTGTGCGCTGCGTGGGTGTATCACGTGCCGAGCAGTCTTACAGTCGCATTAGCTAATTAGCCGGCTGTCAGATTGTACGGCAGTCACCGGCCGGGCGACCAGTGCCATCGAGCCGCTGGCTGCCGCGCACATGGCGACTGCGCCCCACGCGGGGTTGTGCCGCGCGCGGCGGGACGCTCCAGCGCCTCAGGTACTGCCGCACGCGACGGGACGCTCCAGCCCTTCAGGTACACTGACGGGACGCTCCAGTGCCTCAGGTACACTGACGGGACACTGCAGCCCCTCACGTACACTGAACTTCAGACAGGCCAAGCGGCACCACGGCCCGCTTCCGTTTCTGTTCGGCACTCATCTCGCAATGTTTGAATGAAAATGATTCATGGCCCGAGTTCCGATTTCAATTAAACCTAACATGTTTACTGGATGAATACAGCATTTGTCTGGTTATCACGTTCCTCTGTTTTGTGGCATGAAAGAGGCGGAAGTTTCCGCATTGTTGTCGGCGATAAAGTTCAGCAAAATGGGCCGTTTCCTCCTATTATGTCAAGCAGCCAAGCGAATCAAGTGCATACCGCATTGTTAACGAGCCATTGACCACAGCGACACGAGTCTCTGACGCCACCTGTGGCAAGCACGTGAGACCCTATCCACTTGTAGTAAAGGCGGGTCATCCAACCAAGAAGTCCAGCTCTTCTCTCGTAGTGCGGGTTACCCACACGACAACGGGCACGGTGGCAATGCGTTGTGAGCTGCGGACCACCGAGACCGCGCTGGCTGTGAGGCGTTACCACCGAGTAAGCACACGCCCGCTGCGGAATAGCCGTGGGTGGCGAAGGCGCCGTCTCGACCGCACGGGCCGGCTGACTGATGGCGGACGCGATAGGAGACCCACCCCGTCAACACGGCCGCTATGCTGTTGGCGTGCGGTAAAAACAGGGGCCGCCGCGGCCGGCGGCGGTCGCGCGTCACGGCCTGCGTCCGCGCCGCGCCGCGCCGCACCGCGACGTGACGTGACGTGACGTGTCTCTCCTTGGCCCGTGGGGCACCCCGGACGCCGCCGGCGCTCCGCTCGGGGCGTGAGCGCACGCCGCGTCCGCGGCGGCCCAGCGGCACGGCCGGACGGAGTACGGAGGAGCGCGGGCGCGACCAGGCCGGCCGGTACGGCGGACGGGCCTCCGTTGATCCCCGGCAGCCGGCCGTCAGCGGCGACGCGTGACGTCACGCAGCCCTAACCGACGCGTGACGTCACGGTCTGCCCGACGCGGCGGCCACGTCACGCCGGCCGGCCGAATGCCGTCCAGCGTCGGCGCCTGGAGGCCGCCCTGCCGCCGCCGGGGCGCAGCGGCACCTCTGGGAAGCCGCCGCTCTCGGCGGTGGACCCGCCGCCTCGGTCAGGTGGGGCGTCGGCGGGCGGGCCGGGCTGGGCCGCGCGGGGTGGTGTTTGCGCGAGAAGGACTTCACAGCCGGAGGCGGTGGTGATGGCGGCGGCGCCTCGACAAACAGGTCTGGAATCTGGCGGCCGGCGCACGGGTCGGCCGAGGTGTTGGGCGCCGCAGCTAGCCCCCGGAGGAGGCGGCGCACACCGGCCCGGGGAAGGCAACGCACGGCTGTCCCTGGGAGGCGGCACACAGAGGCCGCCTTGTCTCGGCCGACTTGGCAGCGGGGAAAGCGAGGCGAATGCCTCACGTCGGGGAGACTGGAAGTCCGGTTCCTCGATAATTATCTATTTTTGCTGCCTCAGAAACATCGGCAACCTGTTTACGGGGAATCTCCTATCCATCAGTAACAACGACCTCAGCTCCATGTCCGAAGGTGAGAGCTTCCAAATCGCGGTTATAAGGTAGATATTCGTGCAGCGATAATATTCTTTTTTTTTTTGTTTTCCAACCTTTACACGGGTGGCTGCCTGACATCGTTAGCCTTGCCAATCATTCAAACAGGTATGAACAGGCACGAACAAGAGGTCTGTTGTCACGGTCCACACAAAAGCGCACAGTGCGTGGCATTTGCACACAGCTCACATGATAAGCTGAATGCAGAAAACAGCGACACTTTGCCCAACCCAGTTAAAAGTGCATGATCTTGCGCATGCTTAAGCAATGGTGATAACAGCATCCACTCATCGTTGAATATAACGCATAGGCCCTCGACTATTAGGCATCGCACCCGCTTTTTATGATCACTCCGCAAGACATTCTAAAAACCGATAATTGTGGTGTAGGTTTGTGTCCATCAAAGTCATCAATCAAAAACATCCGCCGCGCCTATCAAGCGTCAACGATGTATTTAGATGTAACGTCATCGAGCCGCGTCAGCCGCCTCGCGCCTCTCGTTACCTTGCTTCGAGTAGACTTGGTACGGCGAGAAGCCGATGGGAGATTTGAGATGGTACGGCACCACCTTCTTGGCCTTCATGGCGACTGGAGCCGGCTCGACGGACATGTCTGCGACGCGCTGGTCGCTCGGCGTCTCCCGTCCACCGGCCGTCGCTCAGCGGCGCCCCTCACGCTCCGCTCGGCGGCGGCCCGGTCCGTCCGGCAGCGGCGGCGGCTCGGCACGACTGCCGCCCGCTCCAGCGCCGGGGCCGCTCTGGGAGCGCACCGGCCGGCCACCGCGTCACGCGCGCACCTGGCCCGCCGTCCCGTCCGCCGCCCGCCGCCCGCCGCTCTAGTCGGCGCGCCAGAAAAACGGCGCGCTCGGCCGACGGCAGGACGTGACTGTGAGCACGACTCGCACCGCCGCCGCCGCCGCCACCGCCGTCTGCCAGCTCCCGGCACCGAGCGGCGCCGATCGGCAGCAAAAATTGGCGCCTGACCAGACTCCGCGGCGGCCGGGGGTCAGCAAGCCGTGACCTCACAGGGCGGCCGCGGGTCAGTATGACGGAATCTCGCAGGGCGGCCAGGGTCAGTATGGTGGCCGGGGGTCAGTATGACGTGAGTTCACAGGGCGGCCGGGGCCAGCATGACGGGACCTCGCAGGGCGGCCGGGGTCAGTGTGACGGGACCTCGCAGGGCGGCGGCAGCGGGTAGGGTCAGACCAGATGTCGACCGACGGTCAGCGTGGTCAGAACTCGCGGCAGCCGATGTTCAGGATAGACCAAGCATCGCAGTACGTCAGCTGGATCCGAACGCGCAGCGGCGGATCCAGCGGCAGGCCAAAAAGTTCGCCGATCAAAGCCCATGAGCTACAACCGAACGCTGTGATCAATGAAGCACCTGTGCACTCCCACGTTGGTAAGACTCGCGGGCGGGCCAGCATCCGTCCCCATCCCTGCCGCGCAATTTCAGTTCGCGAAAGTCATGTCCAACCGATGAAAATCCTTCTCTGCTGTCGGATGGTATTTTTAGTTTCGGCTCCGCCACCCACGTTTCCGGACGTGGCGGTACAAGATGTCTGTTTATTTTATGCACCACTTTTAATGAGCACGATCGAGCGGTGACGTCACGTGCCGCCGGCGTCGCCGCCGAGTGCGCGCAGGGGAGGGGTGATGACAACGGCGCGCTGCGGCGATTTACGGCGGCGGAGAGCGCGGCCGGCGGTGATGGCGGGAGCGTGCCGAGCGAGCGAGCCGACCATTAGCGGAGTGGCAGCGACAGGTGGCCACTCGCCGCCACCGGGGCACGTCAGCAGCATCATCAGGCGACGGCGAGCGGCCGCCGACACCGGCACTCAACAACACCCCGACCCGAACACTGCCGATCAAGGCGCTTCCAGGTGCAATGACTTCGCACGCACCATTCGCAGCGGGCAAAAAAGGTGGGTCGGCGGCGTCGACGCGACTGTGGCTGGCAAAACAAGAGCGACGGCTAAAAATGGCACCGAAAAACGACCACAACAGGGCGCTGCCGACTGCGGTGGAGAGGCGGAGGAGGTACGCGCCGTGACGTGCTGGCCGGACGTGACTGGGAGGGCGGAGGCTGGGGCGGACCGCCGACCCCGGTGCTAGTGTTTTGGGAGCACACAGCGCGTCTCCGGTGCAAGGACCCGGCGGTGCACAGGCGGCAGGAGAACACAGAGAACAAGGATATGGGACTTAGGCTGAGGACAGATCACACGGACCAAAGTAAGCGGACACGAAGAGATCAGGGGATACAGAAGAGGTCGGACGACATGGGCCTTGATACAGGTCGGCCAGAGGTCACGGATACAGAAGAGGCCGGATGACATGGGCCTTGATACAGGTCGGCCAGAGATCACGGATCAATACAGAGGACGGAGAAAGAGCTCATAGGGTATGCACCAGGGGCAGAAAGCAAAACCGAAGACCACGAACCACGAACCGATGGCGGGCGACATGAACCGCAGTCGGAGGGCACAGGCCGAGGTTATTGTGCAGGGACCGGGGTCAGGTCGGATGCGGCCGAAACGACACTCCACGGGCCGGGATCAGAGTACAGGGACCGAGCAATAGATGCCGTTTTCTGAAAGTTCTTGTCTAAGGTCCAGTCCAAAGTCCAAGGACAGACCAGCTGCTCGTCCAAAAGGTGTCCAAAAGGTGCGCAAAAAATCAGATTGCATAAAAATGTTCAGACTTTTTAAAAATATTGAATAACTGCAACATCACAACTGCAAATTTAACTACAACAAATAACCCCAGTCACTACTCGCTTCGTTGCATTTCCTCACTCAAATCGAATGAAAAGAAAAAAATGATCGTAGGCAAATACTCGGTACCGAAGGCCTTTCTGAAAACATCCGCCATTCATAATGTACATCCATGTCCGCTAAGCTTGATTGCCCCTAACCTCGATAACGGCAGTTTAGTAGGATGGTGAGTGGTAACGTAGCAAAGTATGTAACGAGTACTACAGGCTCTCCTGAAGACATTAACATTGGTTTCATTTCCATCCATGCCCTTTCGGATAAAAAACTTTTTTATTATCTTTAAAAAGTAATGCCTTCTATTGTGCTCCTTGAACAACTTCTTTAATGTTACATAATCGAATTATGTTTAAAATGAGCGGCATTAAATCACTTGAGCTGCATACCAATTTGTGACGTCATATAATGATATCGACCGCCCAAAAACTTCAACGATATCCCGTTAGTCCAATTTCCAAATTGGAGTACGGAAATTTTGATATTTCAAAAATATGGAATGCAATCGGCACCTCTACACCGATCTTAAAGTACGCGGACTGAGATTAAGACAAGTTGACCGATATCAGGAGTCTGAGGGTGAATGAAAACAGGAAATGAATCGAATAAGGTCGCGGATAAATCAAACGCCGGCAATACAATGACAGTAACATAACACGGCTATGACGTATTGCGCGACAGAACGTGAGTGAAGACAACAGAAAACCGCGGATGCAATGCAAGATAGGCCGAAGAGGTGAAAACGAATGCCACTTTTTTGAGAACAGGTGTGCCATGACGCGAACCACAGTTGACTACTAAACGGACAGTTCTGGAGATCATGTAACAGAAGCGCGAGGCGAAGCCCACACAAATTTTTAAAATTTGGTCATTTTCAAAGAAACAAACCGGACATAAAAACAAAACGTGGCTGGTGGTTGACATTTTCAAATAACAGGCGAATCGTTAATCAAAAGGCCGTCAAACCATTGATAGCGAAAGTAAAACAACTCACACCAGTTTCGATGTTCCGGCTATGATGCAAACTCTTTTATGATTCCTGTTCGCAACATCCCGCAATTTCGGGGCTCTGGAACCCCCCCCCCCCCTTCAGCAGCCCCTGCATCTGATGGCCGCCACCGCACCCTGTTTATGTACTGGCAGTACCGCAGAACCACTGACAAAAATAGACCGACGGCCGTCACCGCTTCTATTCGCGGACCTCTGCAAAGAACCAACAGAGAAGCCCCGCGGGATCCGCCCACACCCGGCAGCACCTCGGCGACCGACAGATGTCCTGTTCAACACGACGCGAACAAGCACACTGCCCAAACAATCAATCACAATCGAGACCAAACGAGCCGCGCGCTGTTGTGTCGCGGCGCGGCGCCGCCGGGCCGGCCGCGGGCCGCCGGCGCCGGCGCCGAAGGCCTCCAGGTGCGCGGCGGGGTGAGCGGCCGCAGACCGGCCTGTCACGGCCGTGCGCCGCCCGCGCCGCGACCGGCACCGCGCCACGAACGTCGCCGCGAAACGGACACCGCGCCGCGCCGACACCGGAGCCGGCGGCGGCCGAAACCGAGCCGGCGGCCGCGACAGGTGCCATGCCCGCACCGTCACGCGGCCTCGGTCGCACGGCAGGGGGCAGGTACCGTGCTGGACCGTCACACGAGTCTCAGTCATGTCTGGGTTTGGGTGACAAGTGCCGTGCCGGACCGTCACGCCGTTTCGGCGATGCCGGTCTGAGCGGTGACAGGCGCCGGGCTGGGACCGCCACCAACGCCAGCCGTGCGGCACCGTTTCGTCGCTGCCGACCGTCCGGCGGCAAAAACGTACACCGGTCACGTCGCGCCGCGTGCTCTATCACAAACGGCGACGGGCTTCAAGAGTCCGGGGTGGGTGGCAGCTACCACACAGGGGCTCTTCAGCTTAGGCCTCTCCAGCTCAGGCTCAGGCTCCATGCAGCTGCGGAGTCAGTGCGCGGCTCCTGTGTTGCTGGGGCCGCCGCCGGCGGCGGTGGCAGTGTTACAGCGGTCGCGCCACACCGCCCCGTCCGCTGGCGCCGCCGCTACCCCGTCACGCGGCGGCGGTGGCGGCGGCGGCGCCGCTGGCTGGCGGGACCGCGCCGCCCACAGGTGTCGGTCGGGCGGCCCCTCCCGTCCCGTCAGGAAGCAGCACCACGGACCGCTGGCGCTCCATAGCCGGCAAACGGCGCCGTTTACAGCGTGATTGGTGGCGTCGAGTGCGGCGGCGGGCGGGGTTCGCACCGCCCGGCGCGTGCCCGTTGTTCCCGACGCCGCGAGGGGGGACGCGTGACGAGAGAGGGCGCTGCCGGACCGGCGCCGCGGGGGTCAGACGGATCCGAGCTGGAGGGGCCGCCGCCTTGTATGCGGTTTGGTTGCACCGGTGTGACAGGATTGGAGCGGAGCGTTTTTACCTCGGCCACCATTACGTCAAAAGCGGGAACAACTGTTGGATAATGGACATGGAAATAACGATGTCAGCCACGGGTTATCAACACGACCAATGTAACATTTATTGTAAGTCGTATGGTGTGTGGATTTTCTCGCCACCGACCCTGGGTAAATTCCACTTACTTCCATCACCGGTGTGCCTATGTAGCGAGCGCATGTAACGCGACTACATCCAGCACTAGTGCGTGGTAATTTTTAGTTGAGTGGATACAACTGTGCCTGTTTATTGGGTTGCTATGTCAGTGTGTGCGGTTGCGAAACGTTTTTAGTATACATGTGGCACCCCTGGGTTCAAAAGTCAAGAATCTAAATAAATCAGTTTAGCTGTGGGGTTCAGAAACGTTTTCAGGTGAATGTGTCAGTGTCGGTGAAATGGAAGGAACCATGCATGTGCTCGTCGCGGACTTTCCGCCCCACGTGGTTGTACACTGCAAAGCATGCGTGATGTTTTGCTTTTCGAACAAGCACTACGACACTGCACCACCAGCTAACGTAGTCAAAAACGGAGTGAGATTCGTGAGTTCAGCCGGTTCGCGGCGAAAACTGGACAGGTGGCCAGTGTTTTCAGCTGGCGGGAGAGCAAAACACGCGACCTGACGCAGGGTGCCGGCATGCACCTGAGCTGGCGGCAACGCCGCTGAAACGTCCTGACAGTGTTATTCCACTTCATCTCTCAAGAGCTCAAAATGGCAGACATGATCGATATATCTGAATTAATCAAAGTTCTGTCATCGTCGACTGGATTGCGAGTGGAGGCGGGCTGAGGTTCAGTAACTCTTCATAGACCGAGGCCATGCCAGAGGAACCTGCCACAGTGTAAAGGTATGTCACCGCTGGACAACCTCCAAACACGCTAACCCTTCACAATTAACTAGCATTGCGATCACATACCAAACATCATTACAGAAACGAGTGGTTATTAGCTTTGTGTTGCATGGAACTACAGCACTTAGGGATCCCTGCAAGGTTCCATGCAAACGGCAGGAAATTGCGAATGTCACGACCCGAAAAAAACTCAAGATTAATGCTTCTCTTGCATGTTATATCAATTTTCGAGTGGAGCACATTCGTGCAAGCCCGTAATCTATAAGCCTATTCGATACTAGATCAATAATACGGCACTTTGTCTTACGACTGCCGACGCTGCACCACCTGGCACACTGTTTCACATGTCACTGGTAACTAACGGTACCGCAAAGGAGGGACAAATGACGCTTGGTATCCGCGAGCAAGCAAATTCCGGCGCTAGTACACGCCCCAGCCGAGTTACAAAGGACCCCGGTCGCAGCAGCAGGACTTCAGGTCTTCCCTGCTGGGGGCTCCAGCCCGGCCACGTGCATGCTGGGGCTCGGAACGGCGCCATTGGCCGGCCCGGCCGATGCACCTATTTCGGCGGCGTATTTACACAGCCCAGTTGACATTAATGAATTCGGTGGCGAGCTGACCCGGTGCCAGCGATGCCGTCTGGAGAGCGTGCCAGACGGGGCAGCGGCTCCGGGGCGGCACGGCCGCCGGAACCATCCGCCATCTCTCACTGTCGTCCCCTTGCTGAATCAGTCATCATCTGTAGCCAGGCGTACCCAGGCTGAACCGGCCTCCATTTCTCACTGTCGTCCCCTTGATGAACCAGTCATCATCTGTAGCCAGGCGTGCCCAGGCTGAACCGGCCTCCATTTCTCACTGTCATCCCCTTGATGAACCAGTCATCATCTGTAGCCAGGCGTGCCCAGGTTGAACCATCCGCCATCTCTCACCGACGTCCTCTTGCTGAATCAGTCATCATCCGTAGCCAGGCGTACCCAGGCTGAACCGGCCTCCATTTCTCACTGTCGTCCCCTTGATGAACCAGTCATCATCTGTCGCCAGGCGTACCCAGGCTGAACCGGCCTCCATTTCTCACTGTCGTCCCCTTGATGAACCAGTCATCATCTGTAGCCAGGCGTACCCAGGCTGAACCGGCCTCCATTTCTCACTGTCGTCCCCTTGATGAACCAGTCATCATCTGTAGCCAGGCGTACCCAGGCTGAACCGGCCTCCATCTCTCACCGACGTCCTCTTGATGAACCAGTCATCATCTGCAGCCAGGCGTGCCCAGGCTGAACCGGCCTCCATTTCTCACTGTCGTCCCCTTGATGAACCAGTCATCATCTGTAGCCAGGCGTGCCCAGGCTGAGCCATCCGCCATCTCTCACCGACGTCCTCTCGCTGAATCAGCCATCATCTGTAGCCAGGCGTGCCCAGGCTGAACCGGCCTCCATTTCTCACTGTCGTCCCCTTGATGAACCAGTCATCATCTGTAGCCAGGCGTACCCAGGCTGAACCGGCCTCCATTTCTCACTGTCGTCCCCTTGATGAACCAGTCATCATCTGTAGCCAGGCGTGCCCAGGCTGAACCGGCCTCCATTTCTCACTGTCGTCCCCTTGATGAACCAGTCATCATCTGTAGCCAGGCGTGCCCAGGCTGAACCGGC
>NW_023596921.1:183525-342670 GCF_011947565.3 Pollicipes pollicipes | reverse complement strand
AGAGAGAGAGAGAGAGAGAGAGAGAGAGAGAGAGAGAGAGAGAGAGGAGAGATAGAGAGAGAGAGAGAGAGAGAGAGAGAGAGAGAGGAGAGAGAGAGAGAAGAGAGAGAGAGAGAGAGAGAGAGGAGAGAGAGAGGAGAGAGAGAGAGAGAGAGAGAGAGAGAGAGAGAGAGAGAGAGAGAGAGAGAGAGAGAGAGAGAGAGAGAGAGAGAGAGAGAGAGAGAGAGAGAGGAGAGAGAGAGAGAGAGAGAGAGAGAGAGAATAGCGGTACAATAGCCCGGCTGCCCTGCATAATCCCGGCGAAAACGACCCTCACAACGGACCCAACGAGGCTTATTTGCGTTGTGAGGGTTTTCGAGAGTAGCGCATGTGCTCGGGGGTAGTGGAGTCGGCTCATGACAGACGGGCACACCACACCATACCCGCTGCGAGACAAAATGTCGCGAAGATATAGGATAGAGCAGTTAATGATGGGGAAGGGTGGGTGGCACATATTGGGCCACGCAACCTCGGATGTGCATGCTTAGCGCAAACTGATGGCTTAAGAAATATAGACATAAGCCGTTCTTATCATGAATAATGGTGCAAATCTTTAAACTTTTAAAAAGCTTTCAGCGTTTGTTTTCTGATCACATGGCTTTTATCAGCAGTTTTCGCCTATAATTGTTCTGCACATTTTTAAAAGCATGTTTGTTAATAAGCGTGATTTCAAAGAATTGCGATTGGTTAGCCATAAGCAAGGTTATGTTTTTATGAACACGTGTAATGCCAGATCTCTTCCTACCAAAATTGTTCACAACTTTAAAAAAAAAAATCGCTGGCGTTTCTGACGCAGACCCGACAACACAAATTCTTATATCTCAGTATCGTCGCTGTTAATAAGCATGCAGTACTTATAGAGCTTACTTACGGTGCTTAATGAGCTTGATTAATGTACTTGCAGAGCTTACAAGGCTTATATAGCTTAACGTGATCCACGATGAAATCTTGGAAAGAAGACAACCTTGAATGTAATGATCCTCAAAGCCCGCCTTGCTCTACACAGCAGCGATGTAAACAGTAATGGCGCGGCTTGTATCCAACACCCTCAACCAACTGACATTGCGTTTTGCCAGGCCTAATCTTTTCCTATAATTTGGACAAACTATGGGCATGGGCTGGAGAAATGTCTATAAAGGGTCTCGCTTTATACAACTAACTTTTTTTAGTTGGATACAGATGGCTTAACAATTGCATGTCCAATGAATTGTACGAAAATAATGTTTTCCATGCTAGTGTTAAATATATGCTTAAATTTCATAGAAGCATTTTAAGAAAATGTTAACGCGCGCTCCGTTGGGGGTCATTTTGACCCCCGGAAAGTTTTTCGGAATGGTTTCCGAACGGGACGGCGTAGCGGCATCAAATTTTGCATAGCTACAGGCAATTGAATAGCGGATTGTTTGGTTGCAAACATTTAAATGTACTTCGTAAGGTCGCTGACCTATGGCAGGTCAAAGTCAGCCCATGGATTCGGCCAGGTCAATATCTAGGGAATCGTTCAATCTGATGCAACAACGGAGTGTCATACGAAGCCATACATCTCTGAGGTGCTTTCTTAAGCAAAAAAAAAAAAGAAAGAAAGAAGAATCAACAACTTCCATTGACCTTTGGTCAGATATGAACGTCAGACCAAGGTCCAAACCAACCTGTTTTATTGCTCTAGGGCTTGCTGTATGGGGTAGTTCCTGGTGCTCATTCTGAATTGATTGATAACAGGGACCGCATTTTACATCTTCAATGGACTTCTTAAAGGTTATAATCAGTGATCTAGAATCACTTTTGAACTAGGGTGGGAGTGAAAAATGTCATCGCAAAAAGACCGTACGGGAGTGAAAAATTCAAGCTACAAAAGTTGGGACTTCTGGGTCAGTAAGAGATCCTCCAGCGAGCAGACATACCTTTCAAGTTGGCATGAATGCAATAGCATAAACATCACAAAAATATTTTGTCTTTAACATCTTAGGTCATTACAGCGAAACAGGGTACATTAAGGAAAAGTAATTTCATAGCAGTTTGATTAGCATCAAAACCTATGTAACACCGATGGTTTGATGCCGCACTTTGCCTTTCCCTTTCGCAGGATTTTTTAACACAAAACAAAGCAGAGGAATTCAACAAAAATAACAACAAAAAGTTCAACAAGCATAAAACATTCAAACAAAAGGCCTTGGACTTCCGCGTATCGACACATCATAAAATCAAATATAACAGACGTGCCTCTGGCTTCGGTTAACAAGCCGTTAGAAAATACCAATATTATGTCATTGTATCTTGCACAGTACCAATGCTCATTTCCATGAAAGTAACATAACTAAGCGTAACCTAAGGAAGCCTTACCCTATCTCATCCTGTCTAACCTCTTTGTAGCACAGCGGCGTTTTTGAGTCACTGATTATTGCAAAATTCCTACTGCGACTTGCCATGCAATTAAATCATTTGGCCTAAGTTAGAGTAGCCCATATGTTGAATATCATATCAACTCACCTCACCTATTTCTTTACAGCAGCACTTATGAAAAAAACATGATAAAGCTCACTTTTGGCTGATTTCAACTTGTATCTTGGTTCAGTTCATTCGTCTCAGCTCGTTGACACCAAAGTTGAACACACAAATCCAAAGCCAGGAGCCGGCTGAGAAGACAGGACTATCCATTAACTATTTAAACCAATTCGAACAACTGATTCTGATTGTCTTGGTTGCTCTCTTTCAAAGGCAATAGTGGGCATGCTCCCCGAAAATTTATGTTCCAAACATAACATAACTTTTGGATGGTCACAAAACCAGCTTTGCTGCTTGCCTTTTCAACTGCAGCAAATGCATCCATTAAGGTTTGGTTATTCATACTTAATGACTTAAGTTTGAGACTTTGGCTTTACGTTTTGAATGGGATGGTCTGTTTGCTGATAATCAACATCTACCTCATATTGTAATTGTTATGTAGCTAGGTCATTTCTGTGTTGAAAAAACATAGTGCATATCTACAGTAAATTAATTTGAGTCACCAAACTATGGCAACTATGGACAACATCTTGTTAGAGCAGATATGACAGACCACTTCAACAAATTTGAGGCAAATAGATAAAGAGTATGTAACACAACAGTTACATACTATGTAACTATGTAAGAGTATGTAACACAAGTATAACACAACAGAAGACATTTCTGGAATTTTTCACTCCACATTTCTGGAGTGATGCAATGTAGTGGTCAAGTTTCTTTGGGCAAAAGAAATACGTGGAGTAAGGTTCTCTACCGGGCTTTGCTGGTTGGTTGCCGGCATGGTGTTTGCGTGGCGTGACCCCTAAAAAATGAGGATGCATGAAAACCTTGCATCTGGCACACAGCACATAGGCATGATTCAGATGTAGATGAGTCAGTATATAGCCATTGGTGTCCAAGTTATGTGGAGCCTTGTTTACGCTTGATGCTTCCAAGTGAGCTCGGTTTTGGATGATATCTTAAAGCCCCTGAAAGAGAAATATGAGTTTGGTACTTGTGCTTAGACAATATCAGGCAGGAGAAAAAGTTCGCATAAATATGGAGAAAAGGAGTTAAAAATTCCTCCTCATATGGTGTTGCCTTACATCCAAAGTGGGTGATTCTAGGACACTGGTTAGAATAGGTCACTTACCTAAAATGACCAGGTCAACATTTTGTTTTAGGAACATACTGCCTAGCCTTATCTTTGTCGCTTATTCAATTATAGAACTCAAAGCAATTTGTACGATTTTGGTGACTATGACCTTCAAAAGGTCAAACGATATCGCTGGCCTTAAAACACGCGTGATATTATTTTTAAAACAGTTATCTTGGTTCTGAGGGCACTTTGGAGACCTACCTGGAGTTTGACCTTCTTTGATCTTTTTGACCGGAATGTCTTGGCCGTGGGAACCTCAAACTTCGGCCTAAGTGAGTTCACCTACAGGCCAGGACACCCTGTCAATTTGGTGTCTCTAGCATCTTGGTTCCTGAGATCTTAGGGGTCAAACTGACCTCCCACACGAGCGAAGGGCATCGAACCGGCCACCCGGGCGCGTGTTAAACTCTTCAGTGCAAGTGTCCATCGTAAAACCGGCTTTAGTGTCGAAAATGTATTTTTCATCTTTTTCATTCTACTCACCAACTTAATGCTTGCAGATTTTTCCGTAAGCGCCATAAGTTGCTAAGTGCGTTTGAGAGGAGCATTAAGGATATAGACAAAGCAGCATTAATAGCTTTGTTCCTCGTAGAATGAACAAGGGGAACGGAAAGATAGATGTGATATTTCGGTTACATGCCTTTATTGAAACGAATTTAGATATTCGTTTCGGTGAAGGCGTGTAGCCGAAATGTCATATATATATATATATATATATATATATATATATATATATATATATATATGTCAATTCTCCTGTTTATCTTGCGTGAAATAAGGCTATGAATAGTTTCTCAACTATTCCGTAAGCCTGCAGTACGATTTGCGGTACGACATTCCGTAAGCCTGCAGTACGACAACTATTCCGTAAGCCTGCAGCCCTTACAAGTCTCCTTGGTGCGCTTATTTAGAGCCTAGACAGAACACAACTATATGAGCTTCTGACGGGCACTGCAGGACCTTAAATTGCGCCTTATTGCGCTTCCGAACGAACCCCAACGTTTTAGGGCAATTTCACTCACGGTCCGGGGCTTGGTGGGTGCTAATGGTTGGCCCATATTACACATGTTTCCGGTGTCCGAAAGCCGCGGCAGACGGCTTCCGCCAGCATATGCGGCTGATTGCGGCAACACGACCGCCAACAAGTCACTGACTTCAGTGGAGTGGCTCCCGGTTTTACAATATTCTACCGCCGCTTGGAAAGTCGAATGCACATCAAAGCCAACGTGCGCGCGCGAAATGCCTGGGAGGAGGGCTAAACACCAGGGCCGACGGGTAAGCAGAGTTTAACAAATTATGAACACCGTCCATTAGGTAGTAGGTCACCTGCTCGTAAGTTTTATGAGGTCATCTAAAAGATGTCGATGTTGCACTGATTGTCAGGCTCTTGTAATACTTAATCATTGTCACCGGGCAGGTCTCCTCTCGAAAATGGCTCTATCGACCCGCGTGCAATTGTGTTGAGCGGTGAGGTTTTCTTACTCTTGAACCCAATATTATCCGAGGCTTGATTTTGATGTTCGTGCTCGGCCAATCATAGACCAATTCTTACTTGATCTTTGCGGCCCTGGTTTGCGGTGAACTGCATGATAATATCCCGTATCCCGCAGACGTACGTTGGAATGGAATGCCAGATAGCAGCTCTGGCTCGGCTCCGCTGTCTGCAGTCTCTCATTAGATGACGGGTCTGCACTGGTTTGAGCAGCCCTGGCTCGGCTCCGCTGTCTGCAGTCTCTCATCAGATGACGAGTCTGCACTGGTTTGAGCAGCTCTGGCTCGGCTCCACTGTCTGCAGTCTCTCATCAGATGACGGGTCTGCACTGGTTTGAGCAGCTCTGGCTCGGCTCCGCTGTCTGCAGTCTCTCATCAGATGACGGGTCTGCACTGGTTTGAGCAGCTCTGGCTCGGCTCCGCTGTCTGCAGTCTCTCATCAGATGACGGGTCTGCACTGGTTTGAGCAGCTCTGGCTCGGCTCCGCTGTCTGCAGTCTCTCGTCAGATGACGGGTCTGCACTGGTTTGAGCAGCTCTGGCTCGGCTCCGCTGTCTGCAGTCTCTCATCAGATAACCGGTCTGCACTGGTTTGAGCAGCTCTGGCTCAGCTCCGCTGTCTGTAGTCTCTCGTCAGATAACCGGTCTGCACTGGTTTAAGCAGCTCCACAACGCCAGGCTGCAAGCGGCGTAGTAGCCCAGTGTCAGGTCAAAGGCTGGTGACAGTGTCGACGGTCGGCGGTGTCGACGGTGGGCGGTGTCGGCTGATGGCATTGGGGGTCAGCAGTGTTGGGGTCCGGGAGTCACGGCCGATGACCATGGATGTCAGCAGTGCCGGAGCCGGGGATCGCGGTCAATAGGTTCGAGGGTCGGCAGTGACCCCCGGGGTCGGCGGTCGCGGTCGATAATATCGAGGGTCGGCAGAACCGGACCACATCCGGCACCAGCTGGCAGAGACACGCCGAGGGTGCGGCGATCGGGCGGTCGCCGCCGGCCACAGGCCCGCCGCCCCGTCGACGGATTCAATTGCACGCCCCATTTGACAGTGGAACGTCTGCCATCACTCCCCGGCGACGGCGTTCGGGGAATGTTGATATCGCGCAACATCCCTGATATCTCGGCCGGCCGCCGCCTGATCGGTGATTGGTTTCAGTCGGTTTGATTCGGGCCGCGTCTCAAGATCAAAGGAGGCGATCGGCGCCCGACCATTCTTTTCGGAAGTGTTTGTCCTCGCTGACAAGAATGCTGCTGGGCTGTCTTGTTTTGCAGAAGTGGTGCGGCTTTTTGTGTCGGCTTCAAGCGGGCTTTGTCGACAACCGCTGGAAGTTGCGTGCTGATCGCAGATCACAAAAAGGCATGGATGAGACGCTGCGCTTCACGCGGGATGCGGCACACACGGCCATGTTTCCTTTCCATATCGACAGCCGCATCTAACAATCGGCAATGACCCGTACAGCCTTAATGGGACGGTGTTGACGGCTTCAGTTAACCAGTGAATGTCAGTAGATCTCCGTTTTCACCATGCGATTAAAGGCACCCATGCGGCGGTCATCCTGTAAGGGCTCACGTGTGCAACGCTAAGGTTGAAAGTATGCCGGTTTTCTGTGCTATGCCTCTTGACATGGCTCCATATCTCTCTCTTCGTGCATAGAGTGGGTGACCGCTGCATTTCAGCTGGCTGGTTGTCATAGCGGCACCTCCACTATTCCAACTCGTGTCACCAACCAACATCATGTTGTTGCCACAGCCACAGTGTCCATGACAGCACTGCCGTTAGTGCCCTGGTGCGCAACATCCGACCTCGCTCCGCCCCTCCGTGCCCGGCGTCACTTCCGGTGCCACGCCGTCGTGGCGCGCTCCGTTAAAGAGAACTCACGGTGACAAAATGAGACGGCTTAATGATGGATCGCTCTCGGCCGGATTACCGTGAAATCGAGGGCTTCCAGTCCAATTTACGCTCGGCCCCCGGGGGGACGGCTACTTTATTCGGCCATTCGCTCCGGGTGGCCGGCGCCTGCCGGCTCGGCCCCGCCGCCGTCTCATTACCGACCCGAATCTTATCTTATCGGCGTGATTGAATGCCGCGGCTCCCCGTCAGGAGGCTTTGTGCCCGGCCGGGTACCCGATCCGGGCGCTGGCCCGACGCGAGGGAGTCGGGCAGCGCGTGCAGGTCCCTGCGCCAACTGAGAGTCTCGCCGCCGGCGGGACATGAGGGAGTCGCAGGTCCCTGCACTTCTCCGCCAACTGGGAGTCTCGCTGCCGGCGGAACGCGAGGGAGTCGCGATTTCCTACGCTTGTCCGCCAGCTGAGAGCCTCGCCGCTTGCCGCCCGGTATTCTTGTGTGACGTCGTTTGTCTTTCTAGATGCCTTCTTCCCACCCAGTGGTCTCGCGTTGATTTATCTCCCTGTTGTTAGCTCCAGATTTCGTTTTATCACGCCTCAGCCATATGTTGATCATTTTGCTCCACATTAAGTATGATGGATGATAATGCAGTTTGAAAGATGACGCGAGTAAGCTAAGAACAGCGTGCGCACTTAAGCACCCACTCCAGGCTCGTGATTTACATTCTCGAGCAAAAATTCTCAAGAGATGCGTCCTCGCGGATGCATCATTGAAGTGAGAAACTGAAGTGAGAACTGGTTGTAATTATGCGTGCTCTTTGAGGCTGTAGTGAATTGTTGTGCCAATAGTTAATGAGGCTAGAACCCAAAGTCATGCTGAATCATTTGCCTGTCCAACGCGCCGTGCAACAACAGCAAAACGGATCTTCCTGGTAACCGATTAACATCTACTTACTCGGTATAAACTGCACGAATGAAGTCATCAGACCGAGCCCCAACCGCTCCGTGACGGCCCGCTGGGCTCCGTCGTCCCGCTCAGCTCCGTCGTCCCGCTCGGCTCAGTCGTCCGTCCCGCTCGGCTCAGTCGTCCCGCTCGGCTCCGTCGTCCCGCTCAGCTCCGTCGTCCCGCTCGGCTCAGTCGTCCGTCCCGCTCGGCTCAGCCGTCCCGCTCGGCTCCGTCGTCCCGCTCAGCTCCGTCGTCCGTCCTGCTCGGCTCAGTCGTCCCGCTCAGCTCCGTCGTCCCGCTCGGCTCAGTCGTCCGTCCCGCTTGGCTCAGTCGTCCCGCTCGGCTCCGTCGTCCCGCTCAGCTCCGTCGTCCGTCCCGCTCTGCTCAGTCGTCCCGCTCGGCTCCGTCGTCCGTCCCGCTCGGCTCCGCCGTCCCGCTCGGCTCAATCGTCCCGCTCGGCTCCGTCGTCCCGCCCGGCTCCGCTATGTGTCGGTTCCGTCGACAGCGGGCTCCGGCGCCTCCGTGTACGCTCAGCGATGGTTCAGATCAGAGCCTGAACGGCCCGTTACCCACCGCTCGCGCCCTGAGGAGGTGCTGTCGGCTCCGCCCCCGCCTAGTCGACGGCCGCTATCGCCGATCGCGCGATGTCACGAGACGAATGTTCCGCGTTAACCAAGTTGTGCTGAGTTAGGGCTGAATATCTGCCGGCCGAAATTGAAAGCACGCTCTCGAGCGGCGGCTGGATCGACATCGCTACGTCAGCTGAGCAGGAGGGGGGGGGGGGGGGGGGCGTCGACGGGCGGGTGATCGTGCGCCGTTTCGATGTTGGTGCAAGGTCGGCACAGCAAAAAGTGAGCTCCAAGACATTCCATTGCAACGGCATCGTGCTAGATTCACGTTAAGGGTTTTACTCCTCATCCCCAAGTGGGGCTGGTGTGTGCAGTTGTTACCGGTGGTATTCAAAGACACGCCTGTAGTGTTCTTTACACTTTACTCCTGGCTTCGGCCGTATAAGTCCATGGCTCACTTCCAAGTTGATATCGCACGGTTTATGACACTGCAATCCAGGCAAGTTGAAAGGCGCCTCGTGCAGCTGGCCTCATGACTGCCGTTCCCAGCGAGACAGTCTTTCATCAAAGGGTACTGAAACAACTCGGTCTAAGCGCGGCAAGCACTGTCAGCCCACCCAACGACAGATGTTAAAGACTCGAGAGGGAGCCGCCAGAGAAGCCGACGGATGAGCGACCTTGTATACCCTCCGTATGTGAACGACGAGTCGTGCTCTAGGGTCTGTATGGTCGAGATCTTTCACAGCAGTTGAATCAAAGAAGAAGCAAATGCCGTGGCTCTCGGAGCAGACGTAGAATAGTTATGGCATTGCGACTGACTGGTGCAGGAGGATTCCCGGCCGCTGCGCAATCTGAAAACTGCGAACTCAAAGCTCGCTGCCAGCTCAATCCAATATTCATTGATGTCTGCAGCTTTCCATGCCCGTGGGTCATGCCATCAGATGAACAGTCGGCGTTCAATTTCTTCAGGTTTGCTGACGCAAGACTTTGCTGAGTCGCAGGAATTTGCCGACTTGGCGAGGTGACGTTGAAATTTAGTTGCATGTATTAATTAGCTAACAGTTAACATTGCAGGGCTGTGTCGTGCTCTGCGGTGGTTTCGTCCGCAAAACAGCGCGTGGTCCAGGTATGTTGACGATAACCTTCGGTGCATTATTTGGAAGATACCATACTAGTAACAGATGAGGTCAAAAGCGACTATGTGTGGGCCGCCTTGCGCTCCTTTTTTCCAGATAGAGGTCCGAGGTGCTGGTGGTATCATGGCTTGACGGGGCTATGCCGGCCCGCCAATTTCCTCAGCCGACAATCGCCTGTGCGGACCTTAAGCCCGTTGCCGCGGCAGCACAATGGGTCTGGTCTCTTCAGAGGCGAGCCGTTGACAAATATAGCGAGCCCGTAATTTCCTCTGCCTGTCAGCGCTTCTGAAGAGGACTGGGAACGTGCCGCCGCTGCTGATGGCCGGCCGTTCCCGCGAGGAAAAACAGCCACTCGTGTGGAGTGTGATCCCCTCACGTACGGCGGCTACAGCGGGACACTGAGCGGCGGCTGCAGGTAGCGCGGGGCTCAGGTCCTCCACACCAGGGCCAACGCGAGAGGAAACACAGGCTGTCGTACCAGTCAGTCACGGCGGTCTGCTACGCTGCCATTGTTGGCATTGGACCGTGGGCTGTCATGGCACAGCCAGCACCGTCGAGCCACGCCCTCAACAAACCTGCAGCCATCCACGCCTCGGTCAAAGCCAGCGAGCCGCGACCCTCCACACCACGCGTGTCGTGCCCCTCGAGCCCGACGACGCACAGAGCGCCGGCGGCTCCCGCCTTACGCAAACACTCGGGCGCGGCCGGCTCGCAAAAACTGGCGACCGGCGCTAACGAACAGGATCAATATGATGCCAACTGGCCGCAATTGGGCCGCCCTCTGCCCCCCGGGGCTGTCCTCCCCCGCGGTTAGCGACGCGACTGGGGCTCTGCTCGTGGATCAATGCCGCTCTGAGCAGACCTGCGGCTGTCTGACGGTCTGGGTACGCACTGTCGCCTCTGTTGTCCTGAGCGCACCTCTGGCTGCCAGTGCGCGACGCTGTGTATTTATGTAGTTTATGCAGTTAGCTACGCTGTCACAATGTGCGAGCCTGAGGCCATCAGTACACTGTATGCGGGTTTGGCCACCCCTGGCAGAGTCTTCTAGCCACCCCAACCCCGCTGTGTATTAACAGGCGTGACGCACCTGTTGGATCGTGCTCCCGCGGTGACCGGCCCGCCCTCTGTGCACTCATCAAGTAGCCGACGCCACGTCCTGATGCCAGCGCATGCCACCTCTGCACGTAGCAGGGGGTTCATAGCCTCTGGAATCAAGTGAAATGTGTCATTGGGGCTTTACGACGCATGCAGCTACTGAGGCTACGTGGCGTCACTTGCTTCACTATCAAGCTGGTATAGCGGGCACCGCGATGAATTGAACCCCGTACCTCTGGCTTCTCAGACAAGCAGCTTAATTGCTACGCTATCAGTAAAGTTATAAAAGTTAAAGCACGTCGATAATCCAATATTTATTTTTCGATGTGCTTAACGGAGCGGCTCGCGATGCTCAGTCCTGCTGATGCGGATCAGGAGCTGCCGGCTGCGCTGTTAGTTCACCGATCAGGCGCATTCTGCCACCGCAGCACACAGTCCGCCGTGCATACGACCGACGCCGTCCCGACACGGACATGTAGCCGTCAGCTGTACCCTACGTGCACACACGCTACCTTAGCCGTGCCCTGACACAGCGCGTAGCTGCCGGCCGCTCCATCGACTCCGTGCACACGTGAGCCGGGCCGTGTCGGGGCGAGGGGCGGCCGCCGCCGGCCGTGCTGTGTACATCCGTCCCCGCGCCGGCGCCCCTCGGCCGCCGCCGATAAAAGCCGAGCTTTATGCTCCCGGGAGGCCGATCGCCGGTCGCCGCCGGACTTTTAAGGAAATGAAATCTGGTCACAGGGCCGCCGTCGCTCCGGTGGCCCGGTGCGGCGCGCTATCATGCAGATGGGGCAGGGCAGCCGCCGGCCACAGGCCACGGGCGCCCCAGGGACCCGGCGTTATTGCCGCCGACACAGTCATATCGTGCTGTTCCAGGCGGGAGGCCTGGATATGTACGCACTAGGGGTAGATGGGCGTCCTGGACATTTGCTGGTGTGGTGTAGCATGTGTTTCTTGAGAGGTGGGATACGAAGAGATGTGCTTGTCATTTGTTGGTTTCGTTGGTAGGGTGAATGGTATGACTTCTTGTCATTTTTTTCGTTTCGTTGGTATGATCATCAGTGTGACGTCATTTGTTTGTGTTGTTGATATGGTGACTGGTTTGACGTCATTTGCTCGTGCCTTTGGTATGGTCACTGGTATGACGTCTTTTTTTGGTTCGCTGGTGTGGTCACCCGCGTGACATTTGTTCGTTTTGTTGGTACGGCCACTGTCTGACCTCATTTGTTCGTTTTGTTGATATAGTCACTGTCTGACGTCATTTGTTCGTCTGACGTCATTTTGTTGGCGTGGTCACTGGTGTGACGCCTTTCGTCACCTCACTATGAGTATATTTGGTAAGCCGTTTACCACACGTGCCTTGAGACTGACTCTTGAGAGTTAACACCTGTATATGGGCACGCCGAAGACCTTGTTACTGGCGCGAAGTGCTCCTGGTCAGATAACGCCGTACTGCCATACGGCCCTTACGGCGAAAACGAGGCTTAAGTGATTATTGTTGGTTGCTAGCCGCGCTGGCAGTGTTTTGCTGGAGCCGGTATGTGTAAGCCATGTTTAAGAAAGGAAGCGACACCTTATGCCACGCTACAGGTCACAGTTTTGGTTGAAGAAACGAAACATTTTTGCGTGCTTTTGCCTGTTAGAACACACGTTGGATTTTGGCAGATGGTTCTAAGGAGTTGTCGACCTTTTGTTTTGTTTTTCGTCGCGCGCTACTTCGTCTGGCCAGCTGGACACGGCACCATGACAAGATCGCTTCACCTCTTATTGAACACCCCCTGGCTCCTACCAAAGTTACATTCTCGCAGACCCACCATCGTACCCGTGGCGAATCCCTGCACGCCGGCGGCCGGCCCTGCTACTGCTCGCGCCCGGCCGTTCCTGGGCGGGATCGGCCGCTGGCAGCGCACACCTGGCGAAGCTCGGCGGCGGCGCCACCTGGCGTCAGCCGGCCGAGGCAGGGCCCGCCGACGGCCGGTGTTTGCTGTGGAGCACGATGGTGAACCATGGCGGCAACTGGCACCGTCCTGGGCCTTGGCCTCGTAACAGCGTGTCGTTGCCAGCACGGGCCATCGATGCACGCGTTGTGGGTCCATATGTTTGGGGAGCATGCGCCATTCCAATCTAAATAGTCTTAGGTCTATACTGTGACCTATGAGTATTGTGAAACTTCGTGCAGCTGGCAGTAAACCGATTGAAATTGAAAAACGAAGATGCTTTTGTCTTGAAATACAAAACAAAGATTTCCGTATTTTGGCATTTTGACTCCACACGTCTCTGTGCCTTCGCAAAGCGTAAGAGAGCAAACGAATCGTAAACATAACAAGACATATTCACTTGACTTCAAATTAACCGTTAATTTTTACAGACTTCGGCTTTGAAGGACAGAAAAATCATGGATGGGTAGATTTCAAAAAGCGGTCAAACTCCAAAACACATGAATTACCATACATAAAATGCAGTTCACCCGCTTATTAAAAACATTTTTGTCGGAAATATTCCGGCTGTGATTTGTTATTTAAATGAAGCTAGAGCTAGAAGCTAAAATTGGAGGCCTGAAACGTCAAAACGAAAAGCATCTGAAATCCGCATACGATATATCGGGTCCTTGCTAGTTGTACAATTTATAAGTGTATAATAACCTATTTTTGCACGCCAGTAAGGACCACCAAGGAGGTTGGTAGCCATCTTGAATGCAATCTCCTAAAGGTATTGAAAACTAAACCTCGATCATCGTCCTGATTCAGCTTAAAGTGCTATACCCAGCGTCAGGGCGACATCCAATAACCCGGCTTTGGACTTAACATACGACAACATTTTCACCATAACCTGGAATGCGAATTATGCATTTGCTATTGCATTGCTTAATTTGTAAATTAAGGTGTATCTAGTGGGCCGCACCAAAGGCACAATTAGGCTTTGAAGTTCAATTTATAGACAGAGCTAACCGGTGATCCCATCAGATTGGAAAACTACGTCCGATTTCCCAGCTGAAAGGGCTACACATTTCGCTGCACATGCCATTCCATATTACGCAGTTTGGGATCACAGGGTCAGTGGCAAAAAAGACGTAAAATTGATTTGGGATTGATGTTTGAGTGCAATGCGGCATGACTCATGAGTATTGAATGCATGACTGACCGCCATTTCCATAATTTTCTATGATTGACGGACCACCAGCGATGGCCCCGCAATGTGGCCAGTTAAACATGTCCAGGACGATGGCTCTGTCAGTCACTCATCGGGCTGACAAGGACACAACGAGATTCAGAAAGCCAGAACAGGGTGTTAATTTCCGTTCTGTCAATCGATGAATGTGGAGAGATGCTGCTGGCGTCGCGGCCATGAAACCTGAGTATGGTAACTAATCATGGCCGTATTCGCATGCATCCGGCCGTTTGCCGTCTCACTACGGACTGCGCGGTTTGGCCGGGAGGGGGGTGGGGCGACTCTGGCCGGTCTGCCACCTCCGATTACCTGTCCCGCCAGCAGCCGTCCCCGTCGGTGTGGGGAGGCCCTGCGCCTGCACACCGTCAGACCACGGCCCAGCTAACACTGGAGCTGACGCGCGGCCACGCCAGCTAGCGTCTGCTCGGCGTCAGCCAACCCTGCCGGCCGCCGCACCCCGCCTCAGCTGTCCAACCATGTGTAACCCCGCACATGTAGGAGCTGTGCGGAACAGTGAGCGTCAGTCCGGTCCGCAGGAATCCAGTCCTCTGCCGACGAGTCAAGAGCAAGCAGTCAAGTGTATGCCGTATCGGCTCAGACTAGTCCGGGGCTGCCCAGTTTGGACCAAAGCAGTGCAGCAGCCCAGACAGGACCCCTCAGTTCACACAAGTGTGAGGCGTTCGAGTTCTGATAAGTTCAGTTCAGTCCAGACCGTCTCACTGCCGTCGTTTTGTTGTGATATTTCAGCGTCAGGGCTAGAGTGATAAGATCAAGATCGTTGAATGGCATTGGTTTTTATGTGCGCAGCAGAGCCTGGAGCAGCCTGGAGGCGTAGAAATGACACGCCCTGCAATAGCAACCTGCTTGGTTCTGGTCGTTCGTTGCCAGCATGCAATCGTTCCATCCGGCGCGAATCAACCTGCGTTTTGTTTCAATAACGTGCGTGCCGGCCAACGAAGATCTGGCGGTCGTTACTGATCTGATTGGCGGACTTCTTCCCTGTTACATAATGCCACGGTTACTCCATACAATCTTTTTTCTTTGTTGCAATGGTTTCAATGACATGGGAGCGGCCAAACATACCCTCCTTAATAATCATCCTTATAATCAGCTTCATCTTGGCATATTGCTGTGCGGCAATGGACCGTCCATGAATTACGTTACACATTGTCGGACGCTTTTTACTCCTCCCCTCCCCTGCTTACGCTGTGTGAAGAGTAACGTTTGCTTATCCTCAGTTGAACAAGAGGTGCACAGCAAAGAAACGCGTGTTGCTTGCTATGAGAAGAACCCAACGGTGGTCAGCTGTAATTTTTTGAGGTATTAACCTCCCTGATTCGCCTTTTTCATAACATGAACTGAAAGGGAAGGGGATGATGCGCATACCTCTGGTGTTTACAACTGATCAAGCTAGAGCTTAGCGGAAAACGCCAGCAAATTTGTCTCAATGCGATCTCGTGATTGGTACTAGTTTGTATTCTGTTAGGTAAATGATTGACCCAGTTATAGCAGGTCAAAGGTCGAACTATCCAGAAAATTGCAATTTTTCAGCTCTGCAGCACCATACCTACGACAGCATGCCTAATGGCAACACACAACTTACACGGGTGTGATATTGTTCAATTCTTAACACAATGGTATGTATCGGTATGTATTTGAGCCTCATTTTTGATATTTGTTTCCGTTATTATAACAATGTCTACCCGCCACGTGGTTTCCGCGGCATGGTCGGCTGCCGCCCGCCGTCCGCGTCGGCTGTCGATCGTCAAGCAGTGCTCGCTGGAAACCGCCGCTGCTCCGAGACCAGAGCAGCCAGGAACACGTTTTTGTTGTCAAAACACGCTTAATGGATACCCCACAGGCGACTGAAAAAATGGGGCGCGATTACGAACAGTATGCCAGAAAGGTATCCACAAAATACATTAGGGGGTCAAAACACCATCAACACAAAGGATGTGATGGTTAAAGGGTGTGTTTCACATTTGTATGGGGTTTTGACCTCAACAGCCACCTTAAAGATCATTCGATGCAGTTCACAGCCTCCCCTTTTTAAGATCTACACCCCTCTAGTTTCTGAACTAAACGCCCGCGAAGATGTGAATTTTGGGCGGAGGCTATTCAAAGGTCACCCAGACACTCATGGCGTCATATCTACGTCATTCAAATCCTGCCATTCCATTAGGCATGCGGCGTTAAAGGCCAATATAAATGTAATTGTGCAGTCGTTCATATCTGGCGTTCGCGAGCACGATTTCCAGATGTAACGGCCATTAACTGGCTCTCAATCAGTGTCGTGCAAGGTAAAATGACGTAATCAAGCCATGATATATTAAGGAGCATATTTACCAAACACAGATATTGTGTCGTTCAGAAGCAATGTTTTCCTCTTAAAAGACTGCTGATAGTTACAAGTTAGCTTATTTCATCATACCTGATGCTTTCTTCAATATCTCCAACTGTAGAACATTTAGACAAAGTCTGGCGTGATATATAACCACACTCGAGCGTAATGTTCCACTGTCTGAACTCCCCTTCCTCTTCTTGCACTTCAGTTACGCAGCTTGAAAGCCCCCTCCCTCCATCCGTGAAATGAGACATGAGCGACCGCTGGTTACATATTCAGAACTGATCGGAGACAACAACAGCCAGGGCGTCAGTCTTCCTCCACCTGGCGGCAACTGGATCTTGAACTGGACCAGCAGTGTCAATGTCGTGACATGTGGTGTCATGTCAAAGCCATGTTGCATTAGCGGCACGTCGGCCATGCGAATTCAGCATGCTATCACATGCATGAGTCCATTGGCAAGAAGCTATGTCGGCCAAATGCTATCTGAGTAAAACCACGGTACGTCGTTATGAATAACCCATGTTCTTTACGAATGAACTTGGCAAGATATCTACCGCGTCAAAAACCCCGATTGCTCGGTGTGCTGGTGATAAGCCTTGCTTTACTGTGCTGCCGTGCGGAGTTTTCTTAATCACGCGATGGCGCGTGTTCCTGCGTGGTACCACACCTCCACCTATCTGATCCGGAGCGCCAGCCCGACGGGCCGTGGCGGCGTCGCGCCGAGCGGTGGGTGCGCGCCCAGCTGGTAACGCCGGTGACGTGCCGTTATCAGCCGTCGGCTGTGCAGCGTGTCGCGACGCCCCCAAGTGGTCCCCGTTCGCAGCGTGTCGCGTCGCCCCCAAGTGGTCTCCGTCCGAGCGAGCGCCACCGGCTGGCGCGCTCCCCGACACCGGCCCGGCCCGGCTCGGTCCGGCCACACTTGGCCCGCATTCGGCAGTGAGCAGCGCAGGTGTCGCGCCTCGTCTCCTCGCGGGGGACAGGCGGCCGCCGGCGGGTGGGGCAGGGGCGGGGAAGCGGGACCCTCCACCACTGTGAGTCGCGCTTTTCTCTCGGGGAAGTGAGCAGCGCGCAATGTGATGCGGACCGGGAAGTGGGCGCGGCGCTAACGGCAGGAACACGGCTGCCTGCACCGCATTTATGCTGGGTGGTGAAGGCCATTTATTTGTGAAGGACAATCGCGATTTTAAAGCTCATTTCTTAGATTACCACTGTTTGGTACGATCACATGCCGATCAGTCAGATGGATGGTATCGGGTAGCGTGATTACTTTGCGGTGTTGTGCCGGCGGGATCCTGAAGGCTCACAGTCCGTCATTACCCCGTTAGTGTGGGTATTGGAAGGACGGACGTCTGGTGACATATGTATACTTGCGGCGGGCCAGATCGCCACCGGATTAAGAGCGGATCTCTGGCTAGAGGCGACGTGGCACACCGGATATTGCGGCCAAGTTGGATTATGTGTGGACGCCGTCGTGCCCCAGCCACTTACCCAGCTGTGTTGTACAAAGGGAAATAACTGAAAAGGGCACGCCTCACGTAGTTCACTAGCACGCGGAAAGTAATGTACCATTCGACTAGCACATGCTCTGCGTAGCATGAATTACGACAGACTGCTTGGCTTGCCATCTGTTGAATGTAACAATTACTAGCACTTCTAAACTTGTGCACCAGGTGGCAGTAGTAACCCACCGGGTGGCCTACAGTGTCTTCTATGCTGCAGACGTGATCACAGCTGTTGGTTAACGACATCCCAGGTATTGAAGCCTGGAGAGAAGTCAGGGTCTGAGGAGTGTGTGCTGATCCGAAATATGGTTTTCAACGGAGAATATGTAAATATCGTGCCTTTTACGACCAAGGGTTAACGGCAAAACCTAATTTCAACAGCATTGGAGAGAACGTAACGTTCTCAACCCTCCCCTCTCCCCTACCAGACATACACACGCCAGTCAATCAGTCACACTATGACCGCAGCTGAATCTTGTGTTAGACGCGCTTTTATGGCCTAGTGTCCCCTTACATGAGTTGGTCGTTTCCACGTAATACTACCCCAGCCAGGGTCTTCGCTTGGCTTGTCAGACACATGATTTATAACTGCACCTCTTGAGATGACAATATCATGTGAGTTCTGTCGCACTGGCGCCGGAGCGAGCTGCGGCCACGTCCAGAACCGCTGGCTGTGCTGTACGCCACGGGAACCTGCCGGGGTCGGCGTCCAGTGTCGGCCGTGGACCGGAATTACCGGAATCAGCGATCTACAAACTGGCTTCGCGACGGATTTAAATGGCGTTGCAGCGCTCGGATAAATGCTGGGGTTTTTGTTCAACCCGCAGTGATTACTGCATGCTTAAAACAACCCCGCTGGAGAAATGCTTGCCATTTTCTGGAATTTTTGTCGCGAAAGATGCACTTCCTTAACACAAGTAATGTCATGTCTGTCGTGTTGTCATTCTCAGATGGCGTCCAAGCTGTAATGATTCCATTCCCTGGCAACTGATCTACTATATTGCTTCCATAATGCAACGGCGATGCGTTCTCATGCAGCTTTATGGGTTCCTAGCGTGCTTTGCACGCATGTACCTAAGGCATTTGTTATCGTACAGTCGTGACGTCTGCTGAGAGACGGCGACTGGTTCACCCGGAAACGTCTGGTGGGAGTTGACTGGTTCATCAAGGGGACGTCAGCGAGAGATGGAGGCCGGTTCAGGCTGGACACGCCTGGCTACAGATGATGACGGGTTCATCAAGGGGACGACAGTGAGAAATGGAGGCCGGTTCAGCCTGGACACGCCTGGCTACAGATGATGACTGATTCAGCAAGAGGACGTCGGTGAGAGATGAAGGACGGTTCAGCCTGGGCACGCCTGGCTACAGATGATGACTGGTTCATCAAGGGGACGACAGTGAGAAATGGAGGCCGGTTCAGCCTGGGCACGCCTGGCTACAGATGATGACTGGTTCAGCAAGAGGACGTCGGTGAGAGATGAAGGCCGGTTCAGCCTGGGCACGCCTGGCTACAGATGGATGACTGGTTCATCAAGGGGACGACAGTGAGAAATGGAGGCCGGTTCAGCCTGGGCACGCCTGGCTACAGATGATGACTGGTTCAGCAAGAGGACGTCGGTGAGAGATGAAGGGCGGTTCAGCCTGGGCACGCCTGGCTACAGATGATGACTGGTTCATCAAGGGGACGACAGTGAGAAATGGAGGCCGGTTCAGCCTGGGTACGCCTGGCTACAGATGATGACTGGTTCATCAAAGGGACGACAGTGAGAAATGGAGGCCGGTTCAGCCTGGGCACGCCTGGCTACAGATGATGACTGATTCAGCAAGGGGACGACAGTGAGAGATGGCGGATGGTTCCGGCGGCCGTGCCGCCCCGGAGCCGCTGCCCCGTCTGGCACGCTCTCCAGACGGCATCGCTGGCACCGGGTCAGCTCGCCACCGAATTCATTAATGTCAACTGGGCTGTGTAAATACGCCGCCGAAATAGGTGCATCGGCCGGGCCGGCCAATGGCGCCGTTCCGAGCCCCAGCATGCACGTGGCCGGGCTGGAGCCCCCAGCAGGGAAGACTTGAAGTCCTGCTGCTGCGACCGGGGTCCTTTGTAACTCGGCTGAGGCGTGTACTAGCGCCGGAATTTGCTTGCTCGCGGATACCAAGCGTCATTTGTCCCTCCTTTGCGGTACCGTTAGTTACCAGTGACATGTGAAACAGTGTGCCAGGTGGTGCAGCGTCGGCAGTCGTAAGACAAAGTGCCGTATTATTGATCTAGTATTGAACAGGCTTATAGATTACTGGCTTGCACGAATGTGCTCCACTCGAAAATTGATATAACATGCAAGAGAAGCATTAATCTTGAGTTTTTTTTCGGGTCGTGACATTCGCAATTTCCTGCCGTTTGCATGGAACCTTGCAGGGATCCATAAGTGTTGTAGTTCCATGCAATACAAAGCTAATAACCACTCGTTTCTGTAATGATGTTTGGTATGTGATCGCAATGCTAGTTAATTGTGAAGGGCTAGCGTGTTTGGAGGTTGTCCAGCGGTGACATACCTTTACACTGTGGCAGGTTCCCCTGGCATGGCCTCGGTCTATGAAGAGTTACTGAACCACAGCCCGCTTCCACTCGCAATCCAGTCGACGATGACAGAACTTTGATTAATTCAGATATATCGATCATGTCTGCCATTTTGAGCTCTTGAGAGATGAAGTGGAATAACACTGTCAGGACGTTTCAGCGGCGCTGCCGCCAGCTCAGGTGCATGCCGGCACCCTGCGTCAGGTCGCGTGTTTTGCTCTCCCGCCAGCTGAAAACACTGGCCACCTGTCCAGTTTTCGCCGCGAACCGGCTGAACTCACGAATCTCACTCCGTTTTTGACTACGTTAGCTGGTGGTGCAGTGTCGTAGTGCTTGTTCGAAAAGCAAAACATCACGCATGCTTTGCAGTGTACAACCACTTAGGGTGGAAAGTCCGCGACGAGCACATGCATGGTTCCTTCCATTTCACCGACACTGACACATTCACCTGAAAACGTTTCTGAACCCCACAGCTAGACTGATTTATTTAGATTCTTGACTTTTGAACCCAGGAGTGCCACATGTATACTAAAAACGTTTCGCAACCGCACACACTGACATAGCAACCCAATAAACAGGCACAGTTGTATCCACTCAACTAAAAATTACCACGCACTAGTGCTGGATGTAGTCGCGTTACATGCGCTCGCTACATAGGCACACCGGTGATGGAAGCAAGTGGAATTTACCCAGGGTCGGTGGCGAGAAAATCCACACACCGTACGACTTACAATAAATGTTACATTGGTCGTGTTGATAACCCGTGGCTGACATCGTTATTTCCATGTCCATTATCCAACAGTTGTTCCCGCTTTTGACGTAATGGTGGCCGAGGTAAAAACGCTCCGCTCCAATCCTGGCACACCGGTGCAACCAAACCGCATACAAGGCGGCGGCCCCTCCAGCTCGGATCCGTCTGACCCCCGCGGCGCCGGTCCGGCAGCGCCCTCTCTCGCCACGCGTCCCCCCTCGCGGCGTCGGGAACAACGGGCACGCGCCGGGCGGTGCGAACCCCGCCCGCCGCCGCACTCGACGCCACCAATCACGCTGTAAACGGCGCCGTTTGCCGGCTATGGAGCGCCAGCGGTCCGTGGTGCTGCTTCCTGACGGGACGGGAGGGGCCGCCCGACCGACACCTGTGGGCGGCGCGGTCCCGCCAGTCAGCGGCGCCGCCGCCGCCGCCGCGTGACGGGGTAGCGGCGGCGCCAGCGGACGGGGCGGTGTGGCGCGACCGCTGTAACACTGCCACCGCCGCCGGCGGCCGCCCCAGCAACACAGGAGCCGCGCACTGACTCCGCAGCTGCATGGAGCCTGAGCCTGAGCTGGAGAGGCCTAAGCTGAAGAGCCCCTGTGTGGTAGCTGCCACCCACCCCGGACTCTTGAAGCCCGTCGCCGTTTGTGATAGAGCACGCGGCGCGACGTGACCGGTGTACGTTTTTGCCGCCGGACGGTCGGCAGCGACGAAACGGTGCCGCACGGCTGGCGTTGGTGGCGGTCCCAGCCCGGCGCCTGTCACCGCTCAGACCGGCATCGCCGAAACGGCGTGACGGTCCGGCACGGCACTTGTCACCCAAACCCAGACATGACTGAGACTCGTGTGACGGTCCAGCACGGTACCTGCCCCCTGCCGTGCGACCGAGGCCGCGTGACGGTGCGGGCATGGCACCTGTCGCGGCCGCCGGCTCGGTTTCGGCCGCCGCCGGCTCCGGTGTCGGCGCGGCGCGGTGTCCGTTTCGCGGCGACGTTCGTGGCGCGGTGCCGGTCGCGGCGCGGGCGGCGCGCGGCCGTGACTGGCCGGTCTGCGGCCGCTCACCCCGCCGCGCACCTGGAGGCCTTCGGCGCCGGCGCCGGCGGCCCGCGGCCGGCCCGGCGGCGCCGCGCCGCGACACAACAGCGCGCGGCTCGTTTGGTCTCGATTGTGATTGATTGTTTGGGCAGTGTGCTTGTTCGCGTCGTGTTGAACAGGACATCTGTCGGTCGCCGAGGTGCTGCCGGGGTGTGGGCGGATCCCGCGGGACTTCTCCGTTGGTTCTTTGCAGAGGTCCGCGAATAGAAGCGGTGACGGCCGTCGGTCTATTTTTGTCAGTGGTTCTGCGGTACTGCCAGTACATAAACAGGGTGCGGTGGCGGCCATCAGATGCGGGGGCTGCTGAAGGGGGGGGGGGGGGTTCCAGAGCCCCGAAATTGCGGGATGTTGCGAACAGGAATCATAAAAGAGTTTGCATCATAGCCGGAACATCGAAACTGGTGTGAGTTGTTTTACTTCCGCTATCAATGGTTTGACGGCCTTTTGATTAACGATTCGCCTGTTATTTGAAAATGTCAACCACCAGCCATGTTTTGTTTTTATGTCCGGTTTGTTTCTTTGAACATGACCAAATTTTAAAAATTTGTGTGGGCTTCGCCTCGCGCTTCTGTTACATAATCTCCGGAACTGTCCGTTTAGTAGTCAACTGTGGTTCGCGTCATGGCACACCTGTTCTCAAAAAAGTGGCATTCGTTTTCACCTCTTCGGCCTATCTTGCATTGTATCCGCGGTTTTCTGTTGTCTTCACTCACGTTCTGTCGCGCAATACGTCATAGCCGTGTTATGTTACTGTCATTGTATTGCCGGCGTTTGATTTATCCGCGACCTTATTCGATTCATCTCCTGTTTTCATTCACCCTCAGACTCCTGATATCGGTCAACTTGTCTTAATCTCAGTCCGCGTACTTTAAGATCGGTGTAGAGGTGCCGATTGCATTCCATATTTTTGAAATATCAAAATTTCCGTACTCCAATTTGGAAATTGGACTAATGGGATATCGTTGAAATTTTTGGGCGGTCGATATCATTATATGACGTCACAAATTGGCATGCAGCTCAAGTGATTTAATGCCGCTCATTTTAAACATAATTCGATTATGTAACATTAAAGAAGTTGTTCAAGGATCACACTAGAAGGCATTACTTTTTAAAGATGATAAAAAAGTTTTATATCCGAAAGGGCATGGATGGAAATGAAACCAATGTTAATGTCTTCAGGAGAGCCTGTAGTACTCGTTACATACTTTGCTACGTTACCACTCACCATCCTACTAAACTGCCGTTATCGAGGTTAGGGGCAATCAAGCTTAGCGGACATGGATGTACATTATGAATGGCGGATGTTTTCACAGAAGCCTTCGGTACCGAGCATTTGCCTACGATCATTTTTTCTTTTCATTCGATTGGAATGAGGGAATGCGACGAAGCGAGTAGTGACTGGGGTTATTTGTTGTGGTTAAATTTTCAGTTGTGATGTTGCAGTTATTCAATATTTTTAAAAAGTCTGAACATTTTTATGCAATCTGATTTTTTGCGCACCTTTTGGACACCTTTTGGACGAGCAGCTGGTCTGTCCTTGGACTTTGGACTGGACCTTAGACAAGAACTTTCAGAAAACGGCATCTATTGCTCGGTCCCTGTACTCTGATCCCGGCCCGTGGAGTGTCGTTTCGGCCACATCCGACCTGACCCCGGTCCCTGCACAATAACCTCGGCCTGTGCCCTCCGACCGCGGTTCATGTCGCCCGCCATCGGTTCGTGGTTCGTGGTCTTCGGTTTTGCTTTCTGCCCCTGGTGCATACTCTATGAGCTCTTTCTCCGTCCTCTGTATGGATCCGTGACCTCTGGCCGACCTGTATCAGGGCCCATGTCATCCGGCCTCTTCTGTATCCGTGACCTCTGGCCGACCTGTATCAAGGCCCATGTCGTCCTACCTCTTCTGTATCCCCTGATCTCTTCGTGTCCACTAACTTTGGTCCGTGTGATCTGTCCTCAGCCTAAGTCCCATATCCTTGTTCTCTGTGTTCTCCTGCCGCCTGTGCACCGCCGGGTCCTTGCACCGGAGACGCGCTGTGTGCTCCCAAAACACTAGCACCGGGGTCGGCGGTCCGCCCCAGCCTCCGCCCTCCCAGTCACGTCCGGCCAGCACGTCACGGCGCGTACCTCCTCCGCCTCTCCACCGCAGTCGGCAGCGCCCTGTTGTGGTCGTTTTTCGGTGCCATTTTTAGCCGTCGCTCTTGTTTTGCCAGCCACAGTCGCGTCGACGCCGCCGACCCACCTTTTTTGCCCGCTGCGAATGGTGCGTGCGAAGTCATTGCACCTGGAAGCGCCTTGATCGGCAGTGTTCGGGTCGGGGTGTTGTTGAGTGCCGGTGTCGGCGGCCGCTCGCCGTCGCCTGATGATGCTGCTGACGTGCCCCGGTGGCGGCGAGTGGCCACCTGTCGCTGCCACTCCGCTAATGGTCGGCTCGCTCGCTCGGCACGCTCTCGCCATCACCGCCGGCCGCGCTCTCCGCCGCCGTAAATCGCCGCAGCGCGCCGTTGTCATCACCCCTCCCCTGCGCGCACTCGGCGGCGACGCCGGCGGCACGTGACGTCACCGCTCGATCGTGCTCATTAAAAGTGGTGCATAAAATAAACAGACATCTTGTACCGCCACGTCCGGAAACGTGGGTGGCGGAGCCGAAACTAAAAATACCATCCGACAGCAGAGAAGGATTTTCATCGGTTGGACATGACTTTCGCGAACTGAAATTGCGCGGCAGGGATGGGGACGGATGCTGGCCCGCCCGCGAGTCTTACCAACGTGGGAGTGCACAGGTGCTTCATTGATCACAGCGTTCGGTTGTAGCTCATGGGCTTTGATCGGCGAACTTTTTGGCCTGCCGCTGGATCCGCCGCTGCGCGTTCGGATCCAGCTGACGTACTGCGATGCTTGGTCTATCCTGAACATCGGCTGCCGCGAGTTCTGACCACGCTGACCGTCGGTCGACATCTGGTCTGACCCTACCCGCTGCCGCCGCCCTGCGAGGTCCCGTCACACTGACCCCGGCCGCCCTGCGAGGTCCCATCATGCTGGCCCCGGCCGCCCTGTGAACTCACGTCATACTGACCCCCGGCCACCATACTGACCCTGGCCGCCCTGCGAGATTCCGTCATACTGACCCGCGGCCGCCCTGTGAGGTCACGGCTTGCTGACCCCCGGCCGCCGCGGAGTCTGGTCAGGCGCCAATTTTTGCTGCCGATCGGCGCCGCTCGGTGCCGGGAGCTGGCAGACGGCGGTGGCGGCGGCGGCGGCGGTGCGAGTCGTGCTCGCAGTCACGTCCTGCCGTCGGCCGAGCGCGCCGTTTTTCTGGCGCGCCGACTAGAGCGGCGGGCGGCGGGCGGCGGACGGGACGGCGGGCCAGGTGCGCGCGTGACGCGGTGGCCGGCCGGTGCGCTCCCAGAGCGGCCCCGGCGCTGGAGCGGGCGGCAGTCGTGCCGAGCCGCCGCCGCTGCCGGACGGACCGGGCCGCCGCCGAGCGGAGCGTGAGGGGCGCCGCTGAGCGACGGCCGGTGGACGGGAGACGCCGAGCGACCAGCGCGTCGCAGACATGTCCGTCGAGCCGGCTCCAGTCGCCATGAAGGCCAAGAAGGTGGTGCCGTACCATCTCAAATCTCCCATCGGCTTCTCGCCGTACCAAGTCTACTCGAAGCAAGGTAACGAGAGGCGCGAGGCGGCTGACGCGGCTCGATGACGTTGCATCTAAATACATCGTTGACGCTTGATAGGCGCGGCGGATGTTTTTGATTGACGACTTTGATGGACACAAACCTACACCACAATTATCAGTTTTTAGAATGTCTTGCGGAGTGATCATAAAAAGCGGGTGCGATGCCTAATAGTCGAGGGCCTATGCGTTATATTCAACGATGAGTGGATGCTGTTATCACCATTGCTTAAGCATGCGCAAGATCATGCACTTTTAACTGGGTTGGGCAAAGTGTCGCTGTTTCTGCATTCAGCTTATCATGTGAGCTGTGTGCAAATGCCACGCACTGTGCGCTTTTGTGTGGACCGTGACAACAGACCTCTTGTTCGTGCCTGTTCATACCTGTTTGAATGATTGGCAAGGCTAACGATGTCAGGCAGCCACCCGTGTAAAGGTTGGAAAACAAAAAAAAAAGAATATTATCGCTGCACGAATATCTACCTTATAACCGCGATTTGGAAGCTCTCACCTTCGGACATGGAGCTGAGGTCGTTGTTACTGATGGATAGGAGATTCCCCGTAAACAGGTTGCCGATGTTTCTGAGGCAGCAAAAATAGATAATTATCGAGGAACCGGACTTCCAGTCTCCCCGACGTGAGGCATTCGCCTCGCTTTCCCCGCTGCCAAGTCGGCCGAGACAAGGCGGCCTCTGTGTGCCGCCTCCCAGGGACGCCGTGCGTTGCCTTCCCCGGGCCGGTGTGCGCCGCCTCCTCCGGGGGCTAGCTGCGGCGCCCAACACCTCGGCCGACCCGTGCGCCGGCCGCCAGATTCCAGACCTGTTTGTCGAGGCGCCGCCGCCATCACCACCGCCTCCGGCTGTGAAGTCCTTCTCGCGCAAACACCACCCCGCGCGGCCCAGCCCGGCCCGCCCGCCGACGCCCCACCTGACCGAGGCGGCGGGTCCACCGCCGAGAGCGGCGGCTTCCCAGAGGTGCCGCTGCGCCCCGGCGGCGGCAGGGCGGCCTCCAGGCGCCGACGCTGGACGGCATTCGGCCGGCCGGCGTGACGTGGCCGCCGCGTCGGGCAGACCGTGACGTCACGCGTCGGTTAGGGCTGCGTGACGTCACGCGTCGCCGCTGACGGCCGGCTGCCGGGGATCAACGGAGGCCCGTCCGCCGTACCGGCCGGCCTGGTCGCGCCCGCGCTCCTCCGTACTCCGTCCGGCCGTGCCGCTGGGCCGCCGCGGACGCGGCGTGCGCTCACGCCCCGAGCGGAGCGCCGGCGGCGTCCGGGGTGCCCCACGGGCCAAGGAGAGACACGTCACGTCACGTCACGTCGCGGTGCGGCGCGGCGCGGCGCGGACGCAGGCCGTGACGCGCGACCGCCGCCGGCCGCGGCGGCCCCTGTTTTTACCGCACGCCAACAACATAGCGGCCGTGTTGACGGGGTGGGTCTCCTATCGCGTCCGCCATCAGTCAGCCGGCCCGTGCGGTCGAGACGGCGCCTTCGCCACCCACGGCTATTCCGCAGCGGGCGTGTGCTTACTCGGTGGTAACGCCTCACAGCCAGCGCGGTCTCGGTGGTCCGCAGCTCACAACGCATTGCCACCGTGCCCGTTGTCGTGTGGGTAACCCGCACTACGAGAGAAGAGCTGGACTTCTTGGTTGGATGACCCGCCTTTACTACAAGTGGATAGGGTTTCACGTGCTTGCCACAGGTGGCGTCAGAGACTCGTGTCGCTGTGGTCAATGGCTCGTTAACAATGCGGTATGCACTTGATTCGCTTGGCTGCTTGACATAATAGGAGGAAACGGCCCATTTTGCTGAACTTTATCGCCGACAACAATGCGGAAACTTCCGCCTCTTTTATGCCACAAAACAGGGGAACGTGATAACCAGACAAATGCTGTATTCATCCAGTAAACATGTTAGGTTTAATTGAAATCGGAACTCGGGCCATGAATCATTTTCATTCAAACATTGCGAGATGAGTGCCGAACAGAAACGGAAGCGGGCCGTGGTGCCGCTTGGCCTGTCTGAAGTTCAGTGTACCTGAGGGGCTGCAGTGTCCCGTCAGTGTACCTGAGGCACTGGAGCGTCCCGTCAGTGTACCTGAAGGGCTGGAGCGTCCCGTCGCGTGCGGCAGTACCTGAGGCGCTGGAGCGTCCCGCCGCGCGCGGCACAACCCCGCGTGGGGCGCAGTCGCCATGTGCGCGGCAGCCAGCGGCTCGATGGCACTGGTCGCCCGGCCGGTGACTGCCGTACAATCTGACAGCCGGCTAATTAGCTAATGCGACTGTAAGACTGCTCGGCACGTGATACACCCACGCAGCGCACAGGCCTCGCCGCACCGCGCCGGGGCGTCCGCTGGGGTCTGCACAGCCGTCTGAGACTGCTAAACCCATCGCACCGCCGGACTGTCCTCCAGCCAGTCAGGAAAAAACGTCTCTTGTTTCTGTCTGGCGTTCCGTTCAGTACTCCACAACCGGACGGCAAGACATGCTTCCTGAAACGGCCTCTAGCCCGTCGCGGCCACAGAAATCGCATCAAGTAGACATCCAACTGATCCACTTCGCTCCGACAGACAGATATGGCGGTTACTTTGCAAGTCATGGTGTGGGAGACTGGTTCTGCCCGTTGACTTTATATTGAGTCATTTTTTAAATCAATTTCACAGATCCTGCCTGTCTATTTTTTCCAGTGAGACCACTTTCTTTCTGTTGGTAATTGTTGAAATATGGGATCCGACTGTGGCGTCTCTATTTTTAAGATGTCGTGGGAGTAACACTAAAAGTTAACATCCGTGTTTTAGACGCCATAAGGTCATTAGACGTCATAAGGTAACGCTTAACAGCCGATACAGTTTCAGTGAACCATGAAAAATTGTTGGCGGACGGACCTGTTAAAAAGCGTTTATCTGTTTAAGAATCCACAATTATAGCGATACGCAGGCATCGGCAATGCAGTGCGTATGACTATGCAGAGCTGAACGTCACTTGTCAAACGACTTCTACACTTGAGTCAGTGATACCAACGTTGTTTTGTTTATGCGTGATGTCCTAATACACATGGTGATAAGTGTGCTCTAAAGTGGGCTCTCCTGGTCTGACGCGCACTTTACCTGGATGCCAGGCGCGAGTATCCGTGCTCTTCGTTTGCTCCTTATTTCCTGTTTCTTGCTGATGGTCCACTACTATGATGGAGAAAAGCCATTGCCACTGAACGACATACAGTGGAGGATGCATGCAGATCATTTTTGTCAACATCAGCATGGCGGGCGCAAGCGATCATCGGAGCATGGCGGGCGCAAGCGATCATCGGAGCATGGCGGGCGCAGGCGGTCATCGGAAACATATCTCGCGAACCCCTCAAATCCTGTCTGCCATCGTGAGGCATTTTGCATTGGGCTCGACGTATCGCTATCAGTAACACTCTTCAGGAAAGTGTCACCTGGCCCATGGCGTGCCACTAATGGCGCTCCGTGCTCCATTATGGTAATGCAACTCCGCACCTGACCGAGCACCGTGAAAACAGACAGCTGTGTTTTATCGATATGTATCGTGCAAATTCCGCCATTGGTATGTGGTGCCAAATGTGTCATGACTATGTTTGCGTTGCCTCTGTGCACGTCGGGCCAGTTCTTGGTAAAATTCCAAGTGCTTTTCATTCAGGCCATAGGCGTACGGTACTGTAACAAATTCGTTGGCACGGGCTTCGAGTCACTGGTATTCTGACCATGCCGATCGGTAAAGCAGTTTCTCACACGGTACTTTTGTTACTGTGTGCTTTTTTAATGTACATATCATTTGGTCACGGTGCACTTACTGATGAAAATAAAAGCCAACGCAAACGTCTAACAATAATCGTTATAACGATGTCGCTCGGCTAACGATTACGGCTATAACGATTATAGCCGTTATTACCATGTCGCTCCGTGCGACGCAAATCCCTCCCCAAGACTTGCGTCCAGTGCTGCCATATCACCCTGGATTAAAGCATCATCTGTTCTTGACACAGCCAGCAATCTATTTACATTATAGTGTATGCAATGAAATGCAATATTACATATTTCTATGCATATATGTTTACAAAGTTACGAAGCTTGAACCGAATTCGTAGATTGTAAGTAAATTATAAAATGCACCGTAATGTACATATATATATATATATATATATATATATATATATATATATATATATATAGTCTGTGTGTTTGTGTGTGTACAATAAGACATATATGACGTGAAAATCAATCCAGAAAAACGTATTGGGTCTGTGCCGTACCAGCCGGCTGCTCGCTCCAGTCAGCACTGACACCACTGCACATCTCTTTGTATCCCCTATCCGTACCAGCCGACTGCTCGCTGCAGTCAACACTGACACCACTGCACGTCTCTTTGTATCCCCTATCCGTACCAGCCGACTGCTCGCTCCAGTCAACACTGACACCACTGCACATCTCTTTGTATCCCCTATCCGTACCAGCCGGCTGCTCGCTCCAGTCAGCACTGACACCACTGCACATCTCTTTGTATCCCCTATCCTTACCAGCTCGCCGTTCGCTGCAGTCAACACTGACACCTCTGCACCTCTCATTGCAGAGCGGAAGCTGTTCGTCGGCATGCTGAGCAAGAAATGCAATGAGAACGACGTGCGGACCATGTTCCAGTCGTACGGCCAGATCGAGGAGTGCACCGTCCTGCGGGACCAGAACGGTCACAGCAAAGGTGATGTGCAGCCTCCGCTGACGGCGTCGGGTTATCTTGACGCACGGCGCAGCCTCGCGCCCCCAGCTGTTTTGAGCCGGCGGGTAATGAAGTGCGGCCGCCTCACGCGCTAATCATGCATAATTTACGGTGTTGTGACTTGCGCCTGATGTGTTATTGGTGCCCGCGGGCCATGCATATTTGGCGAGTAAGTTTAGAGCTTGCCGCTTGGCCAGGGGAGCGTGTTCGGAGGTCTCGGTGAGCGTGCTAACGGGAGCATCATACACCGATAACAGCGGGTGGTTAGTTCAGTGCTGTGCTGCTGGGCTGAATATGCCCGTACCTGGTCAGCCGTGTGGCTGGAATTCCCAACGTCTTAAGGAAAATTCAGTCGGCGTTCCGCATGTCGGAGGAATCTCGAGCCTGATCAATATTCCGCCGGGCGTGCTGACCCGGAATCGGATCCCCGCCGGCGGACGCGGGGCTGGCGCTGCCCTACGATCCGTCCCGGCTGCCCCGGCGCGCGGGACACGGTCGTCCCGACTGCCCCGGCGCGCGGGACACGGTCGTCCCGACTGCCCCGGCGCGCGGGACACGGCTGTCCTGACTGCCCCGGCGCGCGGGACACGGTCGTCCCGACTGTGCCGGTGCGCGGGACACGGCCGTCTTGGCTGCGTCGGCGCGCGGGACACGGTTGTCCGGGCTGCATCATCGTGCGGGACACGGCCATCTGGACGCCTCTCAACGCTCTTACTACGATGCAATTATGTGATTGCCAGCGTGCCGAATCGGCCCAGTGGCTGACTCGGTCCCTCCGTTTTTACTATCATGGTTATAGAATAGGTGAATGGGATGGCGGGAGAAACAGTGCACCGCAGTGACATTTTCTTGGACGGCAGTATACCGCTGGAAAGTTGTGCTTCTATGTTACTAATGCGCAGTGTTTTACCGCGGAGTCCAAATTGCATGTGGGCATTTGCCTCCGCTTGGTAGATGGAAGGATCCCTAAGTTTATCTCGAAAATATGACGTGGGCTGCGATGCTTAGAAGCATAAGCTGGACGCAGTAGAACACCGTATATTTCCATTGGCTTCAAATAGCTTAACTCCTTAGCTAATGACCTGATCCTTGAAAGAAAACCGTTTGTGGAAGACAAGCCGAGGTTTTTCATGAATTCCAGCGGGAAAACGGTGAACGAGACATCCGCGATATTTGTCTGTCCCCTACCCGTGTACCATGTTCCTGGTCATTCTTATACGGTCCCTGTCCGGCCTGTTCGTATGCGTGGGGGCTTGTTTCTGTTCGGTCTCATGCCGTGTCCCATCCGGCCCTCTCCGGTCTCCGTGTCTCACATCCCTCCGGACATGTGTGTTGGCTCAGGTCCAGCTCCGTGTCCGTCCCCGTTCGTGTCCCTGTGTTTGTGTCCGATCCTGTCCGTGGACTTGTCCAGTCCTGCCGCTGTGCTGGTGCCGATTCACGCTGCCCGGTCGGTGACACGGAGCCGCGTGGCACAGGGTCGGCTGGCGCGGGGTCGCTCGGGGTCCGGCGCGCGTCACTCCAGTGGCCGGTGTACTGTCGTGTCGTGAGCGTCTGGCGGCCACTGTTGACGCGTCGTCAGCCGGGCCGGCGGTGACGGTCCCCCCCCCTCCCCCGTCTGATGATCCGCCCCCTCTGACGGTCCGCCCCGTTTGATGGTCTGCCCCCGTCTGAAGATCCGTCCCCGTCTGACGGTCCGTCCCCGTCTGACGGTCCGTTCCCGTCCGACAGTCCGCCGCGTCTGATGGTCCGCCCTTGTCCGACGGTCCGCCCCGTCTGATGATCAGCCCCCGTCTGACGGTCAGCCTCCGTTTGATGGTCCGCCCCGTCAGACGGTCCGCCCCCGTCTGATGATCCGCCCCAGTCTGACGTCCCGTCCCCGTTTGATGGTCTGCCCCCGATGGTCTGCCCCTGTCCGACGGTCCGCCCCCGTCTGATGATCCGCCCCAGTCTGACGTCCCGTCCCCGTTTGATGGTCTGCCCCCGATGGTCTGCCCCTGTCCGACGGTCCGCCCCTGTCTGATGATCCGCCCCTGTCTGACGGTCCGCCCCCGTCTGATGATCCGCCCCAGTCTGACGGTCCGCTCCCGTTTGACGGTCTGCCCCTGTCTGACGGTGCCATTGGTTCGATAGAAAAGTTCACAACGTTTCTTTTTACACCAGAGGACAGTTGCCAGAGACCTAGACTGGTTATGCCTCCCGTTGCTTGATTGTGAACTCAAGGCGCAGGTAACTCCTCCATAGGCATGCCTGGGAATGGTATATGAGGCATGAATCAACTCCGCACATGGAATTAATCTCCTGACAGAACAGTCCTCCCCCGACTTCACTTCCCTCACCTGGCATGACGCCTGCCCCAAGCGGGACTGTTCCTCCGTCGCGCCGGGGCAGCGCCTTGCGTTCCCCTCCCCCGGCCGCGTCTCTCCTCGGCAGACGGGGCCAGCGTCCTCCGGCGGGCCGGGCTCGGCGTATTTGGCGGGAATCCGGTCACTCGCTCGGCTGGTGACGCCGCCAAACCGGCGTTACCGGTTCGCTATCTGGTGGCCGACGGCGCGCCATTGTAATTGCCGCAAAACGGCGGATGTGCGCCGGGGAGAGCACGCTGGGGACCGTGCCGACACCGCTCGGGACACCAGGACGGGCAGGGAGACCAGTTGGCCGCGGTCACTGGCGGAGATCCCGCCCGCTCGGCGGTCAGAGCTGGCGTGTTATTGTGACCGGGCCGAGGTCTGGCACGCCGCGGTGCGGCGCGCGCTGCGGTCTGCAGGGCGGGAGAGCCCGCGCGGTCAGGTGACCGGTCCTCAGAGCGGCCGTCGCCGCCGCCGCGAGTTCAGGTGACCGGTCCTCAATGCCGCCGCCGCCGCCGTCGCGGGGTCAGGCGATCGGTCCTCAGAGCCCCGGCCGCCGCCGCAGAGCCTGGTGACCGGTCTGCGAAACTGGCCGTTACCGCACGCCCCCTTGCGGCTGCTGCGCGTCCGGCACGGCCCGAGTTATGCAGGCCGCGCGCCATTATTGGGCGGCACGTTTTGGCGAGAGTGACGGCGCATGGACGGCACGCGAAGTGCGGTGTGCTTCCTTCGGTGGGCGCCCGTACTTGCAGCAACACGATTCCGTGGGTTGTTGGTACCGAGTTGGATAGGCGTCACAGTTTTGTTTCTTTGAGATGCAATCATCGTACTTCTGTTCTCGCGCTTGGAAATGATGTTTGTCCTCCCTGCGAGCACATGTGAGCCAAAGCTGGCAAATACGAGCCTGGAGGAGACCTGGAATACAAACCTCTTGAATAAGTGCAGTATTAAGGTTTTGCCCGAAGAAAAACAGAGGCTGATTGATTGTTGAGCAGGCCGTGCTCTCCTACTGAACGTTCCTGATCCGCAGGCTGCGCCTTCGTCACGTTCGCCTCCCGCCAGTACGCCATCGCGGCCATCAAGGGCATGCACCAGGCGCAAACAATGGAGGTGAGCTGAGCACGTGACGTCACAGGGGGAGCCGCCCCGGGGCCGGGGTCCCGGTGGCGACGTTCCGGCGCCGACGCGCTGGGAGCGAGGCCCTGGCGGAAGGGCGGGAGGTCCCGGCGGGTCACAGGGGAGTCACAGCCAGTGCCGGGGCCGCGGCCCTGGCCCGGGCGGCATTGCCGCCGCGCTGGGGGGGGGGGGGGGAGGCCCTGGTGCGGGAAGCGGTTGCTGTGCGTGTGCCCCCTTGCCTGGCCAGTATTCAGACAGATGAGCTCCGATGTGCGGTGTCCTTATTCGGCAGCTCAAATCGCTAAGCCGTCTCAGCCTGCTAGCCATTTGGGCTCGGCAAGGAATTTAAGAGATTGGAATGATGATTAGCAAAAGAACATGATGTGGTATGGATCAACGGAATTTCAGGTATCATGTGTACGGTTTTGTCTCGAAGAACCTTGTGTTTCTTCCCTGGATGGGAAGCGAAACGTTAATGTTTACTTGGAAGAATTTGTTTGTGATTTTGCTTCGAACAGGTATGAACTTCTGTTTGAAACCATTAGACACCAGGTGAACTTAAACGCAATCATTTGTCGTGCACGTCACCGTCAAATGAGCGAGCAACAGCGGGTCTGCAAATGTGTATACGCTCACGTTTGATGTCCATTTTTGAACCTACAACCGGTTGATTTTGCGTAGACGTGAACGAGGTACATTTTTCAAAACACCAGAGGTGCGTTCCCATCATCAGTATTCCACATCCGAAGCGCACTCAGGAAACGCTGCAACGTTTCCAGATGCACCTCTGATGGAAATGAGATTCAGCCGCGGTGACATGTCCTCTGGCGCGCGGCTGAACTGAAGGCCATCCCGGCTTAAAAATGTCGAGAACCGGTCCTTAAGTCGGCACTGCCGCCGCAAAGTTGAGGCATGTGCTGAATCCTTGGGAGTTTTAGTTACGACAGCCGGTGGTCGCATCGAGTTGATGCGTGCAGACACCGTCCGTTGCTATAGTCGTTCGTGACGTACCGCAGCTGGAGATCGTCTCTGAAATACCATTCAGTTATTTTCAGTTTAGTGACCCAATGAGCTGCTGTGAAACATAGTGTCGTTCGACGTGAATAGGAAGTTGTTTTTGCGAGCCTGTATTGGTCAAGCAAGACAAACGATCATTTAAACTGCATGAATTTATTATATATATTCAACTTCATTAATAAAGGTGGCGAGACAGCTCAGACACATAAACATCCTCTCAAAACAATCAGCTCATTCTGTATTGATATCTGTGAAAGCAAACAGATGTTTACGAGATTTCATGAGCTCGCACAGGAAGTGTTTGTTGCATTGGGCGGACCGTATCACTTTGAAAACAACATATGTTATACCAGGTCAACATTGTTGATGTGACCGCCCTCGGTGTTGACGGTTTACACTCGATTCTTGTTCCCTTTGTCGGCCGGTCATGCTTTCCAATGTTCGACAATGGCCCAGTGGTGGCATCCTGCCCAGTCGTGTGTCCATTTCACGGTTGTGACCGGGGCGGCGGCGGCGGCGGCGGCGGATGAGGCGTGGCCACTCCCTGCCGAACAGGGAGCACGGGCCGATGTGTCTACCGGCTTGCCGCCGGCGCGGACGTCCGGCTGGTGCTGCCATCTGTCGTCAGTCGGCAGAAACCGGCTCAGCGATGGCCGTTCGGCGTGTGGATGGGCTGCCCTTTGGAGGATGGCGTAGATGCTGACGCCATGCCAATAATAATACTCTGTCAGAAGCCCTGTTATGTCAGTTTCTGTCAATCTGTATCAATCGCTCCCACACGCCCTCGAGACGGCCTGGGCCAGCCTGCGCAGCCCCCCCCCCCGCTCTTGTGTTGCGATGCTGCTCTCGGTGTCCCGAAGCCAGGGCGTAGGCCTACTGAATATTGCCGATTCGGCTCACACCTACGAGGTACGCTCCTCACTCGCTGGGACAGCCGCGCATTCTAACAGATCGTCCGACGCCACCTGTCGTTCTCGGCAGGCCAGCGGACGGCATAAACCCGTCGGCTAGGGCAGTCCACCAATTCGCCAAGTTCCACCGGTGCAGCCGGGCTGCTCACGGTCACCCCGTCTCGTGGCAGCCCTCAGCAGCTCTGGCCGCATGTGATCATGTCCGCCTGGCGTGTGACGTCACCACTCCGTCCTGTACGTGCCCGCAGGGCTGCTCGGCGCCGCTGGTGGTCAAGTTCGCCGACACGCAGAAGGAGAAGGACGCCAAGAGGATACAGGGCCTGGCCACCAACCTTTGGGGCTCATCCGGCGTCAGCGCGCCGACTCTGAACCCGCAGTACCTGGCCGTGAGTGAACGCCATCGCCGAGCGCTGGGTCGGGATGCTCACCCCGGCCGGTCGGGTCGGGATGCTCACCCCGGCCGGTCGGGTTGGGATGCTCACCCCGGCCGGTCGGGTCGAGATGCTCACCCCGACGGGTCGGGTCGGGATGCTCACCCCGGCCGGTCGGGTCGCGATGCTCACCCCGGCCGGTCGGCGGGAGTTAATGAGTGCGCGTGGCGTCGAAGTTGTGCTGTGTGTTCGTGCCTTTAAAGGGCATGAGCGAGTCATCTGTCCTTTTACTAACCGATAGCCCTGACATCGTCCATGCCAAGCCATTATACCGTCCTGCACTCGATGCGTGACCCTGGGTTAATCTGTGGTCGCTCTCGTCGTTATCGACCTTCGAAACAGCGCTCAGAAGAACGCCACTTGACAACCGTGCATCCTTCGTCCGTTAAACGTTCGTAAGACAAATGGGCAGAGCCTTGACCAGAGATTTCAAAGGCTGATGCTTTTGGCTAGCTCACGGGGTGGCAGCGATCTCAAGAGTTTGATGAACGAGCCCGGTCAGGAGAGCTTGGCGCTTTGGGCTCACGAGTGGTCCGTCATAGACACTTCTGGTGCCAGTGGCGTCAACCCTGTACAGTGTGTCTTACCACTATAACTCAGTGATGAACGGAAGAGAGATGTCAGATCGGCGGGCCTAGCTCATTTGTCGTGATAACCGGCCATTAGTTAACTCACATTCAATCGACCAGTCGTGGAAATTGGGCCAGGACCCATCTCCGACGCGCGGCTAGGCCCTGGCGCCGGCGCCGAGCGTGTCAGCGCCAGCCGCTGCCGCCGGCGCACGTCAGCGGCAGCCGACCCGGCGGTTCGCGCCGCGCTGGGCGGTCGGCCGGCGGCCCGGCCGGGCCCCGCCCCTGCGGCTGCCAGCCGGCGGCGCCGCTCGGCCGGCCCGACGGTCTCCCGATGCCAAACTAATCGGGGCGCCATCCGTCTTCCGGTGACGCGGCGATCAGCGGCGCGCGGCCGCTAATCTGCCGCCGCCGGCCGTCACCGGCGGCACACAGACTGCGGCGCCCCTCCGACGCGCGGCGGAATGGACTACGGGACTCGCTAGGGAGGCAGTGAGGGAAACTGTCGGGACTCGCCAGGGAGGCGGTGGGAGAGACTGAAGACTCGCTAGGGTCCCGATGGGAGAGACTGATGACTCCCCAGGGACACGGTGGGAGAGACTGGTGACTCGCCAGGGAGGCGGTGGGAGAGACCGATGATCGCCAGGGTCGCGTTGGGAGAGACTGATGACTCGCCAGGGAGGCGGTGAGAGAGACCGATGATCGCCAGGGTCGCGGTGGGAGAGACTGATGACTCGCCAGGGAGGCGGTGGGAGAGACCGATGACACGCCAGGGTCGCGATGGGAGACTGATGGCTCCCCAGGAACACGGTGGGAGAGACTGATGACCCGCCAGGGAGGCGGTGGGAGAGACTGATGGGACTCGCGAGGAATGTTCTGGAAAAGACTGCGGGCCTCGCAGATGACGTGACAGGTAGCGGGACGGACGGATAATTTGGGGGGAAAGATTGCAGTGCTGGCGTGGGACGGGGTAGTCTGACAGATTGCAAAGCTAGCGAGGGACGCGCCGGGATGGACTGTTGGAATCCCGGAGACACGCATGGCAAAGAGGGGGCAAAACTCGCGAGGGATGTTCCGGGATGGACTGTTGGAATCCCGAGACACATGCACGGCATAGAAGGGATAAACAAGAGAGCACCGAACACGGGATCCAGCCTACTGCACGTGGCACGCAGAAGAACAGACTGTGAGGGATGACAGCAAAGTAAGATCATCGCTGCATGGTGCAGTCCGATTTCGACAGACACGCGTGCAGCACGGCCGGATGGGTCGCGGCATGCGCAAAGGAATGTATGAATCAACCGTGTGCCGCAGTTTGTGACACGGACGGAGGTACGGAGCCCGCCGGGATGAAACGCGGCTCAGGAGGGAGCTTCTCGTGATCTCTCAGAAGCGCTGCGAATGATGGGCGTGAACGTAAGGCAAGCTGCAAGGTCAAGGACCATATGCAACAATGTGTCGCGTGGGCCCGTACCGTATGCACGCTGCGGAGTCATCAATCATTCATATGTAGCCCCACGCGCAGACGAACAGTAAAACATGGCAGGTCTGAGACCAAGCTTACCGCGCGGAACAGTAAATTGTCTTCCCATCTCGGCGCCGGACACCACTGAAATCTCACTCCCCTGCCTGCGAGGCCGAACAGCACCCCCACGTCTCATCTCCGGCCACCATGTCCCGAAATGGTGGGCGCGCCAGGCGTCTCGTGTTCGTCCCGCCTCTTAATCACCTGTCGGGCCTCGGCGCCGAGCCGCGCCATCATTGTCGCCGACGCGCCGCGGTCGCGGGCCGCCCCCGGGCGCCGAAAATAGGCGCCTGCCCGGCACGGGGCCACGCTGTCAGCTCTGGACACGCTGCGCGGCCGGCGCACCTGTCGGCCGGCAGGGGGTGCACGCGCCGACAAAGTGCCCATCATTCATGTGAGCCCCCTAATGAGACGTCGGCGCCTCCTCCGTTATGCGCGACCGGCACGTGGTTAACAGGTGAATTGTCATGACCTCTCTCCCGCCCACTCTCGCCGGCTGCGCCCTCCGGCACCGTCCGATTTCATGCGACGTGATAATCGTGTCCCGAAAATAAACAGGCTGCATATTGCCGGGTGGGGCGTAAACACGGCCCGGGGCGACGCAGCCGGGGGCCGCCGGTCGCGAGCCGTCCCACCTGCGCTCTGTTTACATCCGGCCCGGAGGCGTGAGAGCAGTTTATTTGCCCGACTGATGAACGGCAGACAATGCGGCCAACTTATGATTGGCGAGCCGGTGTTTGGGCTGGCGCAGCGCCTCGCAGTCCGCCTCCGCCAGACACGGTGACCGCGGGCGGTCCCACGGTCACCGCGAGACATGGTGGCCGCGGGCGGTCACTGGCTGACGGTTACCGCGAGACACGGTGACCGCGGCCGTCACTGGCTGACGGTTACCACGAGACACGGTGACCGTGAGCGGTCACTGGTTGACGGTCGCGGGCGTCAGCGATGAAATGTTCACCCTTTTACAGTCACCACGACAGCAATGCTGTCATGAGGAACGCCGTGCCGCGTCCCATGCTAAAGAACTAGTGTGGAGCGAGCGAGTTACCACCCATCCAAGAACGCCAAGTGGAGGATTGTCTTGCGATGCGCTGGAATGCTGATGTGAAAAAGACGGATGCACGTCCCGAATGTGTTCTGCGAATTGTGTGATGAACGACGGAGGATGGACTTAGTTTTAACGCAAAGAAGACAAGGGCTCTTGAAATCAAGCTCGATACTTTTCTCTTTGCAACCCAATCAAATCCTCCCAAATTTCTGAGGCGCGACCATCGGCCAAGAACAGCACTAATGACCCATTGACCCGCGGCGGGGATCAGCCCTGTGCCGTGCCGGCCATGCCATTTGTCTCCATTTCGCGGACCGAGTGGCCCCTCACCGTCAGCGCAGCTGTGCTGTTTTGTTAAGTGCACCAGGTGGTGGCGCTGCTCGGCTAAGCCGGGTTAATGGGGAATGGCCCAGCTGTCGGCCTAACAGATAGACACCGTCTCCTCATGAACGCCTGCTGGGCACCGCGCTCTCCATTTCGTAGGCTTAGGAATCCAATTGCACGAACACATCGCTCCACCGCGCCCAGCATTCTTCCGTGTTCCCTGCCTAATCCCACCCGCACCCACCGTCGGGTATAGGAGCCGCCCTCCCGCCGGCCGCCACCACCGCCGCTGTTTCAAGAGAAGCCCTCGGTAACCCTGCTGGGGGCTGGGGGCGTGGCCGGCGGGCGGGGCTCCTGCTGAGGGCAGGGGGCGTGGCCGGCAGGGCGGGGCCTCTGTTGGGGACTGCAGGGGGCGCGGCCGGCGGGGCGGGGCTGCGCCAACACGCGCACTTCATGCGATCGGTATAAATAGCGGGCCCTTGTCGCGCCCGCGCCTCCGCCGCCGCCCGGGGTGCGATTTACGTGCCGGCCCGCGGCTGCCGGGCGGGCTTATTAACGAGCGGCAGTTGGCGGGGGCGTGTGTGCTGGCCCCGGTGCTGGCCAAATGTCCCGCCGGTGGCGCGCCCCACCGTCCTCTGACAGGTGACCGCCGACCGTTCCAGCTCCTGCAGCAGCTGAATGCGGGCAGCAGCCTGACGCTGCCGCCGATGGGCGGTCTGGGCGGCCTGTCCTCATCACCTCTGCTCTCCTCCGGCCTCCAGAACGGCCACGGTACGTCACGGCACAGGCTGGCACGTGATGGGCGGGGACGGGGCGGGCCGCGCGGCGGGCACATTTGGCTAGTTTCAGTTGTTGGCTACTTGTGATTAACATCGCAGATTCTCGTTAGAGTCCCAGAATTGGATGATTGTAGAGGCACGCAGTCGGCAAGAGTTGAACTGAGGATATCAGCAGTTTGTGCTCGATGGTCTATTTCATCATTTCCGTCAACGTTCACTTTTGCGCCACTCCCCCTGTAATCATCCAGTGCCGGAATTATCTCCAAAACAAATAACTCTCAAGCTGCCAGGATATCGGAAAGGGCCAAATGATGCATGGTTCCGGACAACAACTGCCATCATGTGATGGTTTATGTTTGTTAAAACCACAGTTCCTGCTTCATAAAGCCTCTCTCTCCCACCTGACAATGCTCCGTCCATCACCTATTCCGTCTCGCGTTTCTAACGGCATGTCCCCCCTGGCTCATGTTTGGGGCCATGGCAAACACACCTTGCCTAGCACCCCCAGCATCCTGCACCCAGCTACGTTCCCTGTGCTTCCGTTCCATGGCCCTCTCGGGACTCACTGCCCGCCCTCTCATTCAACAGCTGGCGCCGGGCGGACCGGCCCAGAAAATGCCGCCCGGAATGTTAAACGGGGCCGGACGCGCCGATAGTGCCGTTTGGAGCGTACAATGGACAGGCCAGAGTATTGTGTGCCGGATCAGCTGGATTACACCATCGCCGTCCTGACAGTGACGCCGCCGCGGGCTGTCAGTGCCATCGCGTGTCACCGTGAGCTACGGGCGCCACTCGGTCGGCTGACACACCATCTGACTGAGGCGTAGTGGCTGAATAAGCTATCTGAATGGCTGCCGTTGACGCCTTTTGGGCGACTGCTACTTAAACACGAACTGACTGATGCGCCTGGCGCCTTCGGAAGGTTCCATTTCACCTCCCGGTGAACACATCGGCACTGCGCTCTGGACAGGTGGCCTCGCTCGTAAACAACTCACCACCTGTTGCAATTCGTCGGCCGACGTCGCGCAACCGCTTCGCCGTCGCTCCGTGCCGGGTGCGTCGGTGCGTCGGCGCTGTCGTGTCCGCTCTCAGCTTGACACCCTCCTCTTGTGATGTCGCCCGTTTGGACGGGTGTGGCGTGTCCGCCGGCGTTCCCGCGGTCCCCGCGGGCCATTTACTGTGGTAACAACAGCACCTGTGCTGCCGCCGAGACAGCGCCGTCAATAGAGCCAAGACAAACGAGGCCGCCGCCGCCGCTGCCACGTGCTACACGTGTCACGCGGCACGGCTGTCGGCGGGCACTCGTGGCGTCCCCTGAGGACGGACGGCTCTGGCTCTCGCCCGGCAGGTGCCGCCGACCGAGGCCGCCTTCATCCCTCCCCAGAGCAGCCACTTGGCAGCGAGCGCGGCGACCAATTCAGTACGAACGACGTGTGCAACGGCAGCGTCAGTCCAGGACAGTGGTGGGCTGCTGGGCCGGTGCCTGCAGTCGAGAGGGTGGCTCTGGCGGGCGGGGCGGCGGCTCCGGCCGTTCGGGCGGCGGCGGCCCGGTGCGCGGTCGTGCTAGTTTGTGGGCCACCTGGTGTTGATTTTACGAAGCCCGGCCGCCCTCCGGCGCCAGTGATCACCTTCTCACGACAGGGTCGCTGTCACCATGCCAGCATAAAATGCGCCGTTATCGGGGGCATGCTCGTTGGAAAGAACCCATCTGCATGTTGATTGTTGTCGTTTACGAGGCAAGTGCGCTTGTTTGCACAAACACACCTCCAAATACACCGCGGACGAAGTATGTAGTCGTTCTAAATATCACCTGCCAAAACTGTTTGTGTTTGAATTTTTATAGCGGCGGTGGGCCAGGCGGATGTCGCGATGGCGTTCACTGTCTGTCCGCCCCCCCCCCCTTCTCCCGCCCCCTAATGATCTACGGAGATCCTCTGTTTGTGATTAACTGTGTGTTGCGCTGAAGCTTTCCAACCTTCGTCGTTCGCTGCAGGTCTTCAGGGGCTGACCGGGTTGCACCACACGGGCTCGGGCGTGACCCTAGGTCATGCCAACGGCGGCTCGACACCCGACCTGTCCAGCTCAGGTCTGCAGTCACTGATCAGCAGCCTGCAGGGCACGGCGCCCAGTGAGTGCCCGCCGCCCCTCCTCCCGCCCCTCCCGCCCCCCGCTTGGGCTGCACGATCCCTGGCTCCGGGCAGGACCGTCCAGGCTTGTCTGTCCTGGACTGGCGTGTTTTGTTTTGCAAGTGGATGCAGTGCTTCCTGCGCCGTGTGTGTGTGTGCTGTGGTTGGTCTCCCTTTGGTCAGTACTCGCGCGATTTGGACCTCGCGGTGGAGACTGACGTTTGGTTATCATTATGGTGCGGTTGTGTCAGTTAATTTCTTTTCTAAATTAATATTTAGCAGCTATTACTACTGCACATTCCATTTATACGACAATTTGACACTCTGGAGTTAACGACCTGTCCACCTGACTTGTCGTTTGTGTTAATCGTCGCATCGTAAATCTTTATAATACCACCAGTCACACTCTGAGCGGTGTTGTGTTTGTCGGTCAGCTGCTTCACGTGCCTCCTGTTGAGCAATATCTTCGTATACCTGTTTGGCATGACCTTTTGTAAATCATCAGCAATGTTTTCGTGTCCATTGACTGGCATATGCTCATTTTGAGGACGCTTTCTGGTGCATGCTGGAACAACTCGTTTCGTAACTCGTGTTACCCGGCCTTTGACCCCGTCAATGCACCGACCTTTGTGTGCGTGTGTGTTTGCGTGCGCGTGTATGTGCGTGACCTCTGGTGCTCTGTCGCCTGACCTCACGTGTTCTTCGTTTGTAGATTTGACTACGGTCAACCTGGCTTCTCTGGCTGCTATGAACTCTAACAGTTTAGGCATCCACGGCCTGTCCTGTGGTAGGTAGAACGAGGAGGCCTGCCATTGCTTTGTGTGGTGACGCCGCTTGGTATGGGACATCGCTGAGCTTTGCTGTCTAGTGCATCAGTGGGAGGGGCTGAAAACAACCATGACATTTCGAAACGCCGACGTGGTTGCCTCGCTTCGTAGAAGTATGCGGTTCATGCGACTGTTCTCCGCGTTGAGTTGGTAATTACGAGGCGTCTGGTTGTCCCTACTTATTTTTATTGGAGTTTACTACGCGCAATGTTTGAAACGCCATAAGATCTGGATTAACACGTTCTGGAGAGATCGAATTTTTTGTACTATTGCCCCTGTCAAGGACGTTCTTGTTTACACAGTGCTTCAGCAGCGTGGTTCTGCGGCCATGGTCGCTGGTATCTGGTCTGGAAAGCCGACCCCTCCGGCCATGGTCGCTGGTATCTGGTCTTGAAGGCCGGCCTCTCCGGCCATGGTCGCTGGTATCTGGTCTGGAGGGCCGACCTCCCCGGTCATGACCGTTGGTATCTGGTCTGGAAGGCCGACCTGAGGACACTTGGCATAAACCAATATCAGCCTCGAAAACTCCTGGTAGCTTCAACCTTCTAAGCCGCAATCTCTTGGCTAGAAGCTGACGATCGAACCACTGGACCACCGAGAATTGTTGACTGTGTAGAGGAGGACTGTTAACAGCCAAGAAGGACTATTGACAGCTGAGGAGGACTAGCGAGGAAGCATTGTGCAAACAGTAACACCATTAGCCGTTGCGCCGCCCATTTCAGTCTCAAGTTCGAATCGTATACGACAAGCCATAAAAGTATCCATGTTTCGGCAGAACTTTTTAGGTGAGCTAAAGCTTACTGATTAGTATTTTGCCATAAGAACTCCAAACTATGCAAATTTCGACAACTATACTCATTTAAAAAAGGGCGTGTTTGCGAAAATATGGCAAAATCTACGACCTATTGTATTGTTTTGATTTGATGCTGTAGTCAATAGCGTACCGTGTAATATCAATCAAGATGTACAATGTAACAGAAGGCCTGTGATCGATAAGCAACGCCATGCACGTGGACAATAGTTTTAGTGGTAATTCCATTTGTGTCAGACTTGTCTACACTTGTGTTCAACTAGAGCTCCGGTAACAGTTTCGGTTCGATTTCTATTGCTGCAAATTTGTATTTCACCAATGAATGCCACTAAAAAAACGGAAATCGTGTTAATTCCTTGAAATACTATAATACTGCGGGAATGCCTTGTGCACTTGGACCCGCTCAAAAGCTTCACATAGTACGCAGCTGGAAAGCGGTTCCCGTGCCCCTAAAAAAAAAATGAGGAATTGACACAGCTAAATGCATGCTGCTCTAACCCGAAGGTTAGTAACTTGCTTTAACAAAAGCTGCATGTGTTTAGAAAAGTATGCCTCTCACTATTGCTGAAGTTTAGTCGGTGACATGTTAGCGGGATGCCCTAACTCCGAACGTAATCAACACTCAAGTGCCTGCCTCCTCCCGGACCCCTTGCTCGCCTGACGTCATCACCCACGCCGTGATGGGGGGACCCTGCGCTGCTCCCGCCTGAGCTAGCCTGTGCCTGACACTTCAGGCACGTTGGGACAGTCCAGTCCGGTCTCCTCTCTGCCGGTGACGTCACTGGGACTCGGGGCCGGATCAGTAACGTCACTGAACGGCCTCGGCGCCGGATCGGGGCTGGACTCACTCGGCTCGTACTCAGCGCTTCAGCAGTACACAGGTAAGGCTTGCGATCGTCCAAGTCAGCAGAAGCAGACAGAGCGAGGTATTCTGATGTGTTTGGGATATAGATACACCCAACGCTCACGCATGTGTGCAACCATGCACAAACATGTGGATATAGTATAAAAATGCATAGAGAGTAAGGAAGGGATTCTCTCTCTCTCTCTCTCTCTCTCCTCTCTCTCTCTCTCTCTCTCTCTCTCTCTCCTCTCTCTCTCTCTCTCTCTCTCCCTCTCTCTCTCTCTCTCTCACCTCTCTCTCTCTCTCCTCTCTCTCTCTCTCTCCTCTCCTCTCTCTCTCTCTCTCTCTCCTCTCTCTCCTCCTCTCCATCTCTCTCTCTCTCTCTCTCCTCTCTCTCTCCTCTCTCTCTCTCCTCTCTTCTCTCCTCCGCTCTCTCTCTCTCTTCTCTCCTCTCTCTCTCCTCTCTCTCTCCTCTCTCTCTCTCTCCTCTCTCTCTCTCCCTCTCTCCTCTCTCTTCCTCTCTCTCTCTCTCTCTCTCTCTCTCTCCTCTCTCTCTCTCCTCCTCTCTCTCTCTCTCTCTCTCTCTCCTCCTCTCTCTCTCTCTCTCTCTCTCCTCTCTCTCTCTCTCTCTCTCTCTCTCTCTCTCTCTCTCTCTCTCTCTCTCTCTCTCTCTCTCTCTCTCTCTCTCTCTCTCTCTCTCCTCTCTCTCTCCTCTCCTCCTCCTCTCTCTCTCTCTCTCTCTCTCTTGTGCTCCACTTGTATGGTATCAATGTGTGATTGTGCTGCATGAATGCTATGTTGTGGTTCGTGTTCGTTCTAACGAATTTCTATGGCCTCACCTCTCTCCCCCGGAAAACTACCAGAAAGGCCATAGTTAAAGATTAAACGTATCCTTGTGTCAGCTTTCGTTATCATGTTCCAGGCGTCGCAAGAATCGTATCTGTTCGTCATTGTACTTCTCTCTGCGGACAGCTTCGAGCGTCGGGTGTTGAGGTAACAGATCACCAGCTGTGTGGCACTTTCGTCTAAGCCTAGCTGTTGGTCTGGCCAGGGTACCCGGCCTACACGCAGCCGGCGCTGGCGGCGGCCAGCAACCCGGCAGGACGTCAGATGGAGGGCCCGGATGGCTGCAACCTCTTCATCTACCACCTGCCACAGGAGTTCACCGACTCCGACCTGGCGCAAACCTTCCTGCCCTTCGGCAACGTCATCTCCGCCAAGGTCTTCATCGACAAGCAGACCAACCTCTCCAAGTGTTTTGGTGAGCAGACCAACCTCTTTAAGTGTTCCGGTGAGCAGATCAACTCTCCGAATGTTGCGGTGGGCGGTACGCCTCCAAGTGTTCCGTTGAGCAGATCAACCTCTCTAAGCGTTCCGGTGAGCAGACCAACTTCTCCAAGCGTTCCGGTGAGCGGGTCGCCTGCCGTGCGTGACGTCACGCCCTCAGCGAGTGACCTCACCGACACTTCTTCACTGAACTTTTGAGACGGCCGACTGATCTGCAATGGCAATGATCTGCAATGGCAAGGCTCACAGCATGTAGTGGCGTGCTTCATTTACAAGAGATGACATGTTGATGTTTGTGTGTGTGTGTGTGTGTGTTTGTGATTTTGGTATGAATGTCTGGCCAAGTTGCACTGTTACGCTGGTACCTTCACGCAATCGGTTTCGCATCAGTGACGTTTTGAAGCGGCCCGGACGATGTGGACTGAGCGGGTATTCTAGCTACCGTCTGAGAAGCCCTTACACGTGCTGGGGCACGACAGATCCCAGCGCGTGTCCCTGCGTGGGCACGATAGATCCCCCGAAGTGTGTCCCTGTTGGGGTACGACAGGTCCCGGTCACTTGTCCCTGCTGGCGTACGACAGGTCCCGATCACTTGTCCCTGCTGGCGTACGACAGGTCCCGGTCACTTGTCCCTGCTGGCTCACGACAGGTCCCGGTCACTTGTCCCTGCTGGTGCACGACATGTACCGGTCACTTGTCCCTTCTGGCGTACGACAGGTCCCGGTCACTTGTCCCTGCCGGCGTACGACAGGTTCCAGTCACGTTTCTCTGCTGAGGCACGACGGGTCCCGTCGTGTGTCCATACTGGGTTACAACAGAGCTCCGCCACGTGTCCCTGCTGGGCTATGATGGGGTCCCTCCACTTGTCCCTCGCGGCATGTCCTCGTCACGCGTCGCGCCGTTGCAGGGTTCGTGTCGTACGACAACCCGAGCAGCTCGCAGGCCGCCATCCAGGCCATGAACGGCTTCCAGATCGGCACCAAGCGGCTCAAGGTGCAGCTGAAGCGCTCCAAAGACGCCGCCAAGCCGTACTAGCCGGCCGCCCGCGGCGTAGTTCAAGTAAGTGACGCCCGCGGCACCACTGTGATACTGCGCCTGTGCACCGGGCGGGTGCCGGCGCACGCTCTCCGCGCTCCAGGCACGGCCGACCGCCTCAGGGGCCGGGGCCGGGGCGCTCCGCTCCGTCCCGCCCGCGGCAGCCAGAGACGGACGCCCCTCTGTGGTCCGGCCTCGGCGCCAGCTGGCAGGGCCGGCGGGTCCTGGACGCGCACGCAGTCTGTACCACAGTGGGAGTGTCTCTGTAGAGTCGCGTGGACGGGTCTGCAGATCTGACGGTATCTGACGCTAGGCGCTAGCCCGGCGGCTGACGTATTGGTACAAAAACCGAGTCTGAGCAGCTGTTTCATTTCACGATTAGATGCGTACTGTTTGAGTTGGTAAGGACAAATGAGAGCGCAGTAAATGTTCATGCCAAATACACACAGAGCATGATGGAAATGGTGCAATGATCTTGGCCTGAGGGTCTTGTGCTGTTGTATGCCAGTGCGTGTTCATAGTGTTCATAGATAACGTCATTTGTACTGTGTATCGCTTTTCACAACAATACAGTGGTCAAGTGGAATGCTGTATTTTGTCCGGTGAAAGTTTGCACTCCGTGTTTGTGCCAAAAATTTCATTACAAAAACATTTGGTTTGAAAGAAAGCCGCGGACTTTCAAATAACCCGGCCCGCTCGTTCGAAAGACTGGTCGAAGCCATTGTTGTCACGCCTCTGTTTAATCAGGAGCCGTTTTTAGGACGCATTTGTGCATTAACCCAAGATTCAGTCCCCTGTATAAAAGCATTGACAACTTCCCTGACCCTGTCGTAGACGTACGTTTTGTTCTTTGGTTTGGCCTTGAAGGGCTCAGTTTGCTTTATGTGTTTGTCGTCAACGTCACTCAATGGGAAACGGTGTCATTGTTTGCTTGCTCGCCTATTGTTATCCGTCTTAGCCGCAGTCACTGCACTTAACCTGGGTCGGCGTTTTCGTTTCACCGTCATTAACTGTTGCCACGGCTTGGTGCTCAGCGACCGCCCTTTGGTTCAGCTCCGTCTCATGTGTCATTAACACCGTTCCTCTCTTCTTCCCTAGATTGGCTAGGTGGCGTGTGTGACCTTGTGTGACCTCGAATGCCCGCCGTCCGTGTCCCGTGCCCGCCTGTCGATGTCTCCGGGCAGGAGAGCAGAAGCCAGTGACCGTCCACACGGACCCGCGCCCGGATACGCGGCACCGCCCTGACTGGCTCTGGCCACACCTTCGCTGATCGCGTCTGTGACGTCGCGCGTTGTTTCGTTGCCGTGTCTGTACATTACGTAGTCATGTTTATTGAGTTTTGTCTTGGTCGGCCATTCAGCGTGTTTGCTTTTTGTCGCCGGGACGGCTGAGAGAGGTGACGAGCATGCGGGGGCGGGTTTTTCTGACCAGAGCCGAGCTCGCGTTACCTGTCAGCCTTTCGTGTCGCTTTGTCGGGGCTTGCTAAAAATAGATGCACGAACGTCCTTGCTCTCCTTCCCTGATCCTCGAAAGTTTTTTTCTCCGAAAACCACTAATCGTGTCCTGAATACGCGAAACACTTTTTTCGAATGGTAGCAGCGGCCGCTTTGTCCGGTGGCTGTCGCGTCATACATTTACCATCAAACTTAGCTTAGGCCTCCGGTTCTTGGGCAGTTTTTCGGATGGCAAAGTGGCCGAGGAATATCGTTCTTTTTATTGTAAAGCCGCGACACCTTTCGAGTTGGCCTGTTCGTGTTCGCGACCTTCGAGAATGCAAATTTAATTCAAACGACCGCCAACTTTCGTTGCATGGACGCCATGTAAGCCATGCCCTCTGATATAGCCCCCCCCCCCCCCCCCCCCCGTCATCTCCGGCCGTTTCTTCCGGCCGTCCCGGACCGAGGGTCTCGTAGACGTTAGTCTTGGATTTGTTGTGGGCGTCGCTGTCGTTTTGAGTTTAGTTTCACCCCTTGTCCGTTCTATAAGTGTTAAGTTGGCTGCTACCCCTGGACGGTTTGGCCCCGCTCTTGCATGGGTCAGCTGAGGGCTGAACTTGTCCTATCCAACAGCAGTCAAGGGATGAAGTTGTGGCGGCTTTTGCGTAATTGGCCAGGGTAATCGACGGACAAAATTGCTTGTCATCGCATCATCGCATAGGCTTGAGCGACAGTCTCGTGTATACCCGTGGAGAGATACGTTCACGCCACGTTATGATCATACCTGTCTCCGCCCTCCTATGTTTCATTTTCCTTCCACTGTTCGTTCTAAGCTGCGCATACAGCCGCCCTGAACAAAATCACATGCCTGGAGCCACGTACCCTCGTCCCGTGGCTGTGGCTGGCGGGTCGGAAGACCGCGACCCTGTCCAGGGCGGAGGTCCAACAGCCAAGCTTTAGCCGTCCGTGCGCGCGCGGCTGCTGTAGGCCGTACGTTACTGCTCGTCTAGCAGTCCTGTGTTCGTCTCGTCTAACGCGTCCCCTAACCGCTGGCCAAGGCCAGTCTCTGTGAAGCGCACGCGCGCGTAAATATTACCTCGTCATCCCCAGAGATAGTGCTAGTCTATTTATACGCCGCCACTTTTATGATGATGATGATGATGATGATGATGATGATGCAACTATGATCAGTAGCTGCATGTGGAGGATACAATGTGATTGGCTCCGTCGGGGCCATTGTGTACATGTGTGGGATTATATATACCGAAGAGTTGACCCGGCTTTGGAAGTTCTCCTGCAAGGAGGCAGCAGCGAGGACAGATTTAGGCGATCGTCAAAGCGTGTGGCGGTCCGATCCGGATAGCGACCAGGACAACGTGCTCTGTGTGAACGAGCAAGCGAGCAAGGAAAAGCGAATGGATGGACAAAAGAAGAGCTGGCCGACACCTGTTGCTCAACTCGCGGCGGTTTGGTTTAATGGGAAGGTCGTCTGATGTTGGATTTTAATTAGTTTTGCTCACATGGTTTACTCCATAACTATATATTGATTCCTAAACGCTTCAATGGTATAATCATGCCGCTTCCTTCGCATACATACATACATGATATATATATATATATATATATATATATATATATATATATATATATATGTGTGTGTGTGTGTGTGTGCGTATATACCAAGCTTTTTGCAAGCAGGTCGGCTGCTACCAGCGAACGAACGACAATTGGAATTATCACAAATGCAATGTCGGACGAAATGTGCGACACGAACCACAAGCGCGCTTGTGCATCTCTGTAACGCATCAGTCAGCCTGTGCTATTTGCGTAGCACAAGATTCAGGTGACACCCTAATCCGCGGCGTGCTGCCAGGCATATGCGTGACACTTGTCGCTCAGCGAATAAAATGGCGGAAGCGCCTCGGCGTGCTGGCGCTGCCCCAAGGCAGTGTCATTGACAAATCGGCAAAAACCAAGGATGAAAGCCAGAGTGGGCGGGATCGTTTCCCATCGGTGACAGATATGCGGGGCATATCGTTTTAGGTGGATGAATTTGTTTTGATTTAGTTTCCTTCGAAAATGAAAATCGCGGGCTCTTAGCGACACACTCAGAAGTGTTGGTCACCGGGCGGGATCATTAAAAAAGGCCGAACATTTTGGTTGGAGGGATTTCTGGGATCAGCGCTCACGTTAAGCGATGATTTGCGTTCGAGATCCACCTCCCCCCCCCCCCCTCCCCTAATCCGATCGTGAAACTCCAGTTCCACGGCTGAATTCGGTAGCGACCACGGCTGAATTCGGCAGCGAAAGTTTAACATGCCCCCATGCTCGGCACGGTCCGCCCCGCCCACTGACTTCATCTGACCATGAACAGGCTTGTGCCTCTACGACTGAAAATTAATCATATCAAACTCGCTGGTTCACTGTTTGATCTCGCCAGCGAGTGCCCATCCACAGCTAGATTGCCAGTAAATCTATTTTCCGACAACATGAGGACCACTTGGCGCCTTATATGAGATATGTGTCGGCGACGCGGGAAGCGGCCAGTGCTCTCATGGAGATTCGAGTTAGGTGACGGGCACAGCAGTGAGCATCGCTGCTGGGATGACACCAAGACGCCAATCGTCGGTCAGTATGCGTGAAGTCATTCTACACGGTCGGAGCTCTTCCGAAACTAGGCGGCAGCTGCTTCCCCATCGTGTTCTCGTCGATACTGGCTTCGCCTGTTTGGTTCAAGGTAAGTGTGAGCACCAGTGACAATCGCCCGTGAACGTAAACTAAGCCTTGTAAGTAGAATAACATATCACCTTTTTAGCTAGAGTCGACTGGAGCGATTATTTTTTCACCATTGTAATGAAGTTGCATAGCAAGAGTTAGTTATTTTGCTGGGTCTTTTGCTAGATTTTTTTATAAGCGTTGCCATCTGTGCGACTTGACCCGGACTGTGACCCGAGGGCGAGCGGGGAGTCGTGCGCCAGGCCTCGCTGCAAGTGAACAGCAGTGCACCATTCTGTGTGAGCTGTTGCGTCACCCGCTGGCGGGAACTGTCAGAGGCGGTGAAGACGGAACTGTCTATCAGAGGCGGTGAAGACGGCGCCATGCTGGTAACAGTCAATGTTTCAAGCTGTACTCATGATTATGAGAGGGAAGTCTGGGCGAGGTTAAGCAAAACATGACGCTTAAAGACAAATACATGTGGATCCCGAAAATGTCCCAGACCTGTGCAGACAGTGCAACTGAAAAAAATAACCTAAAAATAAATAAAGTAAATAAAAGATGTCACCTGAGCTCCCACATTCCGATCCCCGAAGTACGGTTATGCACAAGGGATGCACAAAATGGAGATGCAGCTAAGCAGGAAGGTTACGATGACTCACACTGGATATTAGATTAAAATTTACTCCCTGGGACCTTCAGGCACCACGAAAATGGGCAGAACTTCATGCATCCCGGGAATTCAAGCTCTCACAGCCAGCGCCCCTAATACACAGTATTGCCAAGGGCTCCTCGAAACACACGTGGCTGAGCTTAAAGATTTTGATGACCCGTACCGAGCGCCAGCATGGAAAGGCCACGATCGGGCGTCGATCTTCATCACAACGAATACAGAGCAATTTCTAAACGTGCATAACCCAAACAATTCTGCTGAAACTTTGTCCCACGATGGCGTTGATGCGCATCTTCGTACCAAAATTATTACTGTGCAGCTATTCTAAGAAATTCAAGTACGTGTTGTCTTAAGGTGTTGCTAAAATTTACATTTTTAAGTTGGCTCATGTGCTCTGCTCAAATGATGCGTGCCGCTCTATCATACATTCCTCCAGTGGCGTGAACACTCCACAAACGTGCGTCTCCCTGCTACGCTCTGTTTGTCCTACATAAATATCCCTGGGCAGAGTTACAAGCCTTCTGCATGTCTTACTGCCTTCTGCATGCATTTTCCTTTCAGTCTACAAACATATGCATGACAAATCTTGCTCACGACCGCACACGTTGTGGTCTCTAGTGCTGATCGCATCAGCATGGACTTTAACTCAAACTGGGACCACTGGTCCAGGCCACCTTAAGGTCGTGCAGACCACAGGATGGTAAATAGGCATTGACCTGTTTGAACACCTCATAATCTAAAGAAGAGAGGTGCATATACGCTTTATTAGTTTGCTTTCTCTTACTACAGCTTCTTTGCAAACCTGTTCTAGCGAAGAATAGTTGAGAAGTATGACACCTTAATTGAGGAAGTGCGGCACAAGCGCCAAACCTCACTCGGGGTCTGAGTATCATACACCTAAGCATTGTGGGTATCCAGGTACAAAAGGAGCCTGCCGGATTACTTGGGGCAACCACACAGCGCGCGCACGCTGTTGGCGCCATTGAAGGCCAAGATCGACGTAGGTAATGGGCGTCCATAGCGTGAACAAGTAACAGATAGGCAAAACAATTCGAAAAGATAAGGATTTAAGTTTTGATATTTCCCGACTCCAGTGCAATACTTTTGGACGCCTACACTCCAGAGCTCCCAGACAAGGTGCCGCATTTTGGACCGAACCCCAAGGCTGCTCCCGTCATATTGCATTATGATACGCCACATTCCACGGCTACTCAACATGCGGTTATCACAAGTCCGGCGAGCGATACGTGTATCTTTTGATCCCAATCTGTGAGTGTAGCCCAACTAAAATTTGTCCTTTTTCCGTGAGAATGGATGCCGCGAACGTCGAGTGAGGTCTGTGGCTTGTGCCATGCATTCTCGATCTAACGCTGCATCATGTTTACGAAAAAGTTGCAACAAGCAAGGCAAACAAATCATGCGTATTTAAAACTATATTTTATAGACGAGCTGTTCAAGCAGGTCGATACAACCGTGTTATCGAGTGGTCTGCATGGCCTTGCCAGGGTTGTATGGACCTGTGGTTCTCGTTGAAAGTCGTCCATGGTAGTGCAAATAGCGCACTACATGTCTTGCTGGGAGGATTGGTCATACATATGTAAGTAAACAGAAAGGAAAATGCACATGAAAGCGCATAGCATATCATGTATCTTGTTAGGCTCTGTCCAATAACATTGTATGCAGGAGAAACAAAGCGTGGCATTCGCGACCGGTTTAATGAACACCTTGGAGACGAACGTTTGCGGAGAGCGTTCACTCCCCTGGAGGAGTACATAAATTAGCGCAGGCAGGGGCGGGGGGGGGGGCACCGGGGGCTCGTGCCCCCTCAGATTCCGAGGGGCCCGAAGGGCAACTCGGAACCTACAATCAAGGGCCCGATTCGAGGGCCCAAAGGGCACGAAAAGCCAGCCAGAGGTCTCATTCAGTGGCCCCGGCCCGCAAGGCCGGGCACTCCAACGCCAGCCAGGGGGCCCCACGCACTGATCAGGGACCCGCTGAGTCGATACGGGCCTATTTTTCGGTCAAACGCAACCAGTAACGCACTGCTGGCTCTGTGGCGGCATGGGCCTAAGAGCCCCTGTCCCAAGCAGGGACAAAGCTGGCGATTTACATTAATCGGGGCCCCACAGTGCCTAACAGGGGCCCTGTGCTGTCAAGGGGCCCCGAGTTGGCCGGAGACACTGTTCGGGGAGGCCCGAAGAGCCTAGAAGGGCCTCGCGGTCCGACGATCAAGGACCCGATTGGAGGGTCTAAGGGCAAAAGGGCTGGTCGGACTCTTATTCAGGAACCCCGACCTGCGAAGACTGACCCTCAAATCACGATCAGAGGGCCCTTCGCACCGATCGGGACCCCTGAGTCGACGTGTCCCAATATGTCGGTCAGGTACCACAGTACCACAAAGTCGATTCCGTGTCGGTATGGGCGTGAGGACCAATCACGTATAAAGCCGGCGCCAGTGATTTATACTGGCCGGGGGCCTTGTATCTGTTAGGGAACCACAGCATCTAGCACATGGCCCTGTACTCGCAGGGGCCCCGAGCCGACCAGGGGAAGTGCTTGATGAGGCCCGAAGGGGGGTCCGGGCGGCCCGCCGGAATTGACAAGCGAAGGCTCGGTTCAAGGGCATAGGGGCACGAAGGACTGACTGTACATCACATAAAGAATTGCGGATCGTAGGGTCGTGATCAGGACTATCAGTCAGAGATTTTCTTGCAATCTTTTAAGAACTCATGAAACAATAAATATGGAGACTAAGTTGGTCACAGACCACGAATACCGAACAGTCGGCTCCATATCCGTCTAAGCCCTTGGGACATATTTCCCAAGCAGAAACAAGGTCGGGGTCCGCGATTTGCAATGTTTCGGGTCCCTGACACAATGAGGGGATCCTGTGTCGGTTAGGAGCTACAGTGCCGAACAGGGGTCCTGTGGCGACAAGTGACCCCGAGTCGGAGCGATGTTTAAGGGGCCCGAAGAGGGGCAGAAGGGTCTCTCGAGACCGAAGATCAGGGATCCGATGTGGTGGCTGAAGGGTCCGAAGGGCTGGCTTTAGGTCACATTAAAGACCCCCGCCCGTAGGGTCGTGATCTCAAATGTCAGAAAGATTATTTGTTGCACCGATAGGGAACCCTGAGACAGAGTGTTCCTCTATTTCGGCCATAGATCACGAACAACGTGCCCAGTCAGCTCCGTGTTGGTCTGAGCTCTTGGGGGGCCTATTTCCCACGCAGGGTCAAGGCCAGACCTGCAATTTACATCGGTCGGGCTCCTGTATTTAGGGGCCCACAGTGCCTGTCAGTACATTCTGTGTCAACAAAAGGCATCGAACCGGTCCGGGAAAGATTTGTTCAACGGGGACGGAGACGGGAGCCTGAATGGCAGGTCTCTTGCGTTGGTCTTGGCTCTTGCGGTGCCTTCTGATATTGGAGGAAACAATGACTTGAGATGATTGCTCACATTCAGTTAAATTCACCAGAGTCCTGTGCCAATCAGGGCCCCATTTTTGAACGGTGCCCCCTCTCCCCCATCCCTGTTCCAGCATCGCCACGTTAAGCCCAACTGGAGTCTATGTGTCAATTATTTGACCAGCTGCGGTGAGCCAAGATGTTTTTTGCGTTAATGACGGTTCATGCGTCGATCCGAGGTCAACTGCGCGGGTCAGAGTGCCTCCCATGTCAGGGAACGGACCAACATGATATGATATATCCCTCTAAGGGCCTCCGGATCGGCCAGGGGATGCCGCCCCGTGTCGCCAGAATGACGGTCGGAAAACACCTGTGGGACATAATGGCCCTTTAGTATTTGGTCGGAAACAATAATGAGCCCCGTGGCGTTGTACTCAAGGAGGCCGGGCCCCCTTTACGGGAAATGAGGGTCTCATAAGTCCTGAACGGAATGGGTCAAAATGAGTTCAAAACGCACAAGGCTCCCTGTGATTACAATGTACAATTACAATGTGATGAGTACAAGGCATCCTGTGGTTTCGTGAGAACATTCATTATTTTGCAGAATCGACTAGTGAAACAAACGCCATCAAAGTGTTTGAGCCTGCACGCCGGGTGCCGATAGCGTAGTTGTTCACGCCCCTGCGTTCACCGCTGCGCGTCTGGGAAACCACGGATACGGGATTCGATTTCCCGGCGCTTGCCCTTCCCGCCAGGGCGGGAGGCTGGCGGCACAATATAGCCCCAGTAGCTGAGTACGTCATAAAGCCCAAATGACACGGCCGTAATCTCGGGGAGCAGGAATAGAGATTGCTTGAGTCGCAGTTTTCGTAAAAACCGAACGGCGTACGCCACTGCAAGTAACGCCGGGGGTAGGTGTCGAGCGCGCAACAATGACTTTGCTATGACAATGTTCCTGAGTGTCTCAAAATTAAGTCGTACTTTTCAATGATAACGTTGGGTCAACCTTTTTTTACAACTTTGGGGATGTCCTCTGGACAGGTTAACAGTCACAGCAGCACGGTAAATAGAAATTTTACCTCTGCTTTTCAAGGTACACAACTAGATTCCAGCACTACTTCGCGGTGCTATAAAGACCGACAGGTTACTGTTATCAACCTAAAAACCGCACAGGTGAAATACACGCCCGGAATCTCTCTGATGTATGATTTGGTGTCCAAAAGCATTCAAAGATATTTCATTCAGATGTACCACTATTTTCGTCCACCTGTTGACTATGAACTAGTGTTAAGCCGTGGGGCGACGCCGCGCAGCCTAGGGAGACTGCAACGCCCGGTGTCGAGTTTTTTGTTTCAAAGATATGCAAGCGCGCATGCTCAGTACTACGCTACATAATTCTTACCACTTATTAATTCTGACTGAATGGTGGAGTTATCCAGATAAACATGGCCTGGCCATGTCAATACAAATTGCTGACCCACTCTGATCTTCAATCCGGATTCGCGGAACCTTTGCTATTTCTGTACGACCCAAGATAAAAGTTCTAACAAAGTTTCTGAGTTATATCGGTTTTTAAACAGTCCATTCGACAGTATAGCAAAGAGTGCCGGCGATTTATTTCATGCAGTCATATAACGCGTGATTTTGTCAATGTAGTAACAATAAACTTGAGGTAAAATTGATCTCGCGGTGGCGTCCAACCTATTTAGTTACAAAATGTAGCAATGTGTAGTACTTACATAAAATACATATGCAATCATATATACATACATACACACACACACATATATATATATATATATATATATATATATATATCGTGTGTAATAAATGTGTAATGCTTACATCTATATGTTCGTATGTATAAACATGTCCATAGTGACAAATGGGTCATATCCGGCGATTTTTTTTGGAGGGGGTTCAACTATCAGGGGGCACCTATCAACCCTGTGCCCACTGCTTGTCAAGGCTGTGGCTGCGCCCCTGCGTACATGGTGGATCGACACGCAACAATGGAGCATCCTGCGACAAAGGCCAACCACATTTTCTGAAAATAAAGTTCCCACGGTACAGCGACCCAGGGGTGAAAAAGTGCCTTCTCTGTCACCGAAGAAATTTGAAACCATCCGAACTGTCACCTGGGGACGAATCTTTCAGAAACCGCTGCAACATATATCTAAATGCAATAAACCACAAAAAGCGAAGACAAATTACATGCACTACGGCATACCCATCAAACATGTTCGTTTCGGGGGTTCAATTACACTTAAGTGTCATATGCTGGCCATCGAGCACTATATGAAGGTTGAGACAAACTCAACAGAATTATCAGGTAAATACGTACTTAGCATAGTCAGCCTAAGGACATGTAATTTCCTATGCAGTTGTAGGGGGGGGGGGGGGGGTGCGGGATTGCGCCTCTTAACCCGGGGTGCAGTTACCTATTTAAGCTATCATTTTTATTCTACATTATATTTATCATAATTTGAGGGTTCAGCCCACAAAAACTGATTTTGAGGAACCACACCCCTGCTGCCATCTGCGAAAAATTGCGTCAAATCTGGGGCGAAAACTGTTTTAAGTGCATTTCGGAGGCAGGCTCAACCATTTTTCTTCCCGCACCCTCCACCCCCCTTCCCTTCTATTCCTCACCCATACACATTTTGCAAAACTGCATCCCTGTGGCCCTATATTTATCGATAACATGGTTCTACAAGCAACTGAAACATCACTTGTTTTCGTGACGTCATTGTACAGTGAGCTGAAAGCGTTGACGGCCTTCATTATCTTGGCACAATTATTGTCGGAGCTGTTCTCGCGGTTCCTCACATGGTCCAAAAAGCGACCTCGACAAAACCGGCGAACGGCCGTTTGAAACCATTATCATATCTTGGCAACCGCGTGTCGGAGCGACGCGAAATCAACACCATTCGACAGAACATTCAACAGGGAATCGCATAATGTTGCGCGTGACGCAGCACGGGTCACGTGCCACGTGCACAGCTGCGGCAAAGACGGATTTCACGTTTTCGACCGATTTTTACGCTTTACGCCACCGTTCGAAAGTCGGAGCCGGCGGAGACGTGAATCCAGTTTCAAGGCGTCGACCTGTGTACAGGGCGACGTTGCGCGTGGCGCAGCACGGGTTACGTGCCACGTGCACAGCTACGGCAAAGACGGATTTCACGTTTTCGACCGTTTTTTTACGCCTTACGCCACCGCTCGAAAGTCGGAGCCGGTGGAGACGTGAATCCAGTTTCAAGGCGTCGACCTGTGTACAGGGTACATTTCACGTGGACAACACGAGAGAGTGCGACGCAACGTTGCTCCGGAATTCGTTGTGTCGGACATGTCTGGGTTTGGAAAAACGCGGCCAAATACAACACGCTGTCGTTGAAACCGTTGCCACGATCGCAGCGAAATTTAAATCACCGCGCGCGCGAATTCATTGGCTCCAATTAGCACCCATGTTTTAATCACCACATGCACCTTTTCGCATGAATATCAACTTTACCTAAAGGGCTGCAATATCGCCCTTTTCCCGGCGCCGAAATGCCACCAATCGATCGCCTGGTCGTCGCCGAGTAATTAAAGTAAAACGCAGGTAAACGCACGTGCTAACTCGCCCGCCGTTCACTCACTTGGCGCGGGCGGAAGACTGGAAACTGTCGCGCTGCGATCGCCGACGGTCAGCGGTATTCCATCCATTTCCCATTCGTTCTTTCGCTGCGGGCAGCAGGGTCGCAAGAGGATCTGGAGTGGGGGTCGCCCCGCAGATGGAGGACGGCACAGGCAGAGGGTCAGGAGGAGGAGACACACCGCGGCTAGATGACAGATCAGAAAAAAGAGCAGCAGTGGCGAGAGACGACGTGCTATGGCGGGTTTTGTGCCGGCGGGGGCAGCGGGTGGCGCGTGCAGGGGAGAAGTCAGCCAAAGCGTGTCTCAGGTCGTTGGCCAAAGGCCGACAGGTAGGAAGAGGGACAGGAAGAGGAGCCGCTCCGCAGCTCCATGACAGATCAGGAGAAAGAGCAGCAGTGGCGAGAGACGACGTGCCATGACCGGTTTCGTGCCGGCGGGGTCAGCAGGTGGCAGGTGTAGAGGAGCAAGCTGACTAAATAGTGTCTCGAGTCGTTGGCCAAAGACTGACAGGTCCTACTTGTCTACAATACTATTTGTGCAGGGTGCGTCTATCTGTCTGTTTGTCTGTGGGTCGTCTTTTGACGTTGACTCGGGTGGAGGTCAAACGGTGGGTCGATTCAACGTGAAATTTTGACACGATGCACATGCGCAAGTGACGACCTGTTGAGGAGAGTTTCGTAGCGGTCAGGTCGACGGGTCGCGCGTGGCGCGTGTTGCAAAGGGCTTTTTTGGCCCACTTGTTACGTGGGCGGCTCGAAAAAGCGACCTCGATAAAAACCGACGATCGGCCGTTCGAAACCGCGGCGGCATCTCGGCAACCGCCGGTCGGGGCGACGGGAAATCAACACCACTCGACAGACAATTGAACAAGGAATGGCGTGATATGGCGTGTGACGCTGCGCGTGCCACGTGTCACGTGTGCAACTGCGGTAAAGACGGATTTTCCCGTTTTCGACCCTTTTTCACGTTTAACGCCACATCTCGGCAACCAGAGCGGGCGGGGGCGTAAGTCCAGTTTCAAAGCGTTGATACGCGTACCAGCTTCATTTTACGTGCCCAACACAAGAGTGTGCGACGCACTGTTTCGCCGGAATTCATCGCGCGAGCCGGACATGTCGGGATTTGGAAAAACGCGGCCAAATACGACACGCTGTCGTCGAAACCGTCGCCACGATCGCAGCGAAATTTACATCACCGCATGCGCGGGTTCACTGGCTCCAAATACCACCCTTTTTTAATCGCGTTATGCACTTTTTTGCTTGAATATGAAGTTTACCTTAAGGGCCACAATATCGCATTTTTCGCGGCGCCGAAATGCCACCGATCGATCGTCTGGTCGTTGTCGCCGAGTAATCAAGTAAAACGCAGGTAAACGCCCGTGTTAATTGACCTGCCGTTCATTCACTTGGCGCGGGTGGAAGACTGGAAATTGTCGCGCTGCGATCGCCGACGGTCAGTGGTATTCTAGTCATTTTCCGTTCGCTCTTTCGGTGCCGGCGACAGAGTCGGAAGAGGATCTGGAGTGGAGGTCGCCCCGCAGATGGAGGACGACACAGGCAGCAGGGACAGTAGAGGGAGCCGCACCGCAGCTCCATGGCAGATCAGGAGAAAGAGCAGCAGTGGCGAGAGACGACGTGCCATGACCGGTTTCGTGCCGGCGGGGTCAGCAGGTGGCGCGTGTAGAGGAGCAAGCTGGCCAAAGGGTGCCTGGGGTCGTTGGCCAAAGGCCGACAAGTCTTGTTTGTTTTATACTGCTTGGTATGTAAAGTGAATTTCGACTGAAAAATATGTGAAAAGCGCTGATCTGAGGGGCGATGGAAAAGCGCTGTCACCACTGATCCGTGACGTCAGCGCTGATATAAGATAATTTGTAGCGTGCTTCTGGCACTTGCTAAATGCTATTGTGCTTAAAGCTAAAATGTTTGACAGCATTTTATGGCTCAGTCTACTCCTACAGCCAAGCGTTAACATTTCGACATGTGCCTACGCTGCAAGCATTACCGAGTACAGACCATTACTATGCTTTGAGTTTCGTCGAGCGGGGATAATCTGTCGTAAGGTCTTGTCTGTTGAAATTTGTTTTCCTTTTTCAATAGTGTCGCCAATTAGTTTACAAAAGTGCCAGTTTTTGTCACCGACCAAATCCGGTAAATTAGAGTATTTTTCCACCCCTGCGGCGACGACACAGAAGATCGGTAGCGCTGACACGGATCGCGGATGATACTGTGCCAAGGCAAGGTTAGCCAGGACACCAGGTTTGCTCAAAACATGAACAGCCAACAAAACTTTGTTGGCTGAAACGGAACAACCTATCAAATAAAGGCGTGCACTAGGCACCGATCTAACTCAGCGCATCCTTTGGTGCCTGGAATTGGCGGAAATATGATCGGTACTCATGTTTAAAATGCTGTCGTTCTTCGTCATGGTTTTATGTTTTTGCGAGAAAGCATCTATTTAGACTTAGGCGTTAAGTTTGGCCTCCTCTTTAAAACATCTTGACGCACAAGCTCTTCAACTATATTCAGGACATGATACACATCTGCGCAAATAATTCTTTCGGTAAAGATTAAAATACGAGAAATATTATTCACATGGATTCAGGAAACACGAGGAGCATTGTTGACATGTTAATGAAGAGCATTATTCACATGGATAAGACAGTAGTATTAGTCTTATTCCTCGGAGAAGAACTGGGAGAATGGATATATATCTGGGTTGATATTTCGGCAGCATGCCTTTATCGAATAAATACCAGAAGTGAATTAAAAACTTGCCTGACGATGATCCTACTCGATTTTTCATATTTTTCTTTTGAAACAGCAGTTCGCAGTTTTTACATGACACCCACACTCAGGTTATTAAACAAAGAGCGATTGTCAGCCACGAATCGCTCTTTCTTTGATCCCCTGAGTGTTGATGTCCTGTAAAAGCTGTGCCTTGCTGCTTCAAAAAGAGTCTGAAAAATCGAGTAGAATAAACGGCAGGCAATTTCGAGTTCACTTCTGGTATTGCTCCGATAAAGGCATGATGTCGAAATATCAACCCAACTATATCTCCATTCCCTGATTTTTCTCCGAGGAATAAGGTTAATACTACCGTCTTATCTATACAAATAATCCAGCGTGGTTTGACAGCTTCCGTCGGAACATGCGCACAAAGGTCCTGCTGTTCTATTGCCCTAAGTTTGGTCAGGACGGAAGAGCGGTGCCCATGTATGCATTAAACTATGATAATTATTCAGGTCGTCAAGGTCAATGACGCTGCTTCGTGCTTTGTTGAAAATACGTCACCGCGCTGGCCACATTTTTTACTTCTCCAACCGCCAAAGGATAAAATCATTTTGTAGCGACCACTCATTAGCTGCAACGTGTTTGTCTTTACCTTTCAAAAGTGCTAAAAAAAAATGTACTGTACAATCGTGATCACTTCGGTGCTTGTCCTTATGTTTCAGACACGGATGTCGATTTGTATTCTTTTGTAAGGGCCCTGGCCTTCCCGGTGCTGAGTTGCTCCCCCCCCCCCCCCCAATGTTGGTTCGCCCCCCCCCCCCGAATGTTTTTGGCTGGAATACTCCAAAAACGTGGGTAAAAGATGATTATTACACACATGCTATCTTCTTTGATCTTTCTGCGTAGTGGCGTCCGCACCACTCTCATAACGAGAAATCATGGCTGCTCTCACGACGGGATACAAATTGTAACAGCTGAGCATACACGATGCAGAACACGCGATGCAAACGGCATAACCGTTATTACTGTATAATATTGTATAGCAAAACTTAACATAACTGCTAGCGCTATGTTAATGCACGATGCAAACAGCATAGCAGCATACACGATGCAATAGACTTCACGTGCCTAGCGCCAATAAGGCACGCAGTGGTTTGTGAGGTTAGCGTGAAAAGCTTTGGAGTGTGGGGATGACCTAAATTCTTCATGGTTAACCATGTCCCCGTCTCCCACAACAAAAATGCGTGCCGCCTCTCATGACGGTCATAGAAGAGCGCCATCAGCGCCCTAAGGTGGCCTGTAAAGGAGCGCCTTCACGTGCCGATCAGAAGAGACGCGGGCGTCCAGTGTCTGCTCCCTGGATCCAACCCTCCATGACTTCTATACCGCTTAGGCTAAATATTTATAATTCATACAAATGTTGAAAACACGTCTTGCACTTAATTAAAATTGAAGTGGGCTAGGTCCGTTAAGAACAAAAGTGTAGATAAGAACAAAAGTGTAAAAATGCAAATACTTGGGTTGTTGGGCCTTCGGCTCGTCCCCCCCCCCCCCCGCCCCCGGATAATTTAAGAAAATTGACACCCCTGGTTTCAGAAGTAAACCTAAAGTTGTGTCCGATATCGGAAAGGTGTTAAACCACTGTAACATGTATCAGCGTTTTAAGTGACATTGGCGTCGCAGATTACGCCAGTGAGGCTGGTAACATCAGTGCGCTCCTCTCGTAAATCAAATGATTAACCTACTGCGCACGTTTTGGCTACAGAAATAGGGTCTGGTACCACGTTAAGTGATTTATGAAGGCGGATCACACATCACCAGGTTGTGATCGCTGACCATCCAGCTCGTCACGCAGGTAGCAGCCACGTACCACAGCATCGTGATCGCATGGATCGTTGCTGCAAAGCAGCTGTTCTATTCCGTTCACGGATTGAAAAGACTTTCTGGTTTTTTAAAATTTCTTTTACGTCGGAAGCGGGCAGGTACAACGGAAGTGGGCGTCCAGACAACAGTAAGTGCAGCCTCGGCGTGCTATCGGCAATGCTGTGGAGCTTGTGACAATGGCCGTGCGTGACACCGATCCCAAAGCGATGAACCTGACGACAAAACGCACACTTCAAGTCTCGACGCTTTTCAAAGCCGTGCATATATTTTGTAAAACACAATGCTATGTACAAGTGTCGCAGCGTCCGAAGCTATACCTTGCAACAGGTTAATGTCAATGGCCCGTCGCGAGGAAGTTTACCGGGAAGTGATATGTAGGCTGTAAGCCAGGGCATAGTTAACACGCTTCTCAGTAAAATGCACCAAAAATGTAAACGCTGTAAGTCAGGGCATAGGTAACACGCTTCTCAAAAATGCTCAGAAAATATAAGTGTGCACTCACTTTAAGACATTTAACGGACGCCTGGAAAATATGTAAAAGTAGCGTCCTGAACCACTGCATTGCATCGCGATGCGCATGCATGCGTTTGGCAATCACATACTACAGCAGCGCCTCTTCCGACCGTTGTGGTAACCATCAGTTACGGTGGTGGCGCTGGGCGCGCCCAGTCGGGCCGCACGCTGCAGGGAGCCTCGCCGGTCACAGTTCTGACGTCGTCGATGGCGAAGCCGGCCTGCATGCCAATCGCCTGGATCTCGAGCCGCGCCGCGCGCTCCGCGGCCTGCACGGCGACCTGGCCGTAGTGCCAGGTGTAGCGGCGCCCGGTGTGGCCGCTCCGGCCCTGCGTCACCTGCCAGAGCACCTCCGCCGTGCCGTTGTCGCCGCCCTGCCGGCGCACCGAGAGCGACGCGTCGTCCTGCACGCCGCCGATGCAGGTGTACCAGAGGCTGAGACAGAGCCGCTGGCCGGCCGGCACCTCGGCCGACACCAGGCGCGCCGTCGCGCGCTGGTTGAACGGGTCGAAGTACTCGTAGCCGGTCTCGACGCGATGGGTGTGGTCGAGCAGCTGCGGCACGCCGTAGCCGGTGGCGGCGGCGCGCCAACTCTCGCCCTCAGCCGCCGCCACCGTCCAGCCGCACTCGTCGACGTCGAACCAGCAGTCGAGCGGCGAGACGGCGGCGGCAGCCGGCAGCGTGGCGCAGTCGCCGTCGTGTATCACCACGTCGTCGACGCCGAGCACGCCGCTCACGCCTGAGCCACGCACGGCCTCCAGCGCCAGCCGGACCGGCGCCGACGCCGAGAACGCCGCCTGCGCGCGCACCCAGCCGTGCCTCAGGTGGTTGTCCACCCGCCAGAGTGGCGCGCTGGCGTTGTTGGAGGCGTTGACGAGAATCACCTGCAGGCTGCCCAGGCGCGGCATGGTGGCGATGTGCGACGCCAGGTGCACCCAGAAACTGAAGCACACGCGCGGTCGGTCGCGAACCTCCGGCGAGAGCACGCGGTCGCGCGCGCCCGCCTGGTGCTCGTAGCCGGACACGGCAAAGCTGAGGAAGTGGTCGGGCGGCTGGAGGGCGGGAGAGCCCAGCGTCGTATGGCCGCCGGCGGCGCGTGTCCACAGCCGCGGCCGGGCGCCGCCCAGCGTCCACCCGCACGTGTCGTCGCGGAAGGCACAGCTGGCGTCGCCGTCGCCGCCGGCCGACGCCGGCAGCGTCGGGCACGCCCCCGCCTCCACGCGGAGCGAGTCGACGGCGATGTCGCCGGCGCCCGGCTCGCCGACGGTCGCCTCCAGCTGCACCTTGAAGCGGTCCGGCGAGGCGAGCGTGACGTGGCCCAGCTCCCAGCTGAGCTGCGAGCCCGATCCGCCGTCCACTTGCCAGAGGGTGCGCGTGCGAGGCGTGCCGCCGCCCGACACCTGCCGCACGGCCAGTCGGCCCACGCCGGCGCCGAACATATTGGTGTAAGAAGCCGAGGCAGAGCGGCTCCACCGTTTCGAACACCGCGCTCTCGAGCCGCGCCTGGTCGCCCGGCCGGCGCGGGTGCGACGAGTCAGCGAACGTGTAGCCGCCAATGCGGCTGTAGGAGCGTGAGCTGCTCTGGTCGCGGATCGGACCTGTCACCTTCTTGCGACTGCCTCGGCCCAGCAGCCAGTCGAAGTCGTCGTCGGCGGCGTTGCTCCAGCGGCAGAGGTCATCCTCGAAGCCGCAGTCGTCGTCGCAGGCACCCTCCGCCAGCGAAACGTCGTCGACGGCGACGTACCCGCGACCGGCCTGCGCCGCCAGCTGCGGCACCACCTCGAACACCAGCCGGTGCTCGTAGCCCGTGTTGTAAGTCACCTTACCCTCGCGCCACGCGCCGTCCGTCGCGTCGCGGGCCTCCCACAACGTCTCCGTCACGTTTTGCTGCCGCATAATGTAGGCGCGGCCCGTGGCGTTGGCGACGGTCGTTTCCGACGCGTTCCGCGCCTCCGCGTACAGCGGCGGCGGCGGCGCCTCGTCGTCGCGCGGCCAGCGGGTGCGGTTCAGGTAGACTGTCGGCACGTGGTCGATGCGCAGCACACGCATGCTGTGTACGCTGGCGCCGGCCGTGTTGTACATGAAGCGGAGGCAGCGGCCGGCCGGGCCGGGCGGCGGCCGCGTCGGCGATGTCAGCCACGCGCTCAGATAAAAGTCGGGAATGTTCACGTCACGGAAGACGGACGCGTCGACGAAGGCGTAGCCGGCGTCGGCGCCCTGCTCGCCGGCGGCGTCGGCGTCCGGACCACCCAAGTAGAAGGCCGTCTGGGGCGAGCCCCGTCGCCAGCTGTAGTGACGGTACGGCGCGCCGTCCGGCCGCCACCAGCACGTCGATTCGGAGAAGTCGCAGTCGGACGACTCGCCGTCCCCCGTCTCGAGCTGCTCGGCCGCCGGCGGTATGGTCCGTCCCTCTGCGGTCGGGGCAGCCGTCGGCTCCGGCGGAGTTGGATCCCCCAGCTGCTGCGCTTCGGTTGTGCTCCCAGCCGTCACCTCCGTGGTCGTCTGCTCACCTCCGGCTTGCACCTCTTCTGACGGAGCATCACCTGTGGTCGGCGCCGGCGGCGGCGGCCCCTCCGTGACCGCGGCGGTCGTCAGGTCGGTGCGGACCTGACCCCCTCCGATCTCCTCCGCCGGCGTCTCCTGTGCCGCCGCCACGCAGGCGCACACGCAGACCACGGCCGCGAGTAGCGCGAGCGCGCGCATGTTGGCGCACCTCTGGTTGGCGGGCCACTGCTGGCCCGTCAGCACGGTGTGGCGCCAGCCGCAGCAGGGGCGGTCTTCGGATACGACGCGGTGGGGTGGCACGCCCAGAGGGAGGTGTGCCCAACTTCCCCCCGCTAACCCGCCCTACCGGAACTCCATCCGCCACTCGCTGCCAATGGCCTGACTTTCCGGACGCCTCACACCCACAGACAAGTCTACGCGGCCCCGAAGCTCTGGTCCTCCGCGGTCTTTCGCCGCCCGTGCCGGCTAAAAAGCCTGCCGCACTAGCCCCGGCTGATTGGCGCGCTATTGGTATGGAAATTCTGGCCGGCACGCGCCGCCCGGCCCGGCCGGAGGGCGCGGTCGACCCGGGCGTCACCAGACCGTTGGCGCTGGGGGAAGGGAGCGGCCGCCACCCCGCCCAGCTAGCACGCGCCGCTGCTGCCGGCAAACCCCATTCACAGGACGAAAATGATCACGTTGATGATGGGTGCCGACTCTGGTTCAGCGATGGGTATTTAGAACGTCCACCGAGCGACGCATGACGTTTTTTCGCAACTGATTCAGCGCCTACAAAAAACAAAAACAGGCTGAATGCCAGCATCGCTCAAGAGCTTCAGTACGCGTGTGTGGGGTGAGAGAGTCACAGCGCCGATAGGTGAGCCGCAGTGCCGAGATAATTGCATCAAAAGCCACATCTTTGGCACGGGCATTTGTCACGTTTATACGCGCAGCGTGCACAAAGCTACCGCACTTTAAAATCTTGCGAGCTGCTGATGGCGCCAAAACGATGAAGCATTCTGCGACGCTGCAAAACAACGCATGTGCAGAGACCGACTATAGAGATAGATGACGTCATGCAAACTCAAGCAATGTTAGAGAGAGTAAGCTTGTAAAATGATCTGCTGGCAACTGTCACGTGGTGAACGCTCTCCTGAGCAGAAGCGACTTAACAGCCAACAAGAGCCGATGTCAGTACCGTCTATTTTGGAAGTAAGTTTGTGCCCACTCTTCTGTTGGAATCATGGCCGTCCATTTCTAGGGTGAGTTGCTGCCCACTCCTTTGTCGGTACCACGACGCTCTATTGCGTTTTCTCGTGTTTCTCCCCACTCCTCTGTTAGTCTATAGCATTGCTCACAGGAGCTCACAGTATCGCTATTCCCGCACCTCGACGCCACCGACTTATAGGTTAGGGGCGCTGTGCTTAGACTCCATTACCGGGCTTATCACGTTTATGAAACAGAGTGGCAGGGTGGTGCATTATGTATTATAAATGTTTGGCTTTGAAGACGTCTACACGTGTACCACGAGTATCATTGGAACAATAATGTTTGCACGCATTTGAACGTCTGTTCTCCACGAGGCATGGGGGTCATTATTCGCGCTCGACAGCAATTGGGTGTATGCTATGTAATCATACCACTCTGCTTCGGTGCAGCCGCATCCACCAACACCGCAGCAAGGCAGCACAGCGAGCCGGTGGCGCTTGCGTGAGAGTTTAGATAACAGACAATCCGCTATAATAAGATACCTGACATGGACGACATGGTTGATAAAAGTTTCGCAACAACATCGCAGGCTTAACAGTACTTACAGCTCATTGGACCGCGTGTCTGTGGAGAAGCTTAAGCGCGGTTGACTAGGTTCCCAGTGGAACTTCCCTACTACGACAGCGTGCTTTTGGCCCGATATGTAATCCATCAAAAATATATACTACTGGGACGTGCGTGATCGGTGCTGGCAGCGACGCACGGACGCTGAGGGTGTGCTGTCGGCACACAGCACCAGGCGATACCAGTAGATAATGCATAAATGCCGCTGGTTGGAAAACATGCCAGCACGACCGTCATGAAAAGTACCACACATGTAAGGCTATTGCTTCGTCCTGCGATGCTGGTTGGCGGCTACGCTTCCGCCCCGGGTTCACCCCAGATCCCCCTAATCCGTGCCCAGCCCGCTCTGGGGCTGTTCCCATACCATTCCCGCGCTGTCTTTTTGCCGTCCCAAGGCAGTCCTCAGACCTTCCAGCGCTGTCCCCAGGCGAACACCAGGCTGCCACCAGCTGGTCACTGGCCTCAACAGGCCGTCGCCGGGCTGACCACGGGCTGACCCCGGATTGTCTTGCTCGCTGACCTCCCCGGCGGATTGGCCGGGTGGCCGTGGGCGGTCACCTCAGCTGGCGAAGTCGCCGTAGGCTCGTGAGTCACGCCGGCTGCAGGGCGCCGAGATTCTCCAGGAGGCACGGGAGTCGGTCTCGCGGCTCGAGGAGCGGCGGCTGGCCGGCGGCTGCGTCAGCTCACGCTCCTTCTTCAGCCTGCGGACACATACGGCCAGCGGAGACCGATAAACAACCCGCCAAAGCCGGCCGAGAGATACGCTGACTTACTGCAGATCATGTCTCAATAGCATACATGGTGCCTACTTGGACAAGCTATCATAGCCTACGCAAACGGAGATACAGCAGACTTCAATGTTGGCAGATTTAGTCTGTTCAGTCGTCCAATAGATTATGCAAGCTGAACAACAGTGGTGCCGACACTCCTCCAGTCCTAAACCCCTCACGTCAGCCTACGACGGGGCGATGTCAACAGGCGCAGGTGGGCCTGCGACGCACCTGGACAAAACCCTTTCACCTGCGACGCACCTGGACAAAACCCTTTCACCTGCGACGCACCTGGACAAAACCCTTTCACCTGCCGAGACCGATCACAAACAACAAAGGGGTTTCTGACCTCCGGGACTTCCGGGAGAGCTGCCGAAGCATCGCTGCCGCAAATTTGGAAATGTGCTCGATGCCAAGTCAAACACCACACCTTTGCTGAATGTTAATACTTAATCAAGAATCATTGAAAGTAATATTTCGGCATGCCTTTTGCAAGGTGTTTATATTACGGTAGCGTGACTACGTTTTGTCTTCGTCATGCTCATTTCGATTAATACTTGGCAAAGTCAGATTGGAGCACCGCACTAAAACTTACCCTTGAAGGCTAGGGCAATAATATACTTTATCAAATCATTTCTAAGACGAATTTTAATGCATATTTTACGAGAGATTCAAAAGTTTGGTGTTATTTTACGACCATCCGCGGCTGCAGCACTTCTCCAGCCGCTCGCGCTGCCCAGCCATGTACCTCGTTGTTCCGTACAGCCGCTGATACTCACCAGCATCGTCCGCGCACATCTATGTACATCATCTACCCCTTCCTGGTCCACGTTAGCTTACTCATACCTTAAAAATCTCGGGTTTGCACATCCATCGCGTGAGCTGATTACTGGGCTTCCTTTACACCTGTTTCTAACACATACGTACGCCTCGATTATTGTCCTTAAATGCACATCCCGACCTCAGATGCAAACATGTCTCGCCCACACATGACCGTCTGGTATGCACATGATTGCCTCACCTGGACATTCCAGTATAACTTGCACATCTTGACTTATTTGTGCATACATCTCTAGCTCTCATCCGCACATCCGGGATATCTTGTACATCCCTGCCTCGCCTGTATATCTCGGCCTAACCTGCACATTTCGGTATAACCCGTACATCTGTGCCTAACCTGTGCATTTTAGCCTTATCTCTACAATTTTGTATAACCTGTACTCCTCTGTCTCACCTTTACACTTAGGTCTAATCCGTACATCGCGGTATAACCGTGCACCCCGGTCTGACCTGCACACCCCAGTCTGACCTGCACACCCCGGTCTGACCTGCACACCCCGGTCTGACCTGCACACCCCGGTCTGACCTGCACACCCCGGTCTGACCTGCACACCGCGGTCTGACCTGCACACCCCCGTCTGACCTGCACACCCCGTCTGACCTGCACACCCCGGTCTGACCTGCACACCCCGGTCTGACCTGCACACCCCGAGTCTGACCTGCACACCCCGGTCTGACCTGCACACCCCCGGTCTGACCTGCACACCCCGGTTGACCTGCACACCCCGTCTGTACCTGCACACCGCGGTCTGACCCTGCAACACAGCGGTCTGACCTGCACACCCCGTCTGACCTGCACACCCCGGTCTGACCTGCACACCCCGGTCTGACCTGCACACCGCGGTCTGAACCGCACACCCCGGTCTGACCTGCACACCGCGGTCTGACCTGCACACCCCGGTCTGACCTGCACACCCCGGTCTGACCTGCACACCCCTGGTCTGACCTGCACACCCCGGTCTGACCTGCACACCCCGGTCTGACCTGCACACCCCGGTCTGACCTGCACACCCGGTCTGGCCTGCACACCCCGGTCTGACCCGCACATACCGCCCTATGTCATGCACATGTGCATGCCATATGTGCATGTAAATGCATATTTCAGCCTCACCTGTACATCTCGGCCTCGAACTGCGCTTCTCGGGCGAGCATCCTCTCCCGGTTGATCTGCACCTTGACGTTCCCAGGGATGTCGGGGATGGCGTACGCCATGACGCCCGTCAGGCCGATCACCACGTGCTGCCGACCGGACAGACAACAGCGGTGAAGTCGCCACAGTCAGTGCGTGTGGCGGTGTACGGTGCGAAGGCGAACATCGCTGTTCTCTGCTGGCCGCAGCTCCTTTCCGGCCACAGCTCCTGGCAGTTGCAGCGCTTATTCCGGGAAGGCTTGATGCTGACGACGGGCTGAGCAGATTCATTAAACACTGGGTTCACCTGCAAGGTGGACTCTGAGCATCTCAGCTCAAGCATTCAGACTGCATGCACTAACTCTGAGCTTCAAGTAAAACGCCGGAACCGCTTAAATTAGCCATGCTTTGATGGCTCATGCATTGTTGTATGTGGTGGTGTTCGCTGGATGCTCAGGCTCGACGACATCGTACCAGTGACGTTCATTTCGCCACCAATCATTCGCGACCGAAGCTGTCTACTGCACAGCTGCGCAAAAGCACAGCATGACCTTGCGAGGCACCAAACACCCACCTCGAAGATGGCGACGAAGGCGAGCCGCGCGCCGAACACGTGCCAGTACATCATGTTGGTCTCGTACGGATGCTCCGAGTCAGGCGGCGTGCGGAAGCCCCGGTACCGGCACGTCTCGAACTTGCGGTCGTCAATCTGAGGGTCCGGTGCGTAGCCCGGCGGGAAGTCGGACGTGTTGAACACTGCAGAGCGAGGGACGGCCGGTCAGACATGCGCGGGGGTGGGGCGGGCTGAACACCGGCAGGGGAGGGACGGCTAATGAGGCATGCGCGGGGATGTGGCGGGCTGAACACCGGCAGGGAAGGACGGCTGGTCAGACATGCGCGGGGGTGGGGCGGGCTGAACACCGGCAGGGGAGGGACGGCTGGTGAGACATGCGTGGGGATGTGGCGGGCTGAACACCGGCAGGGGAGGGACGGCTGGTGAGACATGCGCGGGGTTGTGGCGGGCTGGACACCGGCAGGGGAGTGACGGCTGGTGAGGCATGCGCGGGGATGTGGCGGGCTAAACACCGGCAGGGGAGGGACGGCTAGTGAAGCATGCGCGGGGATGTTGCGGGCTGAACACCGGCAGGGAAGGACGGCTGGTCAGACATGCGCGGGGGTGTGGCGGGCTGAACACCGGCAGGGGAGGGACGGCTGGTGAGGCCCCATGTGCGGCGGCGGCGGTGGTGGTTCAGGGTAAGACAGCGCGGTCTGTGGTCCTTGCCGTGTGGTGATCAGCCCCGTGACGGCTGGGAGACCCATGTGCGGCGGAGGTGAGGTGCGCGCCGGTGGTGAGGCTCGTGAGAGTCTGACACAGAGCACTGACACCGAAACAGACGGAACAGACTCAAGTGGGCGACGGCGTCCTTGGATGGGTCACTCAGCCACTGAAAAGCCTGCCATGGGGACGGGCCGATCCATGTCTCCGAGCTCATGGGCTCTGGGATGCACTGACCGGACAGCGTGCCGTTGATGTAGCCGTCCAGGGTGCCCGACTCGCTGTACTTGTACCAGTACACTAGACGTGGTATGAAGTCGCTCGTGAACGCGATCACCAACGCCTGCCGACCAACGAGGTTTTCCACAACCGATTGTGACGTCACGGAAGTACGGAAACGCTGAAAACTCAGCGCAATTCACGGCAACTAATACGACGCAGTGCAATCACCGTCCATGGCATATCCATTAAGCTAAATACAATGTATGGGCGGTCCACTGAATGCTTTGTACATGTTTTAAGTAAATATTTATGCTTCATATTTTAACCGTTCTCACAAGAATAATAGAGTAATAGCATATGCAAAAATCCTACGTTTCTTGCAAAATCATGCACGACACTTTATATTTGTTGCCGTTTGCTTATATTTTAGGTAGCCTTCGCAGCCCACTTCCTGTCTCCAACCACTTAACTAATACAGAGGATCGTTTTGCTACGCTTACAAAGATACCAGTTCGTGAAGCTGTTAGTGTGAGGCTCATTGCATGCTTTTTGTTTTAATTTTCGTTTATGTTTTAGTTTTAGTCTTTGATTCAGTTCTAATTCCCCCTAAGTCTTGGCGGATGGCTTACGTTGAAGGTGACGGCCAGGTAGGTGATGCCTCGGAGGATGCCGTACCAGGCGCCGATGTCCTGCACACGCTGGGCCAACGGTCGTCGCACCTGCGTCACGTACTTGTAGGCGTCCAGCCGGATCTCCCCGATGTTGTTGATCAGCGCAAAGAACGGCGCCAGTGGGAACGCAGCCACGAACAGCGTCACGAAACCGTACTGGATGACTGAAATAGAGGCGAGTCAGCGACAGGTCACTGGAAAATGAGACACGCATACAAGTCGGTTGCCAGGAAAAACGAGGCACACATACGTAAATGACTCAAGAATCTGCAATGGATAAGTAGCAATACTGCACTAGGGACTCCCACGGAATCGCTGGTAGCATTTTGGCAAAAACAAATCAGAAAGCATTGTCAGAGTCATTAACACACCAAACAGCCCGGTTCAGAACGCACGCATCTTTGAAAACAGCGTCAGAGGCAACATTCAATGACCGCCTCTGATAGCTCGACGAATCTACAGGTTCCCCATTCTTGACTCGGCTATGCCCACGTCGAATGACCATATTCCACTGGCACTCGGACTTATGTGGAATGAGTGGATATTTCACACTAACACATTACTTTACTACACATTAATTACATTACTACACATTACATTACTACACATTAATCCCGGTGGGCCTGGTACTATCAGTGGAAGCTCACCCATCTCGAGGTATTCCTCAAACAGGGAGAGGGTGTCCAGACCCTGCAGGTCATGGTCCTGTTCCCAGCGTGTGTAGAGCTCTTTAGTATCCTCCACTTTGTTCAAGGACGCTCTCGCGCGCCACCAGTTCATTATTTTCCTGCAGTGCGAAAAACAGCACGGTCTTTAATACCACGCTGTGTGTCAGACCGTGCTAGGCAGTAGTTCAACCTAACCGTTCCGTACTCGGTGGCGTGTCCACGTTCTTCACATGGCCATTCGCCGCCTGATCATTCCCCAGGGCATTCATAATCCTGGGCATCAAATCATAATAAAAATCAATCCATAATCATCATCCCCTACATAGCCACGCTCACGGCATACCTGTTGGAAATGTATCACATGGTATATATATATATATATATATATATATATATAACAAATATTTCTGCGTATCGGTTCAAGTGGGTGCGCAATTATATTTATCAAAACACTTCATGAAGACCTGATATGCGTAATGGATGTTGTTGTTGGTTGGAGTTTTAGGGCGCGCCTATGCATAATGGATGATAAAACATTTAATGAGTACCTGCAATACCTGGGGACTACTGGAAACATTTGAGTTCGGAGCGGTTTACACCACACGTGCATTCGTAGCATATGCACTAGCTCCCGATTAGCGCAAATAATACCCACTACACACGACAATATAGTCCAGGCGGCAACGTCTTCTGTAAACCCCACAAACCGAGGAAATGGTCGGCTATTCCGCTGTTATGGAGAGGCGTATCATATAATCACCATGCCAATGGCAATGCATAACGGGGGAGCGCATCAGCCGCCGCTCTGGTGCCATTAGCAAATGGCGTGCCGGGCCATAGTGGACAGCACGGAGCGGGCGGACCGCCGGCCGGCCGACCACAGGACCCAATGAGGACGCCATCACTCACCGCGCCTGACCGGGCGAGCGCCACAATCAGACTGGTCCTAGTGGAGGACGGGGCAATGGCCTGTGCAGCCAGGTGAGCACGCGCCGAGAGGCCTCCGCCCGATCAATAGACCGCGCGTCCCCTTTGGGGGCCAGGTGATGGGACAGGGTGGGAGTGCTGAGTTCGGATGTGATGTCTGACCAGGTACACGCTATAATGGGAGAGGGTGGGAGTGCTGAGTTCGTATGGGATATCTGACCAGGTAAACGCTATGATGGGAGAGGATGGGAGTGCTGAGTTCAGATGGGATATCTAACCAGGTAAACGCTATGATAGGAGAGGATGGGAGTACTGAGTTCGGATGGGATATCTGACCAGGTACACGCTATGATGGGAGAGGATGGGAGTGCTGAGTTTGGATGGGACATCTGACCATGTACACGCTATGATGGGAGAGGGTGGGAGTGCTGAGTTTGGATGGGACATCTGACCAGATGCACGCTATGATGAGAGGGGGTGGGAGTGCTGAGTTCGTATGGAATATCTGACCAGGTACACGCTATGATGAGAGGGGGTGGGAGTGCTGAGTTCGGGTGGGATATCTGACCATGTACACGCTATGATGGAAGGGGTGGGAGTGCTGAGTTTGGATGGGACATCTGACCAGATGCACGCTATGATGAGAGGGGGTGGGAGTGCTGAGTTCGGGTGGGATATCTGACCATGTACACGCTATGATGGAAGGGGTGGGAGTGCTGAGTTCAGATGGGATATCTGACCAGGTAGACGCTATGATGGGAGAGGATGGGAGTGCTGAGTTCGGACGGAATATCTGACCATGTGCACGCTATGATGGAAGGGGTGGGAGTGCTGAGTTCAGATGGGTTATCTGACCAGGTAGACGCTATGATGGAAGAGGAGGGGATAGCTGAGTTCGGACGGGATATCTGACCATGTACACGCTATGATGGAAGGGGTGGGAGTGCTGAGTTCAGATGGGATATCTGACCAGGTACACGCTATGATGGGACAGGGTGGGAGTGCTGAGCTTGGATGGGATATCTGACCAGGCATACGACATAGAGTAGCTGCTATGATGGACAGCGGAAAACGTCGTCAGCCTGCATAGGACGAACGAGGCGCTTAGCAGGATACGAGGTACTGCACTACAATTATGCCACCTTATGCTGGAGCCAGAAGATAGATAAGTCCCACACCACACACTCTCAACACACCGTCTTCGATTCATCACCATTAACAAAAGCTTACATGACCCAATATACCCGTCACCAAACCGTGCAAGCCCTCCACAGATCGCCCTTTCAAAAGCACCCTGATGTCACAGGTATCTTCCTCGAATATTCCACCGCATGGTTCTCGCTCCGCCTGGCGGGGGTGGCGGGCCCACACTCACGGGAACAGGATCTCGATGAAGTTGCTGAGGACCTGCTTGCCAACCATGATGATGGCCAGCTGGATGCACAGCTCGAAGAGGCAGCCGGCCGGGTCGCACACGTCCGCCTGCGTCTGCACCAGCACGTTTTTGGTGTCGCCCGCCTGGCCGGGGTGCGTGTAGAACCGGTTCTGTTGGGGCGAACACGGTCGAGTGAAGCGTCAGTTGGGGCACGCACGACGTTGATACATGTAAGACGTTGCTTCTATGTGTGAGCCGACGGATCACGGCGGGCTTTCAGGAAACTGCGTCGTCGGGAAAGATATAAAAATGTCACTGGTGGAGAAAATCTGCAGCAAAGCTACCAAGTGAGGGAAGTTTCTCTCGCTCGGCTGCTAGGTCCGCGAAATACCAAACGTTAACGTCATACGTCCGTCACAGGTACGCGACGGCGTGGCAGCGAAGGACCTACAGTAACGGCGCAACAGCGCAGTAGCAGCAGAGTCGATAGATCACTTGCATACGACTCGAGGGCAGCGAAGCTGGGCCAGGTAAGCGAAGTTGCAGCATTGTCAGACTTCGAGCGTTTTCAAGCGTGTGGCTCTGGTCAGAATGCCAACGCCGAATACCCTCGAACTATGTGGTTGGATTTTAGCTCAACAGGCGCTCTTGCCTACGGCGGCTTAAAATGGGAAGGAACAGTGATGAGGGTAGAGACAAAATAGCACGGGAGTGACTCCTAAATGGCTCATCAAAAACAAGCCTGCACAGACTATGTCGGTGTAGCTGAAAAAAGTTGGTTGGTAGAGGTGAGCTGAACAGTGGGAAAACACCCAGTGATCATCAAATTACATCCAAGTAGGATTTCTCCACGGATTTAGCACCTTCGCTTCTCAAAGTTAGGTGTGGGAGAGCAAACCTCGCGCTTGAGACATCTGCACTTGTGTATGAGCGTGTCAAGTACGCACCACTAGACGTCGCAGCATTCGCGATGCTACTCGACGCAGGTAACGTGACAGGGGAGTGTCTCACAAAACAAGTTGGCTGGGGGAGATAGCAGTTAACATTTATGAAACTCACCTCAAAAGTGCGCCACCAAACGTGTCTTTCGGTGGATTTGCCCACTGTCTCCGCAAAGTTTGGAGGCTAGAGTCCAAGTGTGTGTGTGGGGCACTACTGAATAGAAAACTAGGCATCTGCAACGGAGCACTACTGAATAGAAAACTAGGCATCTGCAACGGAGCACTACTGAATAGAAAACTAGGCATCTGCAACCTGAGGCCGATGGCCGGCGACTTAAAACAGGGAACACAAGTGATTCATAGCCCTCGCCCTGATTCGCCGTTTTTCGTAAGTTGGACTGATAGCGGGTGGTCGATGCGACAACACCCGCCCGCAGCCTTTTCCAAACTAAGAAAGATAAAATCTGGAAAAAACACCAGTGGATTATTTTCAATGAGATTTCGCGATTGGCGATAGTTGTGTTGTTGTTAACTTGATATTTGATCGCATTATGTCAAGTCAAAAGTCAAATTTTCCTACGCATGGAATCTGGTCAGCTGTAAATGCTGATGTTCACGAGATCATACCCTGTAGTGGCACGAAACTAACACAGGTGTTTTTTGTGTCATTCGTAGTGTGATGTTGTGCAGTTGTGTGTGTTTTTAGCGTATAGCTATGATGTATGACTCAGTTGATGTAACACTGAAGCCCCGCCGCATGCGACCCGCGGAGTCGACTGCCGCCCACCGCCCGCGGAATCGCCGACTGCCGCCCACTGCCCGCGGAATCGTCGACCGCCGCCCACCGCCCGCGCCAGGCTATAGATCGCCTGTGAAATGTTTCACATTCTAGAGCACGAAAGCACGTCTTCGTTCTACATTGCACATTTGGAAAGCCAGAGCTCCGGATTCGCTTCACCGCGGTGCCCGCCCTTCTTGCCAGGCTGAGAGGGAGGCGACGCCATATAGCCTCAGCATCCTGCCACGGACGCTAAACTGTCCCGCCCTTCCCGCCAGGCTGAGAGGGAGACGACGCCATATAGCCTCAGCATCCTGCACCGGACGCTAGCCTGTCTAGTTCTGTCATGTTGCTGCCTATCCTCCATCACCTATCGTCTGGCTGTCGTTTCATGCGCAGTGATGGCGGAGCCTTTATGGACATTGGGGGACGGAAAATATGAGTTTTGCCCCGTTCTTTGCATATGCTTTATGTCCATTTGTCAGATCCCCCGACCATTTTGTCCACAGAATGATTGCTTTTTTAATCCTTCACCTCAAAATGTCCTTTCCAGTTCAGGTCGTCTGCATTCCAGCTTCAACCCCCCCCCCCCCTCCTCAATCCTGATCGTCCCCACGATCCAAGAGTCGTGATTACGTCCATGCCCAAGAAAACCTAAAGGTATCCCAGTCCCCACGATCCAAGAGTCGTGATTACGTCCATGCCCAAGAAAACCTAAAGGCATCCCAAAGTACGTTAACTTAAACATATGTTTCAATGCCTGTTAACTTTTTCATTCTTTCGGCTTCCTGACTCATTCTTGCCCTGTAACGTTCTGCTTACATGACGTCAGTACCCACTTCTTTATGCATGCCACTCCTGTGTTCAATGCGGTAGTTGATTAGGAGTACAGTAAGAAAACATTTCCAAGATACCAGTTATGCGGTAAATTTTTGTCACGTGTGGCGTTCTCATGTGGTCCGGAGTAAACACGCGGGCAGGAGCCATGAATAAAACAGAAGAACCATGATTTTAGAGAATCTGTGTCCTGTTGTGGCTGAAAAGCCTACATAGCTTTTGGTCAATTGGTTTATGTGTATAACTTTTGACAGTTACCTTTTGTAATAAGCGTGTTCTTGTTTGCTACAAAATCATAGACGTTTGGTTGATAGAGAAAACCCAGGCATCATGAAAATCCGTACTACCAATCCGTACAATCCGCACCATCCGTAAATCAACGAAAAAAGACGCTCAAGACCCGTTAACTGGTCCCATGATGAGCGTGCATAGTTACGCTAAATCAATTCGGTGGGATGAGCATACATATGGCAAGCCCGCTGCTCACGCTGGGTTTATTCATGGCGTGGTCCTTGCTTGTGTTATATAAAACGTTAGAAGGGCAAGCCGAAACCTGCAGAACGGGCCTAGACAAGGAGTAAGGGGACGGACTGCAGTCCACCAGCTCTGTGTAGGAAACCTGCAGAACGGGCCTAGACAAGGAGTAAGGGGACGGACTGCAGTCCACCAGCTCTGTGTAGGAAACCTGCAGAACGGGCCTAGACAAGGAGTAAGGGACGGACTGCAGTCCACCAGCTCTGTGTAGGAAACCTGCAGAACGGGCCTAGACAAGGAGTAAGGGGACGGACTGCGGTCCACCAGCTCTGTGTAGGAAACCTGCAGAACGGGCCTAGACAAGGAGTAAGGGGACGGACTGCGGTCCACCAGCTCTGTGTAGGAAACCTGCAGAACGGGCCTAGACGAGGAGTAAGGGGACGGACTGCGGTCCACCAGCTCTGTGTTACGGAATTACGAAATACGAAAAAAAACTGCTACGGAATTCGATGCCGATTATCCCTTTACAGATAAAACGGGGCATTCAAACTCAGCCAGCGCAGCATGGTTTTGCGGGCTCGGTTACACGGCCATTAAATAGCTCAGGTTTGTGTTGCAAACCTGGAGCTAAAACAAGAATGTACCTACTCAAAGGGCCAACCAGAATTTTGGTAGGATGAGGGGGGGCACAGGGTTGCCAAGGATTGTGCACACTCCTGATGGTGAAAGGTCTCAAAAACAACAAAAAACGTAATCGCCGGAGATAGGCCTCTTCATTTGATCGGCGCCATTATTTTCATTGTTTCATTTTCAGCTCCAAATGACAGTACAAAGTAATCTATAGGCTATTCCTTAAACAGGGATTCAGTGAACTCTTTCTAGGCTGATTGAATTCAAAGGTTCTGCCAGAATTTGTATGGGTACTACAAGAATGATGAGGGTCCAGAAAACGTAAATCAAAGATCTAAATCTGGTCACAAAGTTTAGTTAACAAGGCACATGGATATATATATATATATATGCGTATATAAACATGAAATTTGATATATCCAGAGCACACAAGTCAAAAAGAATTGGGTACCTAGTACAATATGTCGGTTGCCAGTGTCTACTAGTCAGTGTAAAAGGGCGAATCGAGTTAGCTTAGACCTCAACATCGCAGCAGTGGGCCTCAGTGGTTGTTTAGGGCGGTGATGTAGAGGACGGTGAAATTAGTTTATGTTTCAGGTTTTCCAATGCTTGTTATTCTGAATGCGTAGTCCGAGAGTTTTATTTAAGCGTAGGAGGTTTTACTTTGACCGCCAATTTAGCACAAATTCCGGGGTCACGTACCTTGAAGAACGCGATGTATACGAGAGAGGAGTAGTAGTTGACAAATTGGAAAAAGAACATCTTGAATGTGAAGCTGTCTTCGTACTCCGTTTGGGTGCGAGGGTTTTCCAGGTTTGTCAGCCACACTGCCACCTTCCTGTACAGCTGTGAAACGAAGCCAGACACCATGTTAATTGTCAAATGAGGCCTCGCCTGGTGTATAGCACCGAAACAATGCCGCATGTGAATTGACCGTGATAAGATCTCAATGAAAGCCGAACAGCCGGCGACAGGCACTGCCGATTCTATAATGTCTTTTCATGTGCTCGTCGCATTAAATTGTGCCTGGAATCGCATGCGACTGGCCATTTCGAGCCCGGCCTGTAGATTATTCAGGTTACGGACATTGTACCCAGGGGAATCCCAGGGAAGTAGTATTCAGCCTCTATAGCCTGGCATGAGCGGACGAGAAAACAGCTCAAAGTAAGAAGACATCTTCAGCGCGGTCCAGAGCATAATGCATGCGCGGCTCAGTACACGACACACGCACGACCACAAACACAGCTGAACCACGAGCCCTTCAGGTTACGACTCACAATTCTGCACCTATGCCACGCAGCGGCCTGTGCGTGCGGGTGCGCGGCATCATTTACGCACTCGTGCACCCTCCAGGCCCGTATCACACCCCTGCACACAACCGCCGCCCGGAACCCTGTCACGAGTCAGCGCGTCAGGCGAGCGTCCTGCCGCCGTCCCCTCCCCTCCCCCTCCCCGGTAACTGGGCGCCGTTCGACAGCGAAGGAGCGGTCACGAGACGGCACCGGTGCCGTGAGCACGCACGCGGCCTTACACCGCGTCGGCACTGGTATTGATCGCCGTACACGCCTGGGTGGTGACGCGGGCGCGGCCGATGGAGTGCACAGCCGCAGCTGATCACCACAGGCTCACCAGCACCGGGCGAGCGGAGGTGTTAGCGGCCCGGCAGCGCTGCTAGCGTTGCAGTCCTCATGGCTACGTGCCGGAAGGGAAGCTGGGATTTTATGTTTTTTTTAAATGAGACATACTTGGTGGCAACTGAGAGGCCCCAGCTGCGTTTTTTTAATTGCTGCAAAGTTGGTGCTTATCCTCATTTGCTGTGATTTCATGTGATTGCTTTGCTTTTTTCAAAGGAAAGCAAAACAATCATTTCAGCCAGTCCTAAAAACACCACGCTGCTAGGAAGCCCTGGCGATAAGTTAGGGATAATTGGGGAGCTCCAGCCGACAACAATGTGCAATTGCTTCAGTCGATAGAGTAAGAATGTCACGCAGAAAGTGAGCGGACTCAGTTCGAAAAAAATAAAGCTATCTGCAGCAGCCACAGTTTGCACATATTTTGGCAGCTTCCTATCCCGGCATGCAACAATCACCTTGTCTGATTTCCTCAGCATCTCCATGGCTCTCAAGACATTTCAACCTCAGTGTCCCTTTTTACAGGACATTTTGACTCGCTTGATGAGATTGGTCGGAGTGGGCAAAACTGTAATGCTATGCTGGATTCCAGGCCATGTAGGGATAGCGGGCAACGAATTTGCCGCCGCCGCTGCAAAGCAGGCCACTCGTGTGCTTGGCACTCGTCCTCTTTCGCTTCTAGCTAGGAATTTTTACCCAATCATCACAGCTTATTTAAAAAGAAAATGACAACCTTGCTGGAACGACGAACGGGGTCGCGGAGATCTCAAGGTCCTCGTGCACGTGACGCAAAGGAGAGGTACTTCGGTCCGGAGCGGCACCACAGTCCGGGGTCGCGGAGGCCGCAAAGTGCGCGTGTGCGTGACTTGCTGGAGAGTCATCCCGGTCCGGAGAGGCACGACAGTCCGGGGTCGCGGAGGTCACAAACTGCGCGTGCGCGAGACTCCCTGGAGAGTCATCCCGGTCCGGAGAAGACCACAGTCCGGGGTCGAGGAGGTCACAAAGTGCGCGTGCGCGAGACTCCCTGGAGAGTCATCCCGGTCCGGAGAAGACCACAGTCCGGGGTCGAGGAGGTCACAAAGTACGCATGCGCGAGACTCCCTGGAGAGTCATCCCGGTCCGGAGCGGCACCACAGTCTGGGGTCGAGGAGGTCACAAAGTGCACGTGCGCGGGACCCCCTGGAGAGGTATCGCGAGGCTTGAATTGGCCATCAGCGAGCATATCGCAGTGGATGGAGAGCAACTGGTGTACATAAACTAATTGATTACTGTCAACTTTGTAGTTATCCCTGTCAGCTCTATCAGCTTGGTTGGCCCTGTGGACGCCGCCGACGTGTCAACGTCTGGCTGCCTGTCTTTCGTGTGACAGATTACCGGGAACCCTCGAACACCATACACTGTAACGCACGTTGGACTTGAGTGATTTTAAGTGCTGTGGGCTAGGCTTATCGCCTTATCGTCAAGTCGATTTGTAGAGCCCCGCGCTCTTATCACGCTCGCTCACATCGCAAATGTATTCCAGCTGTGGCTTCGCGCTTAATGCAAAGCAGCACCTGTTACTAGGCATGGTGAACTCATGCCCCCCACGATATCGATTTCAGGGTGCTGGCGAAAAATGACCATTCTGTTTCAATGGAGCCATGCTGTAGTTAAAAGGATGGTTACCATGCTGCTGCGATGCTGCAGCCTGATGTTTTATCAATGCTGACCGATGAAAAGGCTACAAACGATTTGAGAGCAGCACGTTCGTTCCGCGGTCTTCATACTGGCTGCATCCCTATTCCGCAAATGATTAGGTATATGAACAACCGCTGCCGCTGCCGACAACCTCAGTCCAGGTCAATTCACTGATTGCTGTCGGGTGTCGTTTGACCTTGAAAAGGAAACCTTTATGTATATATCTTGCTGAACGGTATTAACCACCTCAGTTCGCCAGTCACTGCCTGGCGGTTTAAAGCGCATGTTTTTATGCATATGTCAGCGGTTACCTGCGAACATATTGCATTGCAAACGCATATAGATACAAGACACATGTCGGCCATTTGAGGGCCATGACAATTCGGTAGTTCATTCTTCTCTCCAAACCAAAATGTCGTTCTAGAGTTTCTCGTCGATGACATGCAACATGCATGGTTATCATGCAGAGCATCACCAGGCATAGCATCATCCATGCTTTGTCTATGGGGTCCCTGATGGTGGTAACATCTGGTAACTCGATCAGCAATGTTGATGATGCGACATTAAGTCACATTTGTTACTCTATTTTCCTCACTAATGTATTTATTGTGACCTACGACAACGGCATCTGCGGAAACGCCCGTTCGAAAGTAGGTCAACGTGACTTGATGGGATCATAGCCCGGAGATTCCCAGAAATGAAACGTAAAGACGCTCTCATTACCGTCATGGACCGCATGCTAAATGGTTATTGAAATCTTGAACTTAATGGGTTTCGAAATAGGTCTTTGGAGCATGCATGTATGCATACATACATGCAAATATATATATATATATATATATATATATATATATATATATATATATATATATATATATATATATATATATATATATATATATATATACTCGCACATATATAAAGTCAATGAGGGGGTCAGAAGGATGTGAAAACACGGTCAGATGGTTCGAGGCAGTCAAAAGGCACCAGGTAGACTCCATGAAGTTGACTACCAGATCGGTACACGAACACCATCGTCCACCAGCTACGGAACGGTAAATGCCAGTCGAAACGTGCAAGTCATGCCAAAAATTAAAGCGGTCGTTAGGATGGAGCCTACCCACGATATATCTGGTGACACAAACATGTCTTCAAGCAGCTCAAAAAGGCAGACAATGTTTTTTTTAATCAATGAGAAGTTGAGTTTTGAGACTGTGGAGGACTCTAGGTGTCCAGATGCCGCTTGATACTTGTAAAAATCCGGAGAAGAAGGCCGAGCAAAGTTCGGAGATAGGAGTTCAGAAAACTCGCAGTCCATCCGGGACTAACAAAGCAAACATTTACGGGGAAGTATAGAATACTGAAAGTAATAGCATCGATCTGCTGAGTAGCGTGGGATCGGAGTGGTCGGAACCTCTGGTTTTGCAGTAGCAGTTATCGGGAGGTCAGGCTTCATTATTCATTCACCCTGCTGATTTGCAGGAGCTCAAGGGACTACCGTGGCGTTCAGACCTAAGCCGTGAGCCTCGCTCTCCTGATGGCCCTGACCATGACGGGTTAGCATGACGGGCATGTAGAGTTGGCTCTCCTGATGGCCCTGACCATGACGGGTTAGCATGACGGGCATGTAGAGTTGGCTCTCCTGATGGCCCTGACCATGACGGGTTAGCATGACAGGCATGTAGAGTTGGCTCTCCTGATGGCCCTGACCATGACGGGTTAGCATGACGGGCATGTAGAGTTGGCTCTCCTGACGGTCCTGACCATGACGGGTTAGCATGACGGGCATGTAGAGTTGGCTCTCCTGATGGTCCTGACCATGACGGGTTAGCATGACGGGCATGTAGAGTTGGCTCTCCTGATGGTCCTGACCATGACGGGTTAGCATGACGGGCATGTAGAGTTGGCTCTCCTGATGGTCCTGACCATGACGGGTTAGCATGACGGGCATGTAGAGTTGGCTCTCCTGATGGTCCTGACCATGACGGGTTAGCATGATGGGCATGTAGAGTTGGCTCTCCTGATGGTCCTGACCATGACGGGTTAGCATGACGGGCATGTAGAGTTGGGCATGTATAGCATGACCCTTATGAAGTGTCACTCGAAAGGTGACGGACGCTGATACATGGAATACAGCCTTTTCATCTCGAGCTTGGGCCACAACTACTTTAAATAAGTCATATTAAGCCCCGAGAACGTGACCCGCCTAAAGCCCTTTTAAAAAGTTCTCCTGTTGGAAAGGTGCAGTTATGGATTGCACATTTTTAAACAACACAGCTTGCAGGTGATTCTTTGCTCGTAGAGACAGCAAGAAATCCAGCACCTGTACCGTACCTGGTTCATGATGACATTGCTGGTGAGGGTAAACTGTGTGTACATCGTTCATGATGATAATTCTGATAAGATTAGGCTGTGCGTACCTGCTCACGATGATAATGATGAGTTTAGAGGATGTGCGTGTACGATTCACGATGATAGTGATGAGTTTAAGCTGGGCACATCTGCTTCATTAGGACCATGTGAGCATGATGACGATGATGATGAGGCTGAGCTGTGCGTACCTGGTTCATGATGACAATGATGATGAGGTTAAGCGTAGCGGCCGTCATAGACGTGACGATTTTGGAGCGCTTCAGCCAGAACACGTCCCTGGTCTGCTGGAACATGGTGGTGACGGCCAGCCGATAGACAATGACGCCGAACACTGCCGCCACCACCAGCATCAGCTGCAACAGCGAAGGCAAACGGGGCACCGTTAGCCGTTTTTCGGGGTGTCGTTAGCCGTCTCTCGGGGCGCCGTTAGTCGTCTCTCGGGGCGCCGTTAGCCGTCTCTCGGAGCACTGTTAGCTGTCTCTCGGGGCGCCTTTAGCCGTCTCTCGGGGCGCCGTTAGCCGTCTTTCGCGGCGCCGTTAGCTGTCTCTCGGGGCGCCGTTAGCCGTCTCTCGGGTCGCCGTTAGCCGTCTCTCGGGGCGCCGTTAGCCGTCTCTCCGGGCGCCAACGATCCAGAGACGGGACAGGCCAGCGCCACCAGATACCAAGTCACATGTGAAACGAGTCATCGCCATCCACAAAGGGTAGACGGCCTGGAGATTACGCTGCAAAAATCGACGTCATCCATCGTTCAGTTTGGCTGCCTACCAGTCAGAATCAGTCAGAATATACGAGGTCTTGCCACGTCTCCTTTATGTCGCGCTTGGCTATGGTGAATGGGTCGTCGACAACCTAGCACATGTCAAAACCAATTATTTATGTTCGTTATGTGAGCTGAAAGAAAAGCTGATCATGTCCGAATCAGACGGCTTGACTTTGACCTGACGTGACCACGTCCTGAACCGACTATAGCTCTTAGCCTTTGTTAGCACTGTAATAATTGTGAGATAAACATAATAAATGCTCTTTCGTTTGGTGCTAGTTATAAAGTGGACCGAAACCAACATTCCGACCTGTATTACATCTGCAATGCTATCGCAATACTATACCGGTGCGGAATAATTCGGAATGATTCGGAACGCTAGATTCAGAATGCTACCTCCTGTAAGCTTTAATCGGAATGCTATGTTGGGAACGCTATATCCGGAATGCTATATTCGGAACGCTATACTCGGAATGCTTTATCCGGAATGTTATATTGGCAAGGCTATATTCGGAGTGCTATGTTCGGAACGCAATACTGGGGACACTTTGTTCGGAATCTAATATTGGAACGCGATATTCGGAATGCTAGAGAGTCCTCAAATCGTTCCAAGATTTTGACAATTTTCCAATCATTTTGTGCTATGTGTGATGTCATTAGTCATTTGCCGGATGACAATCCAACGATCGATAGAGAGATTGACTGAGGCTGTCGCCCGCTAACGGCGTAGTTGTTTTTGGGTCCGATATTAGAACCTAAGATACCAGCGGTGGCTTCTTTCTCTGCAGGCAGCCGCGAGTGCCGTCATTAGTACACCATGCGATAACAAGCTTTCAAATGACAGACACACCGCAGCAGCTACGCAAACCATTCGCGAAGCTTGTACATGAGACGGAGAGGTAAGTCGTCGATGCTGTTGAGCTCCGTGTGATTCTGGTGTGCGTACCATGAAGATGATTATGGTTCCGGACGCCAACGTGCGCCAAACTTTGCTGGATGCGGTCATGTAGGGCTCTTCCTCCTTCGAGACCGGGTTGATGCGGAACGAGGTGGCCTGTGGAAGCAAGAGCACAAACAGCAACAGCGTCATCGACCGGCTCAACCTACAGAACGATTCGATCATTAATAATCCGGTCATCAATAGCAGCCTGCATTGCCGTATTGGGATTGTGTGGCACACCGTCATACCTGGCCAAAGGCCTGCTAATAATGAGTGCCAGCGCGGCGACCAGTTCGATTTTGCTCAGCTCATTCAAGGCCATCAAGCATTGGCTCTATCGATTGGTATTACTGCTGCCGCGCGGGCAGGCAGGGCAGCGAGGAAGGAGGCCGGGGGCTCAGGCTCACCTTGACCTCAAACTCGGGTCGCGCGTCCTCCTCGTCCTCGTAGTTGGCCAGGTCCCACTCCCACGCTATCACCGCCTGTCTGCGCTTCCAAAACTCCAGGAACATCGTTGCTGGAAACGGCGATAGCGCTGCAGTTTGTCGCCATCCTGGCACTTCAGACGTCAAGTGAACCCCATGATGTGCCGATGGTACAAACTGGTGGTCTCCACGACGCGGAGCTGTGGTGAATGATGCGCGCAAGACCTGATGTCATTTACAAATATTTTTGACTTTATAGCGGTAAGGACCAGGAAGCAAATGCTCAGCATCTAGGAAGAAAGTTTTGATTTGCTCTATGATTATGAGTGTCTTACACTTCGCGAGTTTGGTGCGCATAACATGCGATAGTCGATCCACCACTATCGACAGACCAACTTCTAAGACTTCGACAGACTATCTAATCCAAACCGTCGTCATTAAAATTCATACTGAGGGTCTCATACCAAGGACAAAACTACACTATTTCGATTCCAGGATCAATCATGATACTTTCCCTTCTAAAACGTCGCCTTTAAAATTCACGCTGGGGTTTTCCACAGACAGTCGTCCTCTCTGAGGGCTAAACGATGTGGTTATGAATGCAGGAGGATATGATGTGCCGAACAGACCTTATGCAAATGGATTTTTTATCAGTTAAATTAGTAGAACTGAGACGGTAAAGAGGACTCTTGGTAGACGTAGAAGCAGTAAAAATAACCATAAATTCATTAGCTGCACATATGCCAAAAGAAAATGCTCCTATTAAACTTGATATACTCCTGCGTTCTGCATACTCAGCGTAAGACGCTCAGCGTCGAATTGCAGTGCCGTCCGGCTGACACGTGAACATGCTGTTGATCTAACCTTCCATAAAACTGCTGGCTTGCGTCCAGTCTGGAATGCGACTTTTCTGTTTGCTCCTGAAGTGACATTTGCCAGGCAAACAGCGCTGCGGCCCATGCTCCCGGCAGGACAGCACACGGACGCGTCAAACCAGCTCCGCAGTCAATACAGGTGCCCCAAGGTCAACAGGGACGGCCCGCCGCGCGCCCGCCTCGACAGGCTCCCATTATCCGCGACGGGCCATTGTCAACGCACATTGATTTCCCATGAGTGCGCCAGACAGCGTTGCAACGTCGTGATGACGTCGGTCCAGACAAAGGCCCCCTCGCTGGGGTGCCGGCCCCCAAAGGAGTCGGCTGGGTGGGGGAGGGGGCGGAGGTGGCGCTGCGGGATACTCCAGTGTATTGGTCGGATCGACCGCCGTCGGCCGCCGACCGCCGGCAGCGTGGGCAGACGACTCGGGCCCAGGATCCCGGCCACAGAAGGACGATGCCAGTGCTGGTGACAGACACTCCTCGCCGGCTGTAGAGACCGGCACCCATGCCTGTACACGGGCCGGCGTCAGAGCACACACCAGCGCCGCCATCCACGCCATGTATTTTGAATTCGTACATGAAGAAGTGAATACATCTGTTATACGCCCAAGGACGGTTCCACTGAATCAAACATGCAGGGTTCACGGTACTGGTCCTGCCCCCACCCCCGTCATCAGCCCTCTGCCCGGGCCCCGAGATCAGCCCTCTGCCCGGGCCGCAGGGTCAGCCCACCGCCCGGGCCCCTGGGTCAGCCCTCTGCCTGGGCCCCGGGGTCAGCCCTCTGTCCGTGCTCCGTGATCAGCCCTCCGCCCTGGCCCTGGGGTCAGCCCTCTGCCCTGGCCCCGGGGTCAGCCCTCTGCCCTGGCCCCGGGGTCAGCCCTCTGCCCTAGCACCGGGATCAGCCCTCTGCCTGGGCCCCGAGGTCAGCCCTCTGCCCCGGCCGCGGGATCAGCCCTCCACCCGGGCCCCTGGGTCGGCCCTCTGCCCGGGTCCGGGGTCAGCCCTCTGCCCGGGCCCCAGGGTCAGCCGTCCGCTCCAGCCCCGGGGTCAGCCCTCTGCCTCGAGCCCGGGATCAGCCCTGCGCCCCGTTTCCGCAGCTCTGGTGTGGGCTCCCAGCGTGAGCAGCCACCAGCTAAAGCCCGCTCCAACAAGCTCATGCGGTTGGCTGGGGGCTCACCGAACATCGCGCGGCAAGGAGCAGGCTCCGTGCGCTTGGAAACCGCCGTCATAGCAGAGCGATTTCAACCTGACGGGTAATTTTACACCGACATTTTGGTACCTGCGCGTCGTGAAATGTCACGACATGTCGAACTGCGCCATGGAATCGTTGCGACACGGACTCACTTTGCCATAATCCTACGGCACTGCCGTCGCGTGTTATGCAACACCGAGCAACGGACGCTTTGAGAAGTGTAGTGCTGCGGCAGAGAAACTGCGTGCTGTAGGACACTGCGCCGCTGCTGGTCCGCGCGGAACCGCGCCACGAGAGGGTTGCTACCTGCCGTGTGACGCTACGTCACACGGCTGTTCCGTGCCGCGCACTGGCGCGATAGGGCCGCTCTGTGACAGGATGGCCTTGCATCGTTAATTGCCAGGTAACTTGCTGAACGAGTGCATGGAATTAAAGTGAAGGCCGATGGACACGCAGCCTATCTTGTCGATAAGGCCCAGTGTTGTAGTTGCCGGCGACCTTGACCTTCCCCGAAAGGCTGAAGGCCGGCTCGACCACCGGTCCTACTTTACTGGCGCTGCGAGGTCGTGTGATGAACTGCCGGCGTCACCACGCGGTGCGTGCACAGGGGTCATCATCGCGGGTCACTTGAACGCCAGGCGGCCAGGACGGCTTCACAGTTTACGGTGGATCGCTTTGATAACCAGACACACAGTTCACAGTGCTGATACTGGCTGTTGGTGCCCGTGAAGTATGCTAGCGGTGTCGGTACACATACAGTAGGTGAAGTATGCCAGCGGTGTCAGTACACGAGCAGTGCGTGAAGTATACCAGCGGTGTCAGTACACGAGCATAATGTGAAGTATGCCAGCGGTGTCGGTACATATACAGTACGTGAAGTATGCCGGCCATGTCAGTACACGAGCAGTACGTGAAGTATGCCGGCCGTGTCGGCACATGTGCCGTGCGTGGCTCGATACTTAAAGAAAAATTGGGCCCTATTGCTGCTGTTATAGGCCTTGATAATCCCGATTTGGTCGATACTTGCTACATATGGGCAGCAATAATGCAATCATAGTCACAAAGATGTATGACTGCCTGTTGGTCATGAAATATGCATGTTAATATCACGAGTATGTGTACCGAAATGGTCAACGAATGCTGGATAAAACGCAGTGAAGCACATCCAGTAACAGCTAAACAGAGACATTCCCAAATGTTCCTCAATCCATATCATATCAATGCCGTGAAGAGTTCTGTTTTCTTTGCGGAAACCGTTCGCTTCCCGATCCAATGGAAGTAATGTGTAATGACGAGTTCAATTGCAAAAGCGGTTGGCAAAGCTCTTACGAAATCTCATGGGAATGTGTGCTTTAGAAAGGGAGCCGCTCTGACCCTGACTAAGCGTTCTTGGCGAGCTAACAGCTATGCATCCCGCATGCATCTTGGATACAGAATGGTCTCATCTTTTAATAAATGTGCCGTACCCTATACGTGGATGGTTTGTAATAGATAACTAATAATACCAAAAAACCTGCAACCGAAAGCATGTCTTGTTCATATTAAGTACAACAAGTCAGCTAACTGTACCTGCTGCGTGAATGCATTTAAAGCCAGCCCGGCAGCATATCAACTATCCTCATTTTCAGCTGGCCACATATCTGGTGACATCAGCTTACGGTGAAACCATGTCCCGCTTGGGTGCGACGCAATGGTCACAGAGCGTGGAACTGTGCCAGACGTAGGTGTCCGGTACGCCTATCTCGCCAAAATGTGTCCACCCACATAACGCCAGTCAGCATGAAACAGTGTATCAAATATGGCGGACTCGGATCAGTCCGTCATCGGCTCAGTCCACTCAGTGCGTGAGGGGATGGAACGGCTCAGTCCACTTATTGCGTGAGGGGAGGGGACATGTTTACGCGTGCCGGTACCGGCGTCAATACGGGCAGTATTCCGACGAAGCACGCATGTTATTGGTGTTCGAATCGTTTAGAGGTCCACCACACACGCACATTCACAGAGGAGGAGTACGTGTCGCGGTCACTGAGGACTGGGGTTTTACGAAGCACCCAACTGCAGAGGCTATACCGCACTGTATGCTCTCACCCTGGCGGGAAAGGCGGGCGCCGGGAGGGATCGAACCTGTATTCCTGGTATAGAGGAGCAGTTCTGAACATGAAGAGTGCGCCACAAGTCACCGGCCGCATCTAAGTTACGAGAAGGTGTAATCTCGCAAAGTCATTGTGTAACTAAGCAATTATGTTAATATGTGAGGCGCCCGGTTCGTTGGGCCAAGTCTCCCCAACGGGGTATTTTCCGTTGGATGGTAGTTGTGTAGAGTGACACATTCTCACGCACGCCGCACGAGCCGCCCAGCGCACATGTTGCGCGAATGGGTATATGCTCGGACAGCCGCTGCAAATATCAAATCACTCAGTATGTAGGAAGGTGGATTTACGCGTGCACTTCCTAACCCTGATCCCGAGAGAGCCGAAATGAGGCACGTCTGTAGGCGAGATTCAAATCCTCTAAGGCCTCAGAGTGTCAAGCGTTTTGCGCTGGACGCTGCCCCTTCACCAGCGATGATGTGGGGAACGAGCAGAGGCGTATTCAGGGGACGGGCGGGGTAAAAGTTCCTCGTTGTCAAATTTGGGCATATATAAATATGCCTGAGTAGAAATGTTGACATTCTCAAAATAGAGACAAGCACATCAAAATAAGTAGATTAAAAACACGTGATGTTACACATCATACCAAAAATTTCACGTGGCATTTCACTGTGTTTATGCCTCCGGGCCATTTTCCCCGTGACCTGGCCGAGGTCGCGTGTGCGGACCGGAGCAGCCGCAGACTAGAGGTAGGGACGGCCGGTTGAGGTCGGGGGTTAAATCTGTCCTGCGCAAGTGCTGGGTGTTGTTGCGTATTTAGTATCCGAATCGTGATTCAAATACAAGCTATTTCGGCATTATGGTGACGGGTGTTCCGGACCCGTCTGTGCAAGTCCCGTGATGACCAGCAGGGTGACGCCGACAATTAGTCTACAAACGACTACTTCTACCCCGACGCTGGCTGCCGCCGCTCACCAGCCGGCAGCCGCCGCATCGATATTCGATGCTCGTCTCATCCCGGAGTACGACGGGACCGGTAATGTCGTGAGCTGGATGATGCGTGCATAGGTGCAGTGCCAGCCGAAGGGGGTGGCCGTCGAGTCGGTCATACCTCTGCGCCTCGCCGGCGGCGCGTTCCACGTCTGGTCGCAGTTGGAGGTGACCAACCGCTTTTCCCTGGAGGCTGTGCGGGGCGCACTTAACTCCGCGTTTGCCCTCGATCAGTACGCCGCCTACGAGATGTTCGCCACTCGCCGGATGATGCCGGGTGAGACGGCTGACGTGTTTCTGGCCGACGTCCGACGGCTGGCGGTCCTGTTTGGTGGACTGCCGGGGCGCGCGGGTCTGCGCGTTGGTCGCGGGGCTGCCGGACGCCGGACACCAGACCATCCGCGCCGGCTCCAAGGCTGAACGATTGGACCTGACCACCGTCCTGGCTCGCACTCGTGCCGTTCTCAGTGATGAACGGGTATCGGCGGCGGCGGTGCTGCGACGGGCCGCGGCGCCGTCCCCCGACCAGCACCGCCGTCGCCGCACGGTCAACGGCCACGCGTCCCGCGTCACCTGCGCTGCTGGGCTTGCGGAAAGCTCGGTCACACCGCGGCGAGGTGCCAGCAGCGACCGGGAAACGGATCCGGAGGGGACGGGTTAGCACCGCCGCCCTCTCCTGCGCAGCACTGAGCGGCGGGTGCGCTGCCCGTCACGCGGTTGAGGGTGGATGGCCAGGAGTGCAACACCCTGATTGACACCGGCAGCACAGAAAACATCATCTACGCTCCCTTCTGCGCGCGGTGGACGTCACGGCAGGTGCGAGTGACTACCATCAGTGGAAGTAAGCTGAGGTGCTGCGGGGTCGGCAGTGTGATTGTGGATGTGCCGAAGGGCCGTCGCGCCTCGCTCGAGACGGTGGTGGTGGGGAAGCGGCCGCTGGGGGTGGACATAGTCCTCGGGGTGGCAGGCGTCTCGGCGCTGGGGTGTGTGCCGTACTGTCCCCATCTGAGGTTCGCTTTTGTGGGGCCGCGTGTCGTGTGCCGCTGAGCCTGGATGCCTCGGATTTCAGTGTGCTCTTCGACGCGGCGGAGCGGAGGTGGACCGTTACTTGGAAATGGTCAGACGGCGAGGAACCGGAGTGTCTGACGAACACTGTCGCCCAGTATGCTGTGCCGCCGGCCGCTCGTCGCGAGTATGACGCCGAGTTGGACGCGTGGGTCGCACAGGGTTGGCTGGTGCCGTATGATGGGGGTCGCCATGGGACGGCGCGGGGCTGGTACCGTTGATGGCCGTGCAGCAGTGCAGCGAATCCAAGGTGCGCCGGTGATGGACTACTGCGAGCTGAACGGTTTTGTGACGGCCCACACAGCCGACACTGACGTGTGTGCTGCTCAGCTCCGGAGATGGCACCGCCGAGGTGCTAACGTGGCGGTGGTAGATCTCAAGCGTGCGTACCTGCAGGTGCATGTAGAGGAGCGGCTCTGGCCGTTCCAGACTGTGGTGATTCGGGGCCAGCAGTTTTGTTTGACGCGCTTGGGTTTCGGCCTGAACATCGCCCCTCTGGTGATGAAGGCCGTTGTGCGGTCAGTGCTGGAGCAGGACCCAGACGTACAGCGTTCTGTCCTTCCATGCGTGGATGATCTCCTCGTAAATGAGGATGTGCTCAGTACAGAGCGCGTGGTGGCCCACTTCGCGGAGTTTGGGCTAGACTGTAAGCCTCCGGAGCGAGCGGCCAGCGGGGCGCGGCTGTTGGGCCTGCGCGTCCAGGCAGAGGGCAGAGAGCTGCGATGGATGCGGGACAACCCGGTGGGCGCGCCGTCGGCTCGCGTGACGTCTCGCGCCGTGTTTGCGTGGTGTGGGCGACTGGTCGCCCACCTGCCCGTGTGCGGATGGCTTAGGCCTGCAGCGGTCTGGCTCAAACGGCGTGTGAACCAACTGACGCGGACGTGGGATGACGCCACCGATGATGCAGCGCTGCGCGCTCAGATGGACTACGTCGCAGGACGTAGTCCATCCAGGCCTGAATGGTGACAACCCGGCCCGCGGCGCGCGGTGCGTGGAGGGTGAAGACATGGTCATCTGGACGGACGCGAGTTCTCTGGCCACGGGGTTCGTGGAAGAGTCGGCGGCCGGTGACGTCACCGAGGACACGTGCTGGCTGAGACGGGATGAAGCCACGCACATCAACATGGCCGAGCTGGACGCGGCCACCCGAGGCGTCGACCTGGCCGTCGCCTGGGGAGCACGGACAATCGGCCTCCGCACCGACTCGGCTACCGTTCATCGCTGGCTTGATGACGCCATCAGTGGTCGCGCGCGCCTCCGCACCAAGGCACACGGCGAGCTGCTGATCCGGCGGCGCGTCGAAATTGTCTGTCAGCTGGTCAGTGAGTTGCGGCTGCGGTTGTCGGTGGCGCTCGTGCGATCGGTGGAGAACCGAACTGACACGCTGACGCGCGTGCCCAAGGAGTGGCTCCGCGATGCGAGCGCAACTCCTGTGGGCGAGCCACCGCCACCGGGCGTCAGCACGGCGACCGTGGGCGAGCTGCCGCCGCCCGGTGATAACGCGGCGCATGCCGGCGGTGGCGCAGGGAACGTGCTTGGTGCGTCGGTCCGAGAGTCGCACGAGCGGGCGGGTCGCCCAGGAGTTCGTCTAACTCTGTACTTCGCACGCCGTGACATGTCGCGTGACGTCACGCGAGCCGTAGCACGTGCGGTGGTGGAGAACTGCGTGATGCGTGCAGCTCGATCGACTCGGCGCCGGTGCGGTGGCGGCACGGCTCGCTCGGCGTGGCTGCCACGTGGCAGCGCATCGCGATAGACGTCCCCCACCACAACGCACAGAGCTGCCTCACCATCATCGACTGCGGACCATCCTGCTTCTCCGTGTGGCACCCCCTGCCGCGCCGCGCCGGTGCAGCCGAGACGGCGGAGTCCGCGCCAGCGTCGGGAGTATATCGGTACTCTGCACGGGATTGTGTCCGGCCGGTGCCGGCGGGCGCCGCTGAGGCTGGAGAATCACGCCCACCCGTGTCTGACGGTGCGCATCTCAGAGTTGGGGACCGAGTGTGGATGTGTCGCCGAAGCACGCGCTGCACGGAAACGTCGCGTCGCGGGACAGTGACGGGCGTGGTGTCGCGGCAGGCGGTAGAGGTCAACGGTGTGCCGTGGCATGTGAGAGTCATTCGACCTCTGTGCGGAGGGGGCGAAGACGGCGACGGGACGGGGGCAGTGACAGTGCTGACGATGGGCTGCCGATGTACGTGTCAGCTGATGTCGTGATGAGCTGCCGATGTACGTGTCAGCTGATGTAGTGATGAGCTGCCGATGTACGTGTCAGCTGATGTCGTGATGAGCTGCCGATGTACGTGTCAGCTGATGTCGTGATGAGTTGCCGATGTACGTGTCAGCTGATGTCGTGATGAGCTGCCGATGTACGTGTCAGCTGATGTCGTGAGGAGCTGCCGATGTACGTGTCAGCTGATGTCGTGATGAGCTGCCGATGTACGTGTCAGCTGATGTCGTGATGAGCTGCCGATGTACGTGTCGTGTATGGACTGTGCGCCGGAAGCGGAGGACGGTGCTGGCGCGGCTGTGGACGCGCCTGAGCCGGCAGACCGTGCGGTTGGGCCGGTCAGGGACGACCGGGTGCCACTACGCCGGAGCGCCCGCCTGCGGAGGGCGCCGCAGCGCTACTGTTGTAATGATCCGTAATGCGCTGTTGTGATCCATGAGAATAAGGGGAGGGGGTTGTCATGCGGCCGCGCGGGCCGGCTGTGTTTATGCCTCCGGGCCATTATCCACGTGGCCTGGCCGAGGTCGCGTGTGCGGACCGGAGCGGCCGCAGACTAGAGGTAGGGACGGCCGGTTGAGGTCGGGGGCTAAACCTGTCCTGAGCAAGTGCTGGGCGTTGTTCCGTAATTAATATCCGAATCGTGATTTACATACAAACACCCCGGACATGAATTACCGGCGCATGCGGCATATGCGCATCGGCTCCCTGCACATGATGAAGCCTGCTTGGATATGATACCCTACCAATATGATGTCCTGCAGCAAAGAGCACATGTCCAGCGCTGCTCGGGTGCGAGACATATACCACCTAAATAATGCGGGTGTAAGATGTGCGCGAGCGCCTCTCGCGTCCGCCAAGTCTGACCAGTTCACTATTAACGAGACAGCGTTCCCCAATGGTAACCTTCCCATGCGCCAAATTTGACGTTTGCAGTTCGACGTATTGACGCAGCGGATGTGCTCATTCTGAGACGGAGCTCGGGCCTGACGGATATGTCGGACACCACGCGCCACCTTTGAAACAACGGCAATGGAGTACGGATCACGCCGGGCAGTTCAGTGTGGTGTACAGTGGAATATAGTTAAGTGTACTAGGGAAGAGTAAATTGCTTGAGTGAGCTTGTACTTGGCTTACAGGTTACTTTTACCGCTCTGCCCATTCTAGAAAGAAATTGCACATCAGTGAAATCGGCTTTTGTAAAAAGCTATTTTTCCTACCCCAGTTTTGTGAAGGGAGGCCACTTTGCAGCTCCGCGATATTTTTCGCCAGATGGGTCCACTGTCTCGTGAATAATGTCGCTAAGAAGCAAAGGGGACAGACGATTCTGACCCCCAAAGCTGTGGTAAAGGAAACCTTGCACAAAAATTAACACATCCAGCTCCAAAAGACCTTAAGATTAACACGACCATACGTACAAGCGCGTTGCAAGCTCAACAGTGCGGCCAGCACAGTTTTCACAGCTTGATGGGCCTGGCGAGCCGCTCAGCGTGCCACAGAATCTATTGCTCTCTTCGCTGCCGCTGCCCAAGAGGCACGGAGGATGCAGATACGCTATCGTGTCCGGCTCGCGATAGCCGTGTGATTGCACGCTGCGGGAGTTAGTGCAGCTGGCCACGCCTTACGAGATGGCTGACAACCCAGACGTCCCGGCAAATGTCTGGTAGCAGGTATCCGCTACAGGTGTTGTATTAGACTGGTATTCTGTTAGTGTGTAGTAGGTAGACACTGCATGCCTTCCAGGGCGTAAACATTATCCAGATGGTCCGGCGAAGAGGTGTAACCATTGAAGGGGGGGGGGGATTTAAGCGCTCCTTTGGTTCGTCATGTCCCCACCCTTGTGTTGCGGCAACGGCGATCCTATTGTTGCAACGCCTCCTCTGTCACCAGTTTGCCCCTTAGATCCCCGACCGTAATGACACTGTTATTGTGTAATCCTATGACGCCTCATGCTGACGCCACAAATGACGTCATGGTTTGAGATTAGACCTGCACACCAATTTGCGAGCATCGCCCGCCTGCTCACCCCAGAACGCCATGAAGATGGAGAAGAAGACGGTGGCCGGATTGTCGAAGAGGTAGGTGATTTGCGAGAAGAAGCAGGACGCCTTCAGGTCCCAGTACTCACACGCTTTGTTACACAGTGGGCACATAGTCACGTTGCTGTGGCAGATTTCGATGCTGAAAAATAATAGCATGTTGTTAACAGTCTTATGTGCTGCATATGCATCAAATTAGACTGCGGCATCATTCCAAATTTCATGTTCAAGATCGCTTGAGGCTAGGCATCAATTTCCACCGTCGTTTTCAATCTAAAACATTATTTTCATATCTTGCGAACGGGTAAAACACTGTGTGCCTCAAAATACTGGACAATTAGTAGTTCAACGAGTTTTTTAACCCGCGCCCGGGTGGCCGCCTAGATACCCCGCGCTCGGGCGGGGGGGGGGGTTCGATTTGACCCCCTAAAATCTCGGGAACTAAGAAAGCTAGACACCAAATATACAGGGTGTGTCGACCTGCACGTGAACTCACTCGGGTCAAAATTTTAGGTTCCTAGGTCATGACTTTCGTGTCAAAAAAATGTCAAACAAGGTCAAATTCCAGGTTGGTCACTTACGTATCCCCAGAACCTAGATAACCGTTTCTAAGCAAAAGGTCGCGTTCTCATTCAAGGTCAGTGGCCTTGTTTGACCTTTTGAAGGTCAAGGTTACCAAAATCATACAAGATTGCGTTGAGTTTTGCATTTGACTGAGCGACAAAGATAACGCTGGGCAGTATGTTCCTAAAACAAAATGTTGACCCAAATCATTTTAGGTCAATGACCTGTTCTGACCTCTAAGAAGTCCATGGAAGATGTATAATGCGATTCCTGCTATCAACAAACTCGAAATGAGCACCAGAAACTATCCCATGCAGCAAGCCCTGGAGTAACAAAATAGGTTTGTTTTGACCTTGGTGCGACCTTCATACCTGACCTTAGGTCAATGCACTTTACTCATTCAATTGTTGTGCTGCCTAAGAAAGCATCTCGGAGATGTATGGCTTCGTTTAACACTCCGATGTTGGATCAGATTGGAGGATTCCCTAGAAATTGCCTTCGCTGGAACCATGGTCCGGCTTTGACCTGCCATAGGTCAGCGACCTTACAAGGTGCATCTAATTTTTTTCAAATCAAACGATCCGATATTCAATTCCCTACAGCGATGGAAAATTTGGCGCGGCTTCGCCGCGCCGTTCGGAAGCCATTCTGGAAAACCTTCGGGGGGTCAGTTTGACCCCCACCCGAGCGCGTGTTAAAGGGGTGCAACTTTTCCAAACAAACAAGTGGGAGCAATTTGGAGTTCGTTTTTTTACCACAATGCCCATGTCGGCATCATGCCAAGGCTCAGAAACCCGGGGGAAGGAGCCTGCAGCTCTATGCCTAGCCCGGTAGTCTGACGGGCGGCATTCCTATACGTTTCGAGAGGAAGGGGCCTCCCAAATATACAGAAAATTGAAGAAAAAAATACACTATCTAGTCTCATACCTGACAACAGCTGAAAGTTTGGACTGACAAAGGATTAACTGCATTCAGCTGTGGCAGAGTTCAATAGTTGTCAGCGACTTAATCGCAATGTGCCCGTTTAGAGTCCAACGTGGTTGCGACGAGAAAGGTGCCACGGGCAAGCAAACTCTACCAAAATTGGAAATCATACACCAATAACTGGCGCGTGTCGCACCAAAACATGTCCGCCTTTGCGTATGTATGGACTTAAGGCATGCTTTCATCAGTCGTGCCAATGCGCAGGGAGCCACCAACCCATTGTTAATGCCGACACATGCAGAGAATATAGACTGCGAATCAAGGCAACTTGTTCCTTCTTTGCCAATTTACCTGGGGTTGTACAAGTTATCATTGTTGACCATGAAGAGGCCGATTATGAAGACTAGGACGCCAACGATGGCAGCCGGCACCAACATGGCCGTGTAGAAGCCAAGCCAGGCGAAGTAGAGGCCGATCTTGTCGCCGAAATACTTCCTCACCAACCAGAGCGGCTGTTTCTTGTGAATGCAGGCAGGCCGCGCCCACTCCAGGTACAGAAGCTGCCGCCGAGGCACAGCTTAAATAGCGCGCCGCCGTTATCGTGGTAGGCAGAATGCCGTTTGTCGACATGACCTCAGCGTAAGCAGGTTCACGATATGGGATGCCGCGCAGGTTGTTGCCACAGTGTTCCATGGATGAGGGCTTCCCAAAGACGTATTTCTAATGCTTCAAAGTAATGTCCAAGCTCATGTAAGATCAAAACACTAGGTCAAGACAGGCCAGGCCAGGTTAATTTAATTGTAATTATGCTGCCTTACACATAAAGCGCAGAAAAGCCTGGTAAACAACGAAAGCAGCGAGTTTTGAGGCTTGCGTGCGTACGTGTCTGTTTCACATAACAGGACACGTATTTACATTTTGGCGTCGGCTTACATCCGTCCATTCGCGAAATTAAACTGAACGACGTCGAACGCAGTTGCCATGAGGTACTGGGCGGCCGACGCACGCAAGCACTTTGTCACTCGCGTCTTTTAAGTGCAAACTGTACAACCATTTAGCTAAAACTTGATGAATATATGTATGTGTGTATGTGTGAGTGTGCCTGAGGCTTGTGTTGCATATGTGCTGTGATGTATTCCTGTGTGGTTGTTGCTACGAGAGTCCATTTGACATACCTCCCCACTTAAACCTTATCAACTTGACACTCGGAAAAGACCTTTATGTCGGAGAGTATTTCAGACGCCAATGCATACATACAAACATACAAGCAGCCACCACGGCTGGTAAGTTAGGCATTTACGCGTTTGTCAGCGTCGCATTCATATTGGCAAGACTTTACGGCTTTAGCGTCATTGCTTGGATGTCATTGCCATTGCTTGGATTTAATCAGGTGAAACAAAGGGGTAAAGCTTTCCCAATCATCGCAGGTGCAGCTTTTATGCAGCTTTCCCAATTACTACATTGGCATGCTTCTACAGCCATGTTCTCTGATCGTCGAATGAAGAACATGCATCAAAGTGTCTTTACTCTTCTGGACACCTAGCAAATCGCAATCGACAGCGTCTGCAAAAGTGAGCGCTAGGGGAGCTGCTCACTTTTGCCTGGAGCTGAGGAGCTGTCATAATTTTTCAGCCTTCCAAAGTTTCTGCGTCGGAATTAGAAAACAAAAGAGGTCGTGGCGTTCGTGAGGGGTTCGCCATGCCGGGGCTTCAGCATTATGAAGACCATGACGCTACGTCAGAGCATAGGCATCGGTGCAGTCCTTGTCACACTCGCCGCCTGTGCGTCACGCCATGGCCGCGCACGGGCCGCACTCTCACCCGTCTGTCGTTGGGCGTGCCACTGCCGTCGTCCTCCTTGTAGCTGCCGTCGTGCAGGGGGAAGGCCGCCACGAACGCGCCGTTGTTGAGGAGGCGGTTGATGCCGACCTTGGAGCGGTCGTTGACGTGCGCTGAGTCCGTGTATTTGGTGCGCATCAGGATCTGCCACACGATCTGCGACCGTTGCGCCGAGGTGAAGAACGTCTCGCGGCTCTTGATGACGAACCTGGCCAGGGACAGACTCAGTGTCGCGAGGGCAGGAGCGAGAGGCGCGAGCAGCACCGCGACTCTTGGCACTACGGTGCAAACGCTGCCCAGCCGCCCACGTTTTGCCACTTGGTCGGTTATGACGTGATCAATACCGCTACTGGCACCGCACAGAGCACATATACTGCATAATTTGCGCGCAGCGTTCACGCATGAGAAGGCCACAACAGGCCACACGAGCTGGTCATTCTTCAAGGAGAAACACACACAAAAAGACGCTCAGAATATAGCCGTTGCGCAAGACGTTTGATAGACTGGCTATGGGATGTCTATCACTCATTCCGATCGGACAACATGGGACCGCCACTGCTGCCGACTCTCCCATGACCCGCCGCGGTGCCGGAAGACCTCCTCTCGACGAGTCGATGCCCGCAGTGAACCGCACATGACCTACTGGTGCTCTCTGTGTCGGTTGAACCCGGCCGTGAAGTACTCCGGCTCCGGGGGAATCAAGTTGGTGTCGTAGCTGAAGGGGTTCTTCATGCCCGGACAGCAGGGCGGCCCGTCGTCCTCGTCCGGCTCGTCTTCCTACGGAACACCGATGATGCCGAGTGAGGCCCACTGGCGACCGACAGCCTCCCTGGGATGCGTCTGACCGACAGTTGGACGGGAATGGCTGCGTTCTGGGAGCTGCGGCAGCGGTCCCGGCGCTCGGGGCAGACAATCGACGTGGCCCGATTCGGGGAAGCACCAGACCATCCTCATCATGAACGGTGCCTGGTTCCTGCTAGGAAGAGAACGTAGTGAATACAGCGTTACATGCAACTGTGACCCGTTCTAGCCCTCACCGGCTAAGGGGGCTGATGTTGTCCCCAAGCAGCATTTCTAAGATTACGAGAAAAAGAGAACGATTACCAGCTGTGCCGTGCAAAATGGCGAAGCTGACCATGCATTCAATGTGCGCCGCTTGCGAAGCGAAAATGGCCCCACGTCGTGGCAAATCCCAGAACTATATCTTAGTCTATGAGACCTGCGCAGCGCTGATTTACGACAAATCGCTTCTTTGCTGCCTGATGACAATGTTTGCATCGTTGATGCTTAGTGGCAACAAGACACGAATGACGTTTTACTCCTTCATGGCAATGAATGGTACTTCTGGGCACGACACCTGATGCAATGATAGACTAGCAGCGCGCAGGTCGTTTTCTACTTGTTGACAACTATTCAAGACCAAACGAGGCCAATACACTTCCGTGACCTTCCTTAAACTTGGGCGGTCCTATATCACCTTATTTGCAACAGAGACTGATTCAGAATGTACTTCCAACCCACCTGGCTAAAAGGTTTGAAAATTTGCGCCTAAGTCCATATTTGTTCTTGGCTTTTGGCTCTCAGTCATTAAGGGGGCCTGACCTAGATGGATCCCAGCTGCCCCAGTGTGCCACATTGGAAATCGCCGGGCTTCCTTCACACGAGGATGTTCGTTGTTTTTTGCACGAGTCGAACTCGATTCAGGACTTCCTGACTAGAGATACCAATCCTTCGCTTCCCCATCGCTGCTCGCAGGCCAGTGAAGCGATTAAGCATAGGTCCTGCATGATAAGGGCTAAATAATATGCATAGTAGGCTCACGTGCATAGCCAATTGGTCTCAACACAATATAATGTGCGTCATTTTAGCGCTATATTCCTACTCCAATTCATTGTCGGGTTGTGATTTCCAACAGTAATATGTCGAGATCAAGCGTATTGATCTTTTCACGAATCTCAAATCTTCTTTTGTCTATGCCACTTAGTTTAACCTCTATAGGTCAATGAAGGGTCAAAATTTAGGATCCTGGCATTCCTTCATTTTTTTTCAAAAAATCCAATTAAGTGGGTATCATTGTAATCCTCGTGATGCCACTTCCGTCACAACTACAAAACTGTATTATCAAGGTCAAAGGTCAAGTCCAGATGCAATGAAATACCCTGGCATTTCTTCGCCTAAATAGAACTTGCAACGAAAAGGGCGTCATAGTGATGCCCGTCGTGCCCTCTTTCATCATGTGCAAAAACTAACCTTCAACATTAAAGATAGATGTCACATAATTCGCGATACCCTGGCATTGGTTCTTTAACATTAAAATGCAACAAAGTTGTGTCAAAGTGATGCTCGCGGTGTTCGCATTCGTCCCACCTGCTAAAACTAATTAATAAGGCCAAAAGTCAAGGTCATACAAAACGAGGTACATCGACATTTATTTCTTAACCAAAGAATTGAACAAAATGGGTATCATAGTGATGCTCGTGTTTTCTACTTCCGTCACACCAGAAAGTGGGTCAAAGGTGAAGGTCACATAAAAAGCAGATCCTTGGACTTAATTTGTTCACTCAAGGAACAAAAAAAGCGGACATCATATTGAGGCTTGTAATATCTGTTTTCCTCATACAGAAAGAGCTCAAGAGCTTTTCCTAGCTCAAAGGTCAGTGTCACACAAAACGCTGTACTCTTGCATTCACAAGTTCACTTAAGCCGTGCGATATAATGGGCATCATCAAGGTCGTCGTGATGTCCACTTTCGACACATCTAGAAAAGTTGCTTTCAAGATTAAAGTTCATGGTCACAAAACGCGACATCCTAGCTTTTTTACGAAAGAAATGCAACATAAATCGGGCCGCACTACACACACGCGCCCGGGTGGCTGGTCAAATACCCTTCGCTCGGGTAAAAGGGGTTAATTTGACCCCCCCCTGATATCTCAGGAACTGAGAGAGCTAGAGTCACCAAATTCAGTGCATCTTGACCTGTACGTGAACTCATTTACGTCAAAGTTTGAGATCCTAGAACATGATCTTCGGATCGCATATGGTCAAACAAGGTCAAATTACAGGTTGGTTTCCAAAGAAACCTTTAAACCTACATGACTGCTCTAAGTCAATGGTCACCTGCTCATTTAAGCTCAGTGATCTTGCTTGACTTTTTTAAGGTGACCAAAATTATACAAGACAGCATTGAGTTTTGGATGTATATAAGCGGCAAATATTAGGCTGAGCAGCATGTACCTAAAGACAATGTGTTGACCTTGGTCATTTTAGGTCAGTGACCTACATGGACCTTTAAGAAGTCCGTGAAAGGTGCATGATACGGCTCCCGTTATCAATAAATCTGAAATGAGCACCAGAAGCTACCCCATACAGCAAACCCCAGAGTAATAAAACAGGTCGGTCTTGACCTTGAACTGACATTTACACCTGACTCTAGGTCAATACAATTTGCTCATCCAAGTATTGTGTTGCCTTAGAAAGTATCTCAGAAATGTACGGCTTCGTCGAACACTCCGTCGTTGGATCAGATTGAACGATTCCCCAAAATTGCCTTCGCTGTAACCATGGTCTGGCTTTGACCTACCATAGGTCAGTGACGTTACAAATTAAATCTAATTTTTTGTGCCAAACAATCCACTATTTAACTGGCCACAGCTACACAAAATTTGGCTCGGCTGCGCCGCACCGTTCGGAAATCATTCCGGAAATACCTTCGGGAGGTCAAATTGATCCCCACCCGAGCGCGTGTTAACGCTCGTGACGAGCATTTTTGTCACACTTGGGAAAGTAAACTCTTCACTGCAAAACGGGAATCATATCAATGCCTAGAATGTTTGCTTTCGTGGCATTTTGAAAAACGAACTCTCAAGTTCAATGATCAAGGTGGCGCACAGCGCACTGCCTTAACATTTATTCGTACACTTAAAAAGCAAAACAAAACAAGTTGTGTCGTAGTGTTGCTCGTGATGTCACCTTTCAGAGAGAGAGAGAGAGAGAGAGAGAGAGAGAGAGAGAGAGAGAGAGAGAGAGAGAGAGAGAGAGAGAGAGAGAGAGAGAGAGAGAGAGAGAGAGAGAGAGGGAGAGAGAGAGAGAGAGAGAGAGAGAGAGTGAGAGGGAAAGAGAGAGAGAAAGAGATTATATATATGTATATATATATATGCATATATATATATATATATATATATATATATATATATATATATATATATATATATATATATTTGTACCGGCATTCTCCTTGATAAATAAATCAATCGTATGCTACCGAGCCTTTTGTGACCTTAACCTTTGACCTCTAAACAAACTTTCAATAGGCGTAATGAAAGTGGACATCATAAAAGCTGCTAGGATGGACTATATGTCTATAATTGGCTTCAGCGAATACTCGACAGGATACTGCGTTTTGTGGCCTTTACCTTTGACCTTAAAATAAATTAACGAAACTGTGTGGCGAAGCTGTGCGACGAAAGTGGATAACCACTATAATGCCCATCTAGTTGCATTTTTCATAAACGAATTAAGGTCAGGGTACCGTATGTTGTGTGACCTTGACCTATGACCGTGCGACATAGGCTTTCCATGTTTGACGAAAGCGAACATCACAAACATCGACAAAACACGACTTGCGTTGCAATTTGTTTGACAAATAGATAAATCTCGCATTTTTATGTAATTGGCCTTTGACCTTGAATTAAACTTGTTCTAGATGTGACGAAAATAAACATCACATCTTCCACTATGATAACCGGCTTGTTGCAACTCTTAAGTAAGCGAATAAATGCCAGAATGCCACGTTTTGTGTGATCGTGACCTTTGACTTTCTTTTTAGTTTTTGCAGGTGTCACGAAAGCGGTCATCTGGAGCATCACTTTCACGGTTATTTTATTGCATTTTGTTGATAAAGAAATAAATGCTAAGATACTGTGCTTTGTTGGACCTTACCCTTTGGGCTTGAAAGTTGGTTTTTTTGCAGATGTGATGAAACAGGTCATCAATACATCAATATGGCACCCTTTTAGTTGCACTTTCCTCATCACTAAAAAATGTTCGGGTATCCCATTCTATGTGACCTTGACGTTCGGCTTTGAGAGTGAGCTTTGTTGTTTTGACGAAAGTGGGAATCACGACTATCGATACAAAACATTTTGTAATGTCCCATGTTTCAGAACGCTTGCAAAATGTTCTCAGTCATCGTACCTAAACTTGGCAATGGCACTTCAAATCTCCTCATAAGGTCGAGGCAATTCGCTTATAGGCGTAGACCCGAAAGCCCAGTGATGCAGCTACGGCCTTCAAAACGGCAAGCAGTAGTCACTGCGGGGTTCAGACCCATCAATAATGAAAAAGTCGTTTTCCGCGGATGGCCTTGTCATGTGGTCTTACTTGGCGTAGTTGATAAAATGATCAGGTGTGGTCTCAAACAAGTCCTGGGTCATGTGCCATCATGCAAGAATGACGAGACCAGTTTCAAAGGCCAACGGTCTTTACTCGCTGGAGCCACTTCTACATTGGTCAGCACGAACCCATTCAAACACGAAAACGCCACGCATTAAACACACTGTCACATCTACGGTACATCAATTTCAGCAAGTGGGCATGTCTGGAGTGAAAATGCTCTTGCGGGGAGGTGTGTGGCTTGAAGTCACATGTGTGCTTCGATCACACCACCAGCAAGCACAAACTCCCTGACTCAAAGAATGGCTGCACGAGAAGACGTGACCGGTGGAGATACAACAGCCAGTACGCCGCTTTGCAGAGCCTGTCGGGGTGAACGGTGATCGACCATTCATGCAGGATCAGTCCACTTTGAATGGGAAGGTTATACACGAAGCAGCTGGCAACAGGTAGTCCGCAGGTGCATATGTGTACCTTGAGAGAAAACAAAGAATGCTGCAGGTGTGAAACAATGATTGAATCGCTGTAAATCAGGGTATGAAAATAACACTGCGTGAGCGCATGGGTAGAACATCTGGCAGGGAGGTGATAGGGCAAGCGAATAAAGATGATCCCTTCGCTGAAACGTACAACCGGGCACCCGAACAACAGCTTTACAACATCTACGGGACTTACCCAAGCATGGTTCACCACCACAAACTTCTGCAATGATACAGCGATGATAGTAAAGTCGGTATAGGGATGAATATACACCAGAATGGCAGGCATCATTGAAGCAAACTAACCTATTGGCGCACGCAAGCGTACACAAAAGCAAACACGCTGCTAAAATTCCAACATAGTAAAATGCATATCAAGCTAAGAACCAAATGCATCCAACTCTCACTACGGTTAAATGGCAAATCTCGGGTGAATGAAGCAAGTCTGTCCTTGTCATGATGCAAGGCATTTTTCACTTAGGTTTACAGCATGCATCGGCAACAGCACTATTGACTGAATGCACAACCCAGGTAGTGACCATTACACGAATCGCGATTTCTTTCTTCAGAAAGCGCGGTAACATCAGTGGCCGTTACAGCCAAGCGAGATGGCAAACATTACCGGGATGTTGGGAATAAAATGCAAATGTCATTAAATGATCATTCGCGTGATAAAAGACAGTGCAACTTTTTTGCAGTCGAGTAAACATTAAGATATAAAATGATTGATTTGATGTTGTGTATTGATAGTACAACGATACTAGAAAAGCCCAACAAACCGATGCTTAACACTGCTATGGCAAAAAGTTCACGGGAAACACATTGCCAAACTTGAAATGACCAAGCGAAATTTCGCCCTCTAAACGAATTTGGTTACTTAGAGAGACAGAAGGTATATGTTCAGAACAACGTCCATACATTTTGCGTTCGAACCAGACCATCCATTGTGTCATCATTACCATCCATTGTGTCATCATCACCAACCACGGTGTCATGAGCATTTATCAATCATATAATGTCTTTATGCTTCTTACTTAAGCCTGGGACAGCAAAGATAAATGAATATCAAACCATCTGATTCAACGCTCGACAAGATCAGAAGGAAGCCTTGTTAGTCTAAATGTGAATTAAATCGTGCGATGTTTTTTAAGGACTGCATGGATCAGTTCGTGCTGCATCCACCCAGTAAATGTGTGGCGAAAAAACCACTCCGTGCAACACGGCAAATGGAGAGTTATAACCACGGTAGTTACGTTGCTTACCTTGATCGGCATTTTAAGATTCATAATCTCGGCGTATCTTGTCAAGACATCCCAGGGCGAGTGGACCTTGAGATAGTATGTCTTTCCGTCGCTGGAGTGCTGCGGACGACACCCAAACGTCAGGTGTCACGGCAGCTTGACTCTTGCCGCAGCGTGAATGGGCGGCAAAGAGGGATGGAAGGGCAGAAAGCGCCGAAAAGAAGACAGGGAGAAGAAAAGACGACGCTAAATTAAGCATATTCTTCCTCTGTCGCAAACGTGTGCTTAAAAGTCGAAGGCCGCCCACTGAGTGGATGCAGCGCAACAAGAATCCCCCACCTTTTTGTCCTCGAGCTCGAGTTCGAGTCCCTCGCTGATGAGGTTGGCCTGGAATGTTTTGCGCTTGTGGATCCTGTTCACATCGTCGTCCTCCCGGTAGGCGAGCACCATGTCGATCTTCCGCTTGTTGTCCCAGAAGAACTGCGTATCGATGCGACGCCGAACCTGCGCATGCCAGTGCACTTATAAAGCATTCAGGTCTCATATTTAGGCAGTGATGCATTGAGCTCCTGTTTTTTCACCCTTACTTTGAAGTTTTTCTGCAGAGTAAGTGACCTTCAGTATAACAGGACGTGCTGGTTAAACGCCATTATAGTGCCAAATGATTATCAAATTAGGCACCGACAGTTTAACCATTGTTTGGCACTATGACGTCGTTTAACCAATGCGTCCTGGCATACTGAAGGTCGTTAACTCAGCATTTCAAACTCGTGATGCATTTGGACTTCAGTAACACGCGCATGCGCAATAGCGTTTGCTTGCTGAGCCTGCCGTCTTAAGCCTCAAGGCAGTGTGTTTAAAGCCCAGAGCGTTTTTTTTGTGGCAGAGGCGTTCATTATAGACAAATTCCACGCTAAAATATGTGATGTGTGTCGTAACGTGTCCCATGACAAGGGTCGGTTGGACCAAAGCTGATTCTGCAATTGCAATAGATCGCGCATAGTTGGAGCTGGAGACGCAGCGGGTGTGCATCTGTGACACAGATTCATTGGTATGAAATGACATAATTAGTCAGCGATATGGTTGCGGGAAGACGTTCCTATTGGGTGGTGTCAGATTGTTTAATTAGCTGAGGCAACGAAAACAACCGTAAAATATCCCACTAAAACTAATAACTGACAAATACTTTTAATTCAAGAATAAAGCGAAACTTTTACGAAATGCGCCAGCGAGCACGCGCACCGTGAAATGTATCTATCGACTGCCATTTTCATAATGACAGCTCTTTTGAGTCGCCAAAAGCACATATGAGAACAGATCATCATCATAGTGCGCCCCCTATCTCGAGGCTCACGGCAAATATGCAAACCGTTGTTATCAGGGACGGATATTGCTAGTGAACAAGAGCAAACCATTCAGGTCTGGGGCCCGACAACCGCTAACTAGGACAGCAGTCTACAGGTCTGGCTATCAGCTGACCGTTGTTCAGAAAGACGCTTCGCCCGCCTCCCTATGCCTGCGCTAATCGCTCCTGGTGCGTCAAAATTTGTCGTGGGGGCTGATGGTATGCGAGGGTGGGATGGATACCCGAGCCAACAGACATTGAGCACATCCTGCGTATCCACAGCTGACAGCGTACTTAGCTTGACTCAACGACCCGCGACCTGTATGTACCAAGCTCACTTGGTTGTCTCGCTTTGCGCCTCAACTAGAGCAGAGTGTTCGGTAATAGAGGAGAGCGGGTCAGATGCGTGCTTACCTCGTGGTCCATTTCTATGGACTGCCCGAGCATGGCGTCCACGGATGCCTGCGGACCGCGGCCAAACCAAACAAGCGAGCGTTAGACAGATGACATGCGGATTTGGGGTCCACTTAGAGCGTGCGTGCGTCACGCGCAGGACGGGGCGTGAACTCCGACGGTTTCAAACGAGCCGCCAGAGCGTGCTTTAAAGGAAAATCGTGCAAAAATAATATTGGAACTGACACGAGGAGCAAATGATAAGATAGCTGCTTTGCGTGACCAGAACGGAATCACAGAACGTGCTAGATCACACAGATCACACAGAACGTGTTAGAGCGGAATCACAGCCAAAACCAGTGCGCGAGTTTTTCTTTAAAGACCAAGCGGGCGCGCACTCACGTGCAGCACATCTGTAGCCTTCCGCAGCACGTGCATCTCAGCCGGCTTGCTGTGCTGCTCCTGCTGTTCATCGGCCATGAAGCCGGGCAGCGAGGCGGCCTCCTCTTCCATGACGGCCGCCTCGGGGTCCAGGTTGCCGGCGCGTGCCGTCGATGCGCCTGACGACGAGCGACTGGACGCGCCGGAGGCGGCCGCTCCGCTGGCCAAGACGAGTCCGGCGATGTCCGCCTCCGTCAGCGAGACGGCGATCTCGCCGTTGGATGTGATCTCGTCCAGCAGCGCCTGGCGGTCTGAGGTTGCAGGGAGCGTCGGTCAGAGCTCAACCTGATTATCTGGGTTTGCAAGGAGCAGAGAGATGGCTGCCGGGTCTGAATATGTGGTATCACAGGGAGTGGGGGAGGTCAGTGTCGGGTCTGAACACCCACTGTTACAGGGGGCTGAAGGACAGTGCAGGGCCTGTAGATCTCACGACACTGTAGCGAGTTAACAGCAAATGTGTGAGGACAGAGGGAACTGCATAGGACAGCATCGACTGGAATATAGCAACAGCATTGACTGAAATACAGCAGCAGCATCGACTGGAATACAGCAGCAGCATCAACTGGAATACAGCAGCAGCATCGACTGCAATGCAGCAGAGGCCTCGACTGCAGTGCTCCGTGCCGGACAGGGTATCAAACGTCGAATGTAGCACTAGAAAAGCGTGGATAATCCGAAACAGAGTACCAAGGGCTACCTTAAGGTAGTGCGGAGCAGACAAGAAAGCAGAATTCCTTATGCAATGAACCGAAGAGGTTCTACGGAGTTGCCAAGATCTGCAGGACAAAAGAAAATACAGACTGGATGAAACCAAAATATTTATTACAGCCATTCGTACGAGGTGTGAGGGACACACTGACCCAGGGAGGGCGGAAGGAAGGAAGGTATATAGGGAGAGTCAGGGACCCAAAGACGGAAAGAAATAGACCGGGAGAAATAAAGATAACCACATTGATAGCAATCGAGATAGGAGAAGATATAGATATGCAGGGAAAGGGGAATGGAGAGGGAAAGAGTGCATGGGAAAGTGTGTGTGACATCGAGCTAAAGACGAGCACGCTCGCCAGTTGACCCCCCAGAACAGTACAAGCGCCACACAGGGGGCGGCGCTGCACCCCACGGTGCGGCGTCTGTACCGGGGACGTGACCGGCCGCTGTCCAGCACCCCGACCCGGACGGGCCCCAGCCTGGTCCAGGCGTCGCGTCCCGTCCTGCCCGGCCACACACACTCCACGCCGCGCCTCGGGCCTCTGACCAGCGCCGATCGTCGGGCCCGACTAACCCCGACGGTGCGTCGATTCCGGCGGTCGACGTCGGGGTGGGCGCGCGACCCCGACAGCCGACGACACTGCGCGCACGCACCCGGCGGCCCGGGACTCGACGGCATGCGGGTGACAGGTGACATGCGACTCTCGTGGTGTATCAGGCAGTGCCCGCTACAGATGATTCTCAGATGCTCGCTCGCACCGGGCCCACACTCGTCTTCAGCAGGCGCTGCCTTAAGCCACAACTAAACCAGAAGCAGCGACGAATGCCAGGTGTTTATTGAGTAAGTACTGGTGCCTGACTTCAGAAGCGCATTTCATCAGTGCCCGTAGTCAGTCCAGCCAAGAATAGGGATGGTAATGGGAATAGGTGTGGGTAATGAGTATTTTGCGCAAAAAGTAGTACAAAGTTCTTCTTCTTTATTGATTTGAAACATGTGGTAAGAAAACGAGAACACAACTAGTGACAAAGGCAAATGCCGATCAATTTCGCATGGGGCGCATGAACCAGCGCTATGTCATCGAGGTCTTTGCCGACCTTAACCCTTGCCTTGACAGGAGTTGCTTGATGAGCCCCCCTCCCCCCCCCCCATAAGCTTTTTTGGGGATATCCCTACGGTATGTTGTACGAGCGCACCAAACTTTTCGGTGACCTATGGGGCATTCATTGCATATGTTTTGACGCTACACACATGTCTCTAGCACTTTTGGCACCCGAGCAAAGACGTTTATTTAGGTGCCGACCTGCCGATCGCGCGCGGTGGACCAACACTGCGACACTAACGCCGCAGCGAGGCATAAATTTGCTCAAATAAGGAGCATGCTTGCGTACGGTTCATGTCGCGGTGTAACACGTTTTCTCGCAAATAGCGGCATGTGAAATTGAGAAATCTGAAATTTTGGAATATGGAGGTAAACTGACCTTTGATCTGGTATCATGGGGCCAATAATTGATTAAGCAGCATCCAATTTATTGTTAATCACGAGACCTGGATGAATCAAACCACAGGTTAATTTTCCCAAGCTCTACCTCTCTTAGTTTGGAAGCGGCAGGGGTAACATCGACACCCCCCTCCCCCCCCGCCCATTCGGTCTGTTTCCGGAACGGTAAGAGAGCGGAGGACGCGCTGTCAAGAAAGTTTGTCACACGGCGCCGCAGACAGTAAATGTAAGCTGATCAGCAATTATGATACAACCACATACTCGTTGCAGGAGTTGCGCGCGCACGTCACACGCATGGCGTGCCCCATGTCACGTAAACACTTTGACCTGACCAGAATATGGTTCAGCTGACGAACTTAAGCGTGCAATTTTTCTCGCGAGAATTATTCGCTCTCAATATTCATTTGCCAGAAAATCGAGTAGACTCATTGCTTGCAATGCAGTAACAATATTTTCCAGCATTTCAACCGATTGATAGCATGTATGTTGCTCATGAGAATAACACTGTTCTCAGCCAGCACATTCCCCAAATCATTTGTGGAGGAGGCTTACCCTGCATGTCATTTCAAATGTGCTTTCACATTCCATTCTTTGTTAGCATGCTCAACATCTTAATCCACCGCAGTGCAGTTCAGTTGTGTGCCCAGCTTACCATTCAAGACAGTGACAATGAACAGCACGTTACCAAGGCGACGGAAAACACAGCGAACGGTCACAGGCAAGACCGAGGCGAGACCGCTCAATACCGGTCCATTTTGCCAAGCCTCAGTCGCCATTGCCAGGACAACACTAGCGTCTGCCTGCACACGCCACGACGAAAAATGACGTCCGCGTTTGTCACGCCCGCCAGCCCAGATGACTAATTGCCACCACGTGAAACATGGCGCCGAGGGTCGAAGTGTTCGATAACGCCCAAATGTCTTGCCACGAACCTGTGAGCTTAGCTATCTACAGTCTATAATCCTCTACAATTTTATCACCTCGCTGGAAAACTTCAAAGGCCATCTGCGTTGGAATTTAGCGCCATGCCGTGTAAATATTTGTAAAGGAGAGAGACGCGCTGCTGCTTGCCCAGCGCCAAACCCTCGTTAACGTTTTGCTCGTGCATTTACTTTGAATCCGTCAAACGGCTTTTCTAATTTAGTAGGTATGACGGTAACGAGACACAAAAGACATGGGGCAAGGCTTTGGCGGTGAAAGGGTTCAAACTCCCACGGCGTCTCAATGACTTTCCAGCTCTAGGATAGTAGCCATCTGCCGCTGGCGTTTAACGGTTGCGAGCCTAAGCTAGAGGGAATTCCCTTTCACGATATCGTTACCATAGGACTTACAGCGTTGGCAATGTTCAAAGGCCACCGATAAAAACCCGTAATCATTTCCACAAGCCTGTCAAGATGCACACGATTGTAATTTCGGAATACCATATACACACACACACACACATATATATATATATATATATATATATATATATATATATATATATTGGCTTCAAAAACTGGCCGATGCCGGTTTTTCGTTCAAGACGTACGCCCATTTCCAGGAGGGATTACTAACCTGATCTAACATCGATAGAGCAATGAATAGTCCGCCTGATGCATGCTGTGGACATATCCGTTTTGCTTCACTTGAATATGTGGCGTTCCGTTCCGAGGTCATAATAAGGACCTTAAGTGGTCATGTCGTAATTGAAAAAAAATGTTGTCAACGATGGAGTTTGCAAGCTAAGGAGCACGTTTGTAAATGCAGACGTGCCAGCGTATTTTCCGCTGTCTGTTTATTCCAAACTTGTGTGGGCTTTTAGGTCTGGACGGACGGTTGGTCTCTTAGATCAAGGAAACATCACAACATTTGTAAGCTTGCATCAAGGGGTATGATATAGTCCACTCACCGCTGGCTGTCACTCTGAACAACGAAGGGTAACGAGGAAAAGCTTGATGCATTGATCATCCTTAAATCGACGCTGTTTCAGTTGGAAGTAGGTTGAACTGTATGCATTTGACATGTGATAGGTGAGTCTTCCTTATCGGGCAAAGTATTTCTTCGGTCTGTGGCATCATAGCTGCTTATGTTGCAACCCAATAAACCTCCTTGGCTTCAATGCGACGAGCTGTTCCAGCTACTTATTCTTCTAAAAAGCATTTGGCATACCTTCACCAGGTCAACGAACGTCATACACGTCTTATAATGCATTGCAATAATAATCATGACGCAGATGTTATGCAACAAAGAGCAAGGCTGATGCAGTGCACTCCAGCTGTACTCGATACAAAATGAAGCCATGATCACAGGCGGTGGCAGGGCAGCTCTTATGATCCATGCAGCAGCGAACAATTCAAGATCGTGACTCCGTTTAACCTTTGGAAGCTTGGTGTCATTTGCATGCCAGTACCCATAAGCAAAGAAAGTTGAAAATGAACAATCCAAATGCAGCACGTCTGCCATTAACTATGGCGCATACCATACTTACGCCTACTCGGTGCTTACTTGCTTTATATTTACCTGTCCAGTATAACCTTCACCGAAGAAATTTGCTTAAATTATTTTCACAATCTTCGTCAAAAGTATGTCGATGTGTTGCATCGCAATAACACATCCTTGCAAGAGTAATTGTCAGAAGTATCGCATAAAAATGTGATGCTTGACAGCTCGACCTCTGGTGACCTCAATCCTTTACCCTCAGAGGAAGCAGGACTAACATCACTGACATCAACATGGATGGTTTCAGAAAGGAACCAAGTATCATGGCTCAAATGTCAACGACTGAACTGTATTAACTCCCCTAACTGCATACAATTTGACCGCATATAATGCCCCAAAGGTGGCACGATCTCCTGTTAAGCCTATTGTTTGACATAAGCCGTGACAGCTTTCAAGCTTTTGTAGCATTAATCACGTGAGCATTTCGACAAATAAGTGCGCTGTTAAAATTACAGAACATACACGTTCATAAGAGGAAGGCAAGTGAAGTGCGGGACTTTCATAACGGTGAGCCGGGAGTCAGTAGAGATTTCTTCCGCAGAAGCGGCCACTTCAAGCTGAAACTCTGAGCTATTCAGAAGGGTTTCGAGAAAACCGGAAAACTAATCACACTGCAGCAGACAAGGCCTGACGCCTTGTCCAGTCCTTCGGTTCTTCGATTGAATGGCAGAGGACCGGGGCGAACGCCATCTGTACGACGGCTCGGGACATGCAGTGTGCCCGCCAGGTTTGATGAGACGCGCGGCCTATGGACACGCACGAGCGCGTTGTGGAGCGGCAATTATTTTAACGTTGACAATGGAACCATTAGATTATTGCTTTGTTACCATGCCAACTTACGTTCGTAGATGCACTTTCCAGGAAATGGAGGATGAGCCTGACCACACGTGTCCCGTGCTTACGCATCTGAACACCAAGCGTGCAACGAAAGTGCTAAAAGAGCATGCGAACATTCCCACGTACCGATCTCCTGATCCGCCGATTTGAAGCCCAACAGTTGAATCGGGGGTAGCTCCCGCATGTTTGGGCAGATCACACCACCCAGTCTGGCCCAGTGGCGGGGCGGCCTGCCCAAGACAAGACAAATCTGGAATCATCAGAAGCCTGACATGCAACGAAACCACAGAAAAGGTGACAGGCGGAAATCCATCGACCCCATGTTAGAGGACAGTGCTTTCTCTGATGAAAGGTCGGAGAAAATGGACGTTGGTGACACTCATTTGGTACAGGGTCATGAGAAGCGCCGGGGCTAGGGTGGCGACAGCCTCGGAAGCCTGGTGTCGATCGGATGTTGGGCGCCATAGATGACAACACTTTTCTGATCGGAATCCTATGAATTCTCACGCAGGGACCCGCCGCACAACGGAACGCGTCTCATCGTAAAGCGCATTCAACTTGTGGTTCGCACCAAATTTATCCGGGACAGAACAAAATACAGAGAGCTGAGAGTCAGCAGCCACGGGAAGAGAAGAAAGTGGAGAGCGGTAAGGCACAGCGACGCTATTGGTTGCTTAAGTGTACAAGTTTTTCATTAACTGGCTGCATTCAAGAGTTTTACTAAAACCGTCTCATTTCCACCAATTTGCGTCGTAACGCTTCTTTTATTTCTGCACATATTTCAAAATTGTATTTTCCATGATGATTGTGAAGAGGCGTCTCGCTCACACACCGAGATCAAATGCGTCGGCTGAACACCTCACTGATGCTAACCAATCACGCAATGGGCCAAACTAAGTAAAAGGATGCTCATCATCAGTACACCTTTTGGAACTGACACAAACAAACATGTCAGCGAGCAAAAGTAAAGGTCGATGTTTTGGTAATTCTCTCTACGAGACGTACCATTCAATGTGCATTAGGCAAAACACTCTCTTTCAGGACGCAGTTGCTACATGGACATTAAACTGGCATTACATGTTTGTGAACGCTTTGTCATTGTGTTATAGCACAAGTTAACGTCGAAAAACACCTGAAAAATCATATTTGCCTCTGTGCGATCGCGCTGCGCACAAGTATCGATCGTGTCCTTTCGTGCTTTTGTGTCCTGGTCCTCGCAACCTCGGGTGTTCTTTTGAGTGGCCATTGTCCGCCTCCCTGCCTGTTGACTTGGCACCCAACGGTAAGCTTGCCTCCCTCTCACCCCACTCAAACTTCTGGATTCTAAGTACAAGCATAGCACTGAAATAGGAGCTTAAAATCATATTGGTTTTAAAAAGAGCTTCTAGGGAATATGTCACAGCTAAGAGAAACGAAGAGTCAGAAAACTGCAATGTCGTGTCCAATTGCGTGTAGATGATTGAGCTCGTCTCATTTTAGGCCTCCGCGTTTTTCTCGTATTTTCTTCCTTTTGATGCAAGCATTCGGTTGGCGAGACTCCATGCCCCCACCCCAAGCTTTGAGAGGGAAGTGGGTCAGTTAAAGGGAAAACCTGTTTTTATGCGTGTTTGGATAGGCTTAGCTACTCTTCCCTGATCATCACCTACACTATTTTGCAGATATTCACAAATGTGATGGAGTTTTAAACATCATGACGCGGCGGAAATACCATCACGATAATACAGCATGAAGCCCACAGCACAGTTCCCAAAACAGAAAGCGTCTGGGTCAAGACTTAAACTGATAGAACTCGCTGTCAGGTTATCGGTATCTTACACCAGCCACATAGCAGCGTCATCTGCTTTTTTATGGATTCCAGCCACATTGAAAAAATTCCGCCGAAGTACGTTCTCGCGGTGGACAATGCACAAACGTAAGATGTGAACGAAACTAAACACGAAACAAAATGTCATCTAATCACCAGAACCTGGGTCATAGGCGCAATAATGCCATACACGATATCACACGTTGAAAGTGAGTATCCTCATCCAGTGAGAGCAATGTGGTGACGCAGCTGGTCACGCGTGTGTCAACTTCGGTGAGAGGTGTTTGGTTCGGGTCTGACTTCGGCAGGCTCAGGCTCGACCTAGACAGGCTCCCTCGCAGGAGATGGCAGCAACTGGGGAGTGGTCGCCGTGTCCCGGGGTCGACGTACGCTAGCGATGGTCGGCAGCGGTGGAGTCGCGGGCATGGCCGACTTTTCAACAGATGCTGCGGTCCGATCACCCGCCCCGAGAACATGGTCCCGCTCTGAGCCGTCCGAGCTGTCATCTGACCTGCCGGCTCCATACGTCGCCACAGGCCTCTGCATGCCTGCGTACTCTGGCGGTCATTCTGACAGCAAGCACGTGGCCAAGACCGTCTCGCAAAGGTGCCGGCAATGGAACCTCTGTCATGGGCGTGCACAGTGTCTGAGGTCGGCCTCGGTCATGGGTGGCTTGACCCGAAGTTTGCTGCACGAGGACGAGCCTGGCATGACGTGCGCCGACCATGCCAGGTGTTGAGCCCTTTTTTCGCTCACCCAGACTGTGCGCGTGGCCACTTTCCACTTAGAAAGCGGATACGACTCATCGCTGGTCGTCGTTATCACCGACGCTCCGAACCAGATCCAACACATGGATGTCGCACGCGGCTAGTGCAGTGACTATGATTCCAGATTCGCGACCCGACCGCTCTCCATCTGTCGGATGCGATTAAGGAGGATGAAGGATGAGAAGGATTAAGGAGATAAGGAGGATGCGATTAAGGAGCTCGTGACGCAGCGCTGTGCCTTTTGTCACACCAACTCTATGGAGAGGCAACTGAATGTTGGGAGCGTGCAGCCAGCCGATGCAACCGCTGCCAATATGTCCAGCGACGAGTCGAGGCGGCGAGGCCGGGAGGCCCGCGCCGCATTACCTGCAACATCTTCAGTAGGAAGGAGCCGTTGTCAACGGAGCTCCCAGGAAAGCTGGCAGGTCAGGTCAACGAAGCATTCGCTAACATCGAAAGGAAGACCTCCGACGATGTCCTGGCAGCGACCCGGCGGGCAGAAAAAAAAACTGTTGTTGCACGAGTGTGCGCAGGTTACTTTGCTTACGGCCGGTTACCGAACATGCACTGGAATCCGCTATGTCATCAATGAACACCAGCGGTGCTTATGGTTGTGATGATATTAAACTCCATATTGCTAATGTTTTTCTTCTTGTTCTTATTCCGGCGTTACTGCGCATTATCAACAGCAGTTTTGCCTCAGGGATACTACCATGTAAGTGGAAGATATCTCCTTGTGGATCAATTTGTAGATCTGACCATGTCAGGAAGCTGTAAACCAGCCTCGCTCATTCCTGCAGTGTCTAAAATGGAAGAGAAGCTAGTGTGCGAGCGGCTTATGACGCATTTTGCATCGCATTCCATGCCATAATATCTCGAGCAAACATGGGGTTTATGGGAGTAAGATGTTTTGTTTTTACATTTTTAAAGGTCCGTTCTGATGGACTGTTATCGTGATGGTCAAATATACTGTGAAAAATCCGTGATTTTTGGCAACTTTCACGACTATGCTCCGCCTTCCCACTCCCCCAATTATTTTAAGAAATCGTCACACGCGGTACTGCAATCCACGGTTTTGCAGGAACCACCTTGACATTTAACAGGGGAGTTCCACGTGTTTTGACATCTTTAATTTTTGGGCGAAGTGTCACCAATTCAGACCATTGACCAACGTGCCACCAACTCAGACCATTGACCGAGTTGCCACCAATTCGGCCAATTGACCAACGTGCCACAAATTCAGACAATTGACCAACGTGGCCTTCCATCAATGAAATGCGTTTCACACGAAATCCTAGCATCGTTTGTTTTGACAGCTTAGGTCACCACATTTCTGTATGTGGCGAGTAAAAGCTATTCTCATTCAAAAGATGGCGCCCCATGCTTTTCAAAATGCCCCCTTCAGCGCCCTGTGACCACTCAGTCGTGAGTTATTTTATTTGCAAATTAGCATCGACCGCATCGATGTGTCACACCCTCGGGCGTAAGCAAATATTACAGGTTGCAACGTTCCGAAACGAGTTCTACGGAGTCTAATCCGCTTTGATGGTGTTAATAGCGACACAAAAGCTATCTGCCCAAAGTAACTGCTGGGTTTGGAGCTCATCGGCCCCAGTGCTGGTCACGCCGATGGAGCTCGCGTCACGTGACCAAACAGGGACATAGCCGCTTCACGGGTGATCACACGTTTCCCCGGAGCCGTGAATTAGTTATCGACTCGGGCCGCTCATGAAAGCAATCAAATCTACTGACGTCAGCGTACCTGTCATTCTGCCGCAACGCACATCGACCCGGTATGGTGCTGTCGAACGCGCTCGCACAGGTAGGCCGCGGATCTCGCAAGGCACCGCCGCCTGGCACGGCAGTTCACCCCAGCGGGGTACACTGATCTGCCGTACCAAATATTATCAACTGCTGTTAGCAGCAAGGGTTCATACACTGACGCGAAACGAATAACACTAAGGCTATCATGATGTGTACTTCTGCGCCCGAGACACTTGTATGTCACGAGCGTGTAGCTCTTACACTGTCAGTGACCGGCCTTCATTGTGCCAGGAGATGCTGGTTAAATGACGCTCTCAAGCAAACATTGCTGGCATTGCCAACGCGTAACGCTTCAAGATGTGTTGGTGGTCACGAGCACAGAACAGTTTGAAGCGTCGGGTATTGGCAAGGGGTAGCATAACCGATGCCTGCTTGATGACGCTGTTTTGTCATTACCTCCTGGCTCCTGGTGCATTAGAGGTCGATAAGTGTCAGTTTAATATCTCAGAACTCATAATGCTGAAAAACCAGGAATAGAAGACCTTGCCACCAGCCTTGAGCCTTGAACCAGGACTGTTGAGATTTAATCCAAGGTTTTGCTTACGCCGAGCAAGATGAGCGTATTTCTATTATATAACTACAACGTCCATTCAATCATCTATTTTGGGTTACATCTCATTACTTATCTATTGAGAATGCACTATCTAAGTTAGATATCTTGGTGGCCAGCTGCCACTAGTACCCATATGCAATCGGTAACAGGTGAGGTTCGAGGGTACAGTTGGTAGGTATGGCAGTGGCCACGACATCCGACATTGAAATTTTCAAAATTTTAGCATTTTGTCATTATGCTTGTTGCGGCAACTCAGCGCCCTGCCAGCATTTTGAATTCTTTGCCGGAAGTAACTAACTGGATTGAGCAGGGGCCTTAGACAAATCGTTGGTGTAAGCACGAATACAAGCTCACATAGGCTCATCAGGCATGTGGGATATTCACCCGACATGTTTTTCATCGGCCTTTTATCTTGAAGCTCCGAGAAGTTTCACAACACGCTGCTGGCTGGGCACTCCCGTTATAATTGTCTGCCTTCATGTGACTGTAGCATTAACCCTTACGTGAGAAGTAAACCAATGTGTAGCGAATATCGTCACAAAAATTTTAACACCCGCCTGGGTGGCGGGGTCAAATTGAGCCCCCTCCTCAACCCCCCCCCCCTCCCGACGGTTTTTTCCAGAATGGCCTCTGAACGGCGCGGCGTAGCCTCACCAAACATTGCATACCTGCAGACAATTAAGTAGAAAATCGTGTGGTACCAAAAAATGGATGTACCTTGTAAGGTCGCTGAACTACAGCAGGTTAAAGTCAGGCCATGGATTCAGCGATGGCAATTTCTGGTGGATCGTTCGACCTGACGGATCAACGGACTGTTAAGCGAGACCACAAATATCTGAGATGCTTTCTTAAGCAACACAGCAATAGAACGACCAAAGTTCATTGACTGAGGGTCAGGTATGAAGGTCAGACCAAGATCAAAACTAACTTGTTTTATAATTCTAGGGTTTGCTTTGTGGGGTAGTTTATGGTGCTCATTTATAAGTTGTTGATAACAGGAACAGCATCAGACATCTTCCATGAACTTTTTAGAGGTCAGAATAGGTCACTGACCTAAAATGACCCAATTTAACACGCCTCAAATGCAAAAATCAACGCAGTCTTCTACGATTTCGGTCACCATGACCCTCAAAAGGTCAAACAAGGCCACTGACCTTAAATGAGCACGTGACATTCCGATAAAAAGCGGTATCTAGGTTCTGGCAACACCTTGAAGACCAATTTAGAGCTTAACCTTGTTTGACCTTATTTTACCCAATGGTCATGGCCTAAGAGCTTCAAACTTTGACCTACGTGAGTTCACATAAAGGCCAATACACCCTGCGAGTTTGGCGCTGCCAGCCCTTTTAGTTCCTGAGATCCCAGCGGGGGTCAGGAATTTTAAGAAAATACTAGGCATGGCAATCAGCAATTGCATCGGCCCAGGGCGCTGGAGGCCGGCTATCCTTGTGCTGCTTACATCGGTGGCGTGTGGAACGACGGGGCTTTGAGGATCACTTCATTCAAAGGTCATTCACCGTGCGTCATGTTAAAGCATGTAAACTCAGTGGACTCTGCAAGTACTGTAAGCAGGCTCTGTGAGTCCGATAAGCAAGTTTTTTTTTAAATGTTTGGTATGAGGAGATTTGGTATTATGCCTGCTTCTAAAAGCATTATCTTGCTCGCAGCCATCTAACAGATTTTTTTGACCAAATTATACATATTTACAAACATGTTTTTTAAGACTCTGCGAAACGTCCCTTGCCGAAAATCGCTGATAAAAAGCGTGTGGTTTAAACATGCGCTGAAAAATGGTTTAAAGCGTTTTTTACCGCAATCCTTTGTGAAAACGGCTTTTTAACTTCACACAACGTTGCGTAGCAAAGGGGATTTTCACATAAGAGTGTTTGCCATTGTCGACAAGCATAGGAGCATACCTGGTCCAAACTCTGGCCATTTTTTCGTCCACCAAAGCCGAATCATAATGGCATGTTGCTTAAAAACTATCTTTGCGAACACAGTCAGTTTGGGGGTCTAGCACGGCAACGACGGCATTTATGACGTTACCAGGATTTTCAAAAATATGACGTTGCAAAACACAGACGATGCAGGCACACTGCTCACAAGGACCAGGTGCAATCGGGGAGGGGGGGGGGGGGGTAGCATTGCCAAATGTGTGATGACACATACAGTCACCTGAAATACCCCAGGTAAGAGCGTTCATCTCCATAACGGCTGCTGTGAATTGACCTTCGGCTTCAGCCCAGATGAACCCTGGCGGTTGGCTGACGTGGGCCGTACGATAAGCATATCAGTGTTCTGACGCAATGCCGGCGGTTGTTTCCATTGAGGCTGTATTTGTAGTTGTCTGCACTGAAAATGACTTCAATTGAAGGGGTGAAAAGTTATTATTGTCCGTAATGCATCCCGCAGTAAACTCTGATTCGCAAAAAAAACTGTGGAAGATTCATGATTGTCACAATTGTCATGCAGTCTTATGTACCACTATTCGTCATGTACTGTGTTGTAATCATCAATGATGTCCGCAGACTACGTTGTAACATTTATCCCCACTGCCTCTTCAGAAAATGAAAAGCATGAAAAGCCTTTCATTAGCGTGAAACGTCGGCGACTTTATCCCTGGGTTCAGCTAGGCTAATACCTTCAAGACGCGTGACTGGCCAGAACGGGCGTCGCCAGGATCTGAGAAGCGAAGGTGCTAGCCGATAATGTGGAGGCCGAAACGCTATCGAGAAAAATCGTCGAGGCGGAGAAAAACTGACGTTTTGAAGATTCACACGTCAACACAACAGGACCGTGCGAGCCACTAGGGGTGTGGATGGGGGAGAGTGTCATTGGGACTTTATGACGCACTCAGCTGCGGAGGCTATATGACCTCGCCTACCTCCCACGCTGGCAGGAAGGGCGGGCACCACAGGGAATCGAACCCGTACCTCTGGTCTCCCAGACGCGCAGTGGTCAATGCAGAAACATTAACCACTACATTACCGGCGCCCTCAGGGGGAATGGGAGAGGCACGTAGGCCTCCAGGATCTAGGATTGTTGGCAACACCCAACTGCCTCCTCCTTGTCGCTGGGCCCCCCGAAGTCCCTGTGGAAGTGCCGCGAGTCGGCGGTCCACTCACCTGTTCGCCTCGCGCCGAGCACCGCCTCCGACCCGCGGCCCGGCGGCGGCGACCGACTGCCGGCCTGGCCTGTCCTACCGCCTCTCACGTCACCAATCTGGCTCGCAGCTCCCGATAGCTGTGTTTGCCGGCGGCGAGGAGCGTTCGCCCGGCGCGCGCGCTGACCGTGCTCGACGGCTCCCGGCACGCCCGGCACGCGCCCGGCATCGACGGCCGACGACGCGCCGCCGCTGACCACGATCAGTCGATTGTTGACGCGTCCGACGGCAGCGTTACTTGGAGACCGAGCGGCTCGAGGTCACGGCGGCCTCGGCCACGCGAGCCCCGCTCGTTTGATCGCGTGCTGTTCTGTCAGACACGGTATGATCTGGGTGACCGGCCCTCGCGGTCAAAGGGGACTGGTCAGCGAGCAAAGGAGGAGCGCTGTTGTGACGTCACTTGGCGCAGAGCTGGTCTACAACACTGGGCTCTACCTTCCTATACCTACTAAGCCTGTTTGCAGCCGTCTTCGATCGACTGACACAATCGGCACTCAGTGCGCGAAAGAACGGCGTCTCGTTCCACCGAATCAAGACAACTATTCATATGCGTGGAAAATCGCTCACAGATCGTGACCGTGCGCCATTGGCTGAGCTTTCAGTACGCTCCCAAGACGAGCAACAACATGCAAAACAAAGAGAAAAATCTCGAACCGGCTCTGCATCGAGATTAAATGGCTGATGTTCCTTGTGTTCAGTGCATCCCTGTACTTATGACTTTGACATTGTACAAAACTTAAAGCAGGTAACTGTCATTATGGCTGGTTAACGAACAAGTTTAGATGGAAACTAAAATTGAGGCTAAGACACTAGCACGCGCATTCGGAGCTCTCTGAATCATCGTGAGCACCAATTCCACCTTGATGGTTTATATAAGCGATCCCAGTTGCCCCGACCTCACCAATTTTGACGATATCTAATTGAGAAGCAGCGCTAATATTTTTTAGGTCAATTTGTATATTGCCTTAACACGCACCCGGGTGGCCAGTTGGATGCCCTTCGCTTGGATGGGGGTCAATTTGACCGCTCTGAGATCTCAGGTACTAAGAGAGCTAGCCACCAAATTTACAGGGTGTGTTGACTTGTACGTGAACTCACTTCCGTCAAAGTTTGAGATTCCTACGGTATGATCTTAGGGTCAAATAATGTCAAACAAGGTCAAACTCCAGGCCGGTCTCTAAGTGCCCGCGGACCTAGATATATGTTCTAAGCAAAAGGTCACATGCTCATTTAAGGCCAGCAACCTTGTTTGACTTTTCGAGGACATGGTGACTAAAATCATGCGAGACTGCTTTAAGTTTTACAGTTGAGTAAGCAACAACGATTACGCTAGACAAACTACTTTTAAGTACTTGATGTTAACTGGAGTCTTTTGAGGTCAGTGACCTATTCTGACCTTAAGTAAGTCCACGGAAAATGTCTTATGTGGTTCGTGTTATCGATAAATTCTAAATGAGCACCAAAACCTACCCCATACAGCAAACCACTGAGTGACAAAACAGTTTGGTCTGGGCCTTGACATTCTGTTGTTGCATCAGAATGAGCGATTCCAAGAAACTGACTTCGCTGAATCCATGGCCTGACTTTGACCTGCCGTAGGTCAGCGACCTTACCAGATGCGTCAAAATTCTTTGGTACAAACAAACCGCTATTTAATTGTTTATAGCTGTGCAGAATTCAGCGCAACTACGCCGCGCTGTTCGGAAACGATGCTGGCAAAGCCTTCGGGGGTTAATGTGACCCACACCTGGGCGCGTTGAAGGCAAATTGTTATATACATGTATATGCATATATATATATATATATATATATATATATATATATATATATATATATAGCCATCACCTGCTTGATGGAGTAAAATCTATATTCAGAGGGTACCAATATGCTGACAAACCCAAGAGAAAACGCTGGCAAGCTTAGAATCAATTTTTTGTGGCACAGTTACACAAATTGTACTATTGGATGCGGCGTAGTGACTTACCGAAAGCGAACAAGCATGAAAGATATGAACCATGAGCATCATCATTCGCGGGTCAACAAAGCTCACAATTTCCCATCGTCGCCTGCTGACCCGCAAAACAGGTTTGTCAGCTTGCGATGCAAGGCATACTCGTCGATGCCGGCAGTCAAGGTACCGAAGGCAGATAAGCGAAGCACACATGATGCTGATGCGCTATGTCCCAGTGGTTAGCACAGGTAAAGCAATTTACTTTGTTGGCCGCTGTCACACAATTAAAAGAAATATGTAACGTAACCATCCTTCATCTAGATATCTGTTGCAAAAAATATGTCACTCGCTTTCATTGCATGCCAGTAACCTTATTTGAATTTTCATGCAATCCAAATAAAGTGTCCGTGGGCACAAATATTATCAAGAAATTCGCACTGACCGTCAATGACCCCATAAATCAACTTCTCCAGGAACGAACGGTTTTTGGTCTTAGCCTCGGTCCGACCTTCAAACCAGACCCGAAGTCAAAGGGGGTTACTAAATCTCATTTCGAGGTCTGTCTGGTCCGTCTGTCTAGTCTCTGTCAGAGTGCCGTCATAGGGTTGTATGGGTCGCACGTTACATATTTTCTTCCTCACTCGAAATGCTGCTCTTAACAATTACTTTTTAAAAAATTCAGCTAGCAATATGTCGGGCCACCATTTTTGCTGCACCAATATTCGTGAAATCCGCTATCTCGGCAATTAGTAGCGTCAGGGCGTGGGCAGTTTTTAATATGTGGCAAGGAAAAGGAGCGCGTGGTCAAGACTGTTGATTACCAATACGGTATAAGCCATTTGAGTTTGACATCATTTTAAGAGCCAATTACTTGTCTGAAGTGATCAACATTCGGGCTTTATGGCATTATATCTTAGTCATATGACATAAAAACTCTTCTTTTTAAATGACGGGTGCTATATTCGTTCTGGCATCCGATGGACAGATAGCATTGCGCAAGTTTGTTCGGTAGAAGGTATGCGTTTTAGGACGCAATTTCATGTGAATGAAGCCCATTCCAGGAAAACGCTGTCACTATTGCATTTTCACCATGTCGATCTGCGTGTTGTTTCTGGAACTAACTCACTTTGCAAGGAAAATCTGCAATTTGTTTGATATGCATCATGTTAGCAAAATGTGTGTGAGGTAAGGATTGCACCTAAACATACCTGTTCCTGCGCAATCAATTGCGCAATTGTAACTAAATAAGCGTATTTTTTAGTCACTAGCTAAGCATTACTTTTGTAATTAGCCATGCCCACTCATTCGTTCTTACTTTTCTCATTGTGCTGCACTTGCAAAACAAAAATGCCAGTATTTTTGTCAGGATAGTAATCCAGCGGCATCCAATTTTAGGGTACTGGGTCCACATGTGACGGTCCAGGCTACCTCACCGACTGGTGAGCTACCCAATTTTCGCATAAGGACTCACACTTGGACGTGTGACAGGGACAGCCTTGGCGAGAAAAAGCTGTATTTTGCGCCAGTCTAGCGTAGCATTCATAATTTTGAACCCTGATATTGGAATTGGTCAAGGTTTTTAAATCATGGCTTCTCACGAGACAAAAAAAAAATATTATGATGCCCGATCGCAAAAGACAGTGCACTATTGGACGAGGCGTAGTCGATTTACCGGGTCAAAAATTGTGGCCCTTTCGTGTCCAGAGTATCATGGCCCGTGAGTCAACAAAGCGAAATATTTCAACACTTGGTGCCTGGCACACCAAAAAAAAACATCCCAACTTGCTTGAATCACAACGTAATATATACAAATCGATCCGCCGTGGTCCATATCCGTGAGAAAAAATGTGTTGTATATGTGGGTCAGAATATCATAAGCCAGCGAACAGATGTTAACCCTAGGAGACAGGAGACATGCCATCTCCTTAACTTCCCCAAATATTATTCTAAATTGCTATTTTTCCGCACAACACACGTTTTACGGTTATCAATTCGCGCGCATAAATTACAGGTCAGGCCTTCCACCCAAATTCCAATTTGAACACGCATTTCGAATTTGTTCCCCGAAGTCAGAGATGTTCTGAAGTCATGAACGTCCTAGCCCACCGGTCAAAAAGTCCAAGAATTATCCAAACTGTGTGAAAGACATCTTTCACGCATCAACAATAAAAAAACACAATTTCAAACAAGGTTGACCGGTGGTTTGCGACGTTAATGGCCATGCGCAATACGCGCACGTGTTTCTCATAGAAATGGACCACACTACGTTTAATGGTGTGCTCATTTACAAACATATCACTGACATCTGGTTTTTGAGCGAGTCAGCTTGCAAGTATCCCCCTTTCACCTGGGCTGAATGGCGTGTCCGCCGGAGTTTGGGATTTTTTTGTTTTTGCTACCGCAGCAATTCACAAAATTGAACCAGTCGTAATGGAATACACCTGAACCGCCACAATCATGATAGATAATGGTGTTTTTATTCCTTGTCTTAATACGATTATCGAAATTCAAATATTTGCATGGAACTATCAACATTGATGGCATTCAGTATTCACAGCTTTTAAATGATTGCATTGTTGTTTACGCTGTTCTTTACACCTTGGTCACTGTTGTTTACACCTTTGCCTTTGCCGGTGACACAATATTATGAGTTCAAAAGCGTACCAAAAACGACTTGTCCTATATTCGTTCTTAAACTGTTATTGTGAAATCTGCTGCCTTGTTCTGATACCGCTCATAAAGTCCTCACTTTGTTTCAGAATTCAGTCAGCTCGGAACGAACTTACCCGTCATCTGGCGTAACGATGGCTAGCATCGTTTATGGGACTGTTTGGTATACCCACTTGAGAAGTGACGGTGTATGTCAAGAACTTAAGTACGTGATTATGTTTTCTAACCACCGATTGAAAATTTGCATATCTGCTAACCACAGCTTGAGAGCGTATTTCGCGATTGCGCCGGTGGCACGTATCGAGTTAGTCCGTGGTGACAACATGGACAACAACTCAACGCCTGCCATCTCAGCAAATGTCAGTCCAAGCACCCGTCATAGCGAGCGTGGGATAGCAGGAACGGCTCATTTTACTAACAATGAGCACCTAATTAGTTTTGCGATCATGTAGTTAGAATCTGGCTACTGCACTGGAACGTATACAAAATTAAACAGCCAACACGTCACTTCGTCTTCGTTACTCCAATCAGCACGTGAGGTTGTGCCACCAATCATCTGAGCAGTCCATCAAGCCGTAAAAGGGTCCATACATACCATTGACTTTGACATGTCGGCAATATTATTCAAGGATGAGCCAAGGAAATCAGTGAACGTTATTCACTAACGGTATGCAGAAGTTAGGTCACAGTGTATAGTCTCAGTAGCCAGGAGTGCACGACGTTTGTTGGTGCTACAGATGCTCGATATAACCACAAAGTTCCGGATTCCTTCTGCGACGAGAACACAAATTTTAGATGGCTGGCGACCGCTCCAATCTGCCTAGAATACAATAAACATACAAAGACAGCTATATACCTTCCCGGCACATTATCATTAGTTCACAGTCACGCGTGCCGGCACAGCGCTCATGAGAAGCCGGAGCTGGACTCGAGCTTGACACGTACCAACACTAGCACAAATGGGCTATATCATTACATGCGTTGTCCCTCACACCGAGTAGCAATAATGGACAGGGCTCAATAGCAGCTTGGTGATGTTTCAAGCATACAGAATCAGCATCACAACAGTCTTGCTACATGAATACCACACATGTGCCCATCAAATCAGTGCCTTAAACGGCTTGCTTACACTGCCCCCTCATCACTGTCCGTATGCTCTTCAATAAGCGGAACACTGGGAGCGACTGTCTGCGTCATTCGCCGTGGTCTCGAACGGTACAGAGACGAGCGTCTCCTGTCGCGTTTCGGAGACGACCCGCTGGCTGCTTGCGCTGCCGCCAGCTGTATCTTTATGTCCGACGTCGCCTGAGATGGCCGCCGCTCACTGCCGATGCTGGGCAGCAGATTTGAGTCAGGTGTCGGTGCTGCGACCGGCCCATCGTCTGCTGTAGATATGGTTATTACTGGACCAGTCCACTTCGCCGGCATTCCGTGGTAGCTCATAAGCATTTTAAGGGGCTTCCTGGACGGGAAGCGACCATGGAGAGACTTTGAAGTCAGTGGATAGGAAGACCTTTTATGAATGTTCCTCGTTTCAAAGGTAGGAATTTCACGTTTAGGGAAGGCTTTCATCTCGGTGCTGAACTGATGATGAAGGAACTCCTCATCACTCTGCTTATGTGTTGCTGCAACCAATGCTTGCGTCATCACAACCAAACTAGATTTCCTCTGGTTAAGCCGCGGGAACTTTGTACTTGCTGAACGGCGAACGGTCGATGCTGAGGGTAGTACTCTCTTTGAAGCTCGCCCATCGACCGGAGATGTGTCAACTATGTTGTATTTTGAGCGCAGGACTGGGTATTCAAGCAGTGCCTTACTCATGAAGGTAGAGCGTGTTGCTTGAGGCATGATTGGACTGTGGTAGTAAGGTTCTTCAGACGAAGGTACTTGGACTAGAGGCATCGGTCTTCCTAAAAACTCCCACCTTAGGCTGTAGTAGACTTCGAGAGGGTAAATATCTTCGTTTATCAATGGTGGCATTGAAGGAATGTAAGGTAGTTTACCACACATCCACAATAATATTGCGACCAACCAATCAATAAGCGCCACAAGAGCAATGCCCAACATGAAACTAAGCGTTCCAAGCACCTCGGAAATGAATTGTCCCGAGTCGTAGGATTCCGTAACCTTGAATTGGTCCAAAAGGTTGGATACAACTATTGTCAAAGTGTGTGTAAGCTGAGCCGACGGAACATGGTTTACGACACCCATCACTTTCATCAAAATGGTGTGCTGTTCGCATTGCGCAAGACATGCGTGACGGCATTTCGATGTGTTTCCATAGAGTACTTGCTTGGTAATATTGACCGATTTCTGGACATCTGAAAAAAGAATTTGTTGTTAGATAGTTGAACACCGGTGCATATCGACAAAACAGCTCAGCAGTGGAATGTAAAAAATCACTGACAACTCACACTGGATAGATGCATCCGTGCCCACACCACGGAATGCAGTCCAAAAAGCAAATGTTGCAGTCGTAGAATATTTTTTGTTAAGCATCATTGGTAAATAAAAATATATCCTGTCAATCTGACGAACCTGCCAGGTGTCACCGCAATCATGGCAGGTTATGACCATTTGCTAGTGTACTGGAACACAGTGAACCGCATCAATACGAGAGGGTCAGTGCATATCCTCCGAGCTTTTTACGTCTTCCCAGCCATGAATTAAACTATATCAAATGGTTGGCCGCCTAAATTTGCAATCTTTTCACACATGAGCCGCAAGTTTTATGTTTCTCCCCTGTGAGGTCACCGACGTAAAACCTCGTTATCACATTATACGCGTATGAGATATTGAAACCACCATTTCCAGACTGTGCTTAACTCTGTGTCCACAAAATCCTCTTGTCAAGTGTCTTTGGAGGTTTGAAATCATAACAAGGACATCAGTTTTTGCGATCTTCTGTAAAACTGTCTGCAGTCAAGCTTACATCAGGTAAATGTTACATGCAACACTCCTGGTTATTTATGGTCCAGGTCATGTCAGGGCAAGTGCTCAGAACCATAAAAAATATTCGAGACATTTCCCACTGCACGCCACGATATTCATGAAGATCAAAAATACAAGGTGGACATGGGATCTGGTAGATCCATCCCTCCAAAAATTGTCTTGAATAACTTAGTAATTATTAACTAAATACCGGTATTTCATTCTAACAAATTTTATGCCCTTTAAACCCATTCTGACAATTTTTCAGCAACCTTTCCGAATTTGTCGTGACGTATGTGTTAAGGTGGGGCTCACATTTTGTTTCTTGTTATATGATTGCGTGCCAAGGCACAGAAAAGATATCCTGGTCCAAAATACCTGTGCGTATATATATATATATATATATATATATATATATATCCCACCTCCCTAAAACACCCACAGAGAAGTTAGCCAACTGTCAGAAATCAAGCCCAGACGCCAGGGACCACACAGGTTAGACAGGCGGCCGCTGAGGAGGAAAAACGAAAACAGGACAATCACCGGCGCATGGGGATGGAGAACATGGCGCCAGCTGTCGGCACCACAGCAATATGCAGTGGCTGACGAAAGAAACGCCATAAATTATCTTAGCACTATAAAGCCAATGGGAGAAGGATGGGAGCGACTTCGGCGAGGCGACCGGCCGTCGGCGCAGTCGAGAAGCGGGTCGCTAAGAGAGGAAGAACGGCGGGACCATAGCGTGTCGGGGAGAAGAGTTCGACGAAGAAATCAGCTCGACGAAGAGAGCACCTCGACACATGCCTCTGACCAGCGCACTACTGTTGGCTTCCGGCAGCGCCCGACCCTCTAAAGTCGACAAAACAATCAAATTTAAGTCGAAGAACAGAAACTTTGAACATCAAATCTCCTCTCCTGTGTCCGCATCCTGTTACCGCGCGTCCCCCGCCCCCCCCCCCCCCCCCCTCCCTCCGACGCCGTACACCTCTTCTTCTGTGGCGCATTCTTTAGTATTATGAGCCCGGCGCGCGGCGCTATGTAAATTTCTCGTTAATAAACCATTTTTTTAATAAACCATTTCGGGCGCGGGATGTGTGCGTGTTAGAGGGCCGGGGTCGGCAGGGTATAGCAGGATTTAGCAGTGGTAGGAAACCGGTGGCGGGTCGCGTTACCTGAGGTTATGTCATTAGAGCTATCGCGGACAGGAGGTGTACTGCATGCAGGTAGACGAGCACCGTGTGCATAGACGTGAATGGGGATTAGGTTTTAATGCGGCTGTTGAGAAAGTGATAGTTTTAAGAAAGCAAGCGAGTGATGGACGTGGCGTAAACGAACTGTAATCAAATCGCGTATCTGGATCTAGATAAGATGCGTCAGTAAATTTGTAGCTTCCGCGAGTATTCACGCAGTATTAGATTGGAAGATGGACTGCTGGTCGGACAAAGTACGTTAATTGCAGCGCACGAAGTTCTTGACATAAATCTGCTGTAAAACGTATACTCCGATTCGCCAGTGATGGATGACTGGCCAAAGGCTCGCGGAAAACCAGGGTTAGGAATGACGGACTTGTCTTGCTTGTCACGAACCTGATTACTTGCCATGCGCTTGGCTTTTGATGTAGCTTGGTGAGACAAATGACGCAAATTGCACACCATTTTTTGCATCATTGGTCAGTAATTTCGGCAATAGCATGCATCTTTATAAATGATTGGAGCAGTAAATTTTGAAAAAATGCAGTTGCTTGATTGCAATGTGCGCTATTGCATGTCTGTATAGATTTGGTTAAAAATAGCGTGTACCGCAACGCATTTCATGTCACCGGTCAGATCATTAAGGAATTAGCATGAGCCCCCACGGAAAACTGAGATCAGACAGGACTGACTGTGGCGTAACACCTAACTGTTGTTTGGGACGCACTTGGTTCTAACTGCAATTTTGGAACAACTAACTTGCGTTGAAGTTCATTCTATCTCAACGGCTTTGCATCATGCATCACATTGAAGTAAACCAAAGCCCGCTCGAAAGCCCGGTGAGTGGGACAATGCATTTGCATTCATCATCATGCATTCATTGCATTTGCTTTCATGCTCAGCAAGACCTCAATAAATAATTCGGAGCATGATCTTTGTAAACGTCTGCAGGATTTGTCAGCAAGGGAATGAATAGGAAAGGGAAATTAGTTCAGGGCATATGAAAGCAGCCTCCAAGTGCAATATTTTCTCCATGACCTCTAAACAATAAGGAAGAATCAAGATGAACATGCCTACAAGCACCATGCGCCGCGCCCCAAATTTAAGGATCGTGCGTTCGAAACCTGATCGGACCGGAAATTGCTTTGCCTGGCCTATTTGAGTTACTTTGCACTAATTGTCAATGGCCTGTTCACGCTATCTGTGAAATACGGTATTAAATTCCTTGATAGTTTTTGCGTAGAAATTGCGGGCATGTCATCGTTTCAACGTGACATACATAATATGGCGTGACACACACGTCAGTGGGCGTGTAAGTCATGGCAATGACACTGGAAATTATTAATCGGGCTTTTTTAGCCGGGCATTATTATTCTATATGTCGCTCTGTCGCATATGTCGCTAAGCCGTTATGACTTGGATTCATATGCAATGTATTGATCATGATCTTCGGAAGTGATTGTAGAATAGGGAGCATGTTGGAGAAACGTCACAAATTATTTAACTTTAACGTCAATGTGTCGTGGCCATTCTGGCTTTTAAAGCAGCTCATTTTGAAGGAAATAAGCATCCCTCGGTACTGTCAGGCTACCGCAGATAAGCTAAAGATGCAATCTGGACACACTTCTAACAACCTAGCGGGCGCATGGGGCCAAGGACGACTTTGCATGCAGGACCTTCATGCCCAGGATGTTTGCCGACATTGATGATTTTACGGATAAAGGAGGTAGGACTTCGCACTTTCAGAGCAAGGGTGATCACGTCGCAAGGCTGACCTCATTCAAAAGGGAGGGGACGCCACTCTCATTATACAGAGACGGTGCCCATAAGACTTCATGGAAGATGCGAGTCATGGTGGTCACAGGTTTCATGCAAAGACGTTTGCCAAAGCTGCCGTACTCGGTAAAGACAGCACGGATGTCGATCTCCATTCTTCTGTGAGGGTCCTCCCCCCCCATATTGAGTTGGACCCCCTCCCCAATATCAGGTTGCCCCCCCAAAATGCTTTTGGTTGGAATGCTACAAAAAACGTGGGTAAGAGATGATCAAAACAGCAAAACCATCTTCTTTGACCTTTCTGCGTAGTGGCGTCTCGCACATCTCTCATATCAAAAAGTCATGGCGGCTCTCACCACAAGATACAGATCGTAACAGCTGAGCAGATAAACGATGCAACAAACTTCACATGCCTAGCGCCATAAGACACGCGATAGTTTGTGAGGCCAAAGTGAAAAATTATGGCATATGGGGATGACCGAAATACTCCATGCTAACCCCCTTCCCGCCCCCTACAACCAAAATGCGTGCCGTGTCCCATCATCGCCATCGAAGAGCGCCATCGGCGCCCTAAGGCGGCTTCTAAAGGGGCACCTTCACGTGCCGAACAGTAGAGACGCGTGCGTCCAGTGCCTGCTCCGTGGATCCAACCCTGCATAACTTCTATACTGCTTAAATTGAAAACTTTTTATAAATTGTACAAAGATAAGGCATATATTGCTTTTAATCACAATAGAGTGGGCAAAATCCGGTGAGAAAGAAGTAGAGGGGTCGTTTGCCGGGCCTTGGGTTCAATTCCCCTAATAATTCACAAAAATTGACACACCTGGAAGACGACATAAAATCCCCGCTAGTGAGCCGTTCTTTGTTGGCATTGGGGGAAGGCGGACTATCCTTAGGGCCAGGACGCTACCTGGTCGATACTCAGGATGGAAAGCCACTACGGGCTTCAGGACAGCGTATTGGCTGTACGCTGACGTCATGCTCTTTGCCAGCCGAGACTGGCATAAACGGTCCGGATGGTTCTCATAAGACAGGGCTGGTGACCACTAATATTTGTAGAAGGTGCGACCCGGCGTAGTGCTCACATGGTTCTCGTAGACACGGTTACGAAAAACGTGCTCGGCGAAGACGGCATAAGATCTCAGTCAGGTAATACCCGTGTGAAGGGCAGGCCTTTTTTTAAGGGCAAGGACGGTGCTTGGACGACACTAAGGGCGAGGGCCTCGTGTATGGGCGGAAAAGACGTCTAGTTATACGCTTTTGCCCCTCACACGAATGAGCCCGATCGCCCCGCGTGAAAGAGCCCGAGGTGCCAAGACGAGGAGAAATGAGAATTATAAACGCGTGTTCAAGATACCTATAACATTAAATTTGGCAGTATACTAGGTGACAGTACTCCGCCCTGACCCTGTATGCTAGTGGGGAGGACCGTTGGGGCAAAACTGTGGGGCCAAAGTTGGTTAGCGATGCAACGAATGAATGCAGCGTATGATGATAGTGGGGAGGGGGGAGGGCAAATGTGTGAACTTGCGTACATGTTGATAGATCATAAGGATCAGTGGAAGCGATGGTAGCTCAGCATAGGGCAGGAATGGACAAATTGAAATGGCATTTAAAGCCAGCTTATGTTGCAAACCGAAGACATACGGGGGAGTACGCGAGATGCTCGACAGGGCGTTCGTGGCCCAAGTCGTGTCAAACAGGTGTAGCGCGGAAGAACTATTCCACGGATTCCGCGCGATATCATTATGTTGCTAACTCAGCCTCGCCCTCAATCCCGAGCAGTGAAGTACCTATGTATCTCACCTGAAATTGGCCAGCCTCACGTTTGTATATAGTCTAAACATGTGAGGACATTCTTAGCACCAAATAAAAAAGTAGTGTACTCAAACTGCTTCCAGTAGTCTTCCAAGACCCCAGAACTCTTGCAAAAAATTGAAACATGTTGCAAAAGCTGCAAGATGTTTCCAAATTGTTGTAAAATGTTGCGGAAAGTTACGAGAGTGATGTATGACAAAACGAGGCGTCATAGAGACTCAGGACCACTCCCATTCTCCTCGCAAAGCTCGAAAGCCGAACAGTACTCTTCGAAAATATTGCAAGCTTGTACACACATTGCAATTGCAAATACGGTGTGCACCCTGCTGCAGCGCTACATGTGACCCATTTGCGAAGAAAATGTCAGCTGGGTTTGTAGTCAATTCAGCAATGTATTTCACTTGATTGTAATTATGGGTGGCTACTTATTTTTGTTATGCTAAGTATAATTGGTTTCACGCCAAGAATGCCAGACCTGATTTGGTCCGAGGGCCAGGGATCAGATCATTAAAGGTCAATCTACGTCAAACACGTTTGCTATTTTATGGCGCATTTGTGACACTTTTTAAATAAAGTTTGATTTTGCTGTGTCAAATTAAAGTTATTTTGACTAACATCGCTTGATCCAATGCATTGGATTCATTGGCTGCGGGCAGGGCTGGGCCAGAGAAAGGCGTTTAAAACAAATAAGTACCGACAGGCATCACATGGTTAATGCCGGAGCTGGCATTGACGGATCATATCAGCGAATGCTCGTTGTTTAACATATTCTGCTGTTGGGTGCAAGCGACTCTGGCTAAAAAAAATGGCAAGCCATTTTAAGGTCATGACCATCCATTAAAAGTGGCTTCATGCAACGTCTGATGTGGCCTGCTATCACCTGTGATTGCAGTGCAATGCACATCTACTACAGCGTTATACATTTGTTCAGCCCTGCTCTTCCTTGCGTAATGTCTGGATATGATTATCAAGGCAATGCCTTGTAAATGTCTGTTTTGTTTTTACTTGTCACTGGTCTTTCAAAATTCACATGATTTTCAAATGATTTGCTGTACTCGCTAACGCTTGCAGTATGAACACATGTCGAAGCATTGACGTTTCGCTGTATGCGCAAATTGACACATAGGATGCTGCCAAATGTAGTAGTTTTAATCGGGATGGTTTTTAGCAGGTGCCAGGAATATATCAAAAACTTTACTATACCAGTGTTTACGTCACATATCAGCGGTGACACCGTGCTTTTACAATGCCCTCGGATCAGTGATATTCACAGATTTTTCAGCCAAGGTCCATTTTTCATGCTAAGTAGTATAAAATACCAAATAACTGGGCCTATTACTAGTCGTAAGGACCGTGGCGGGCCGCAGCATCTTGCAACGAGCGTGATCAGTTTGCTACGCAACATACTGATCGTTGGACAGCCGAGAGACAAACCTCTTTTTATTTTCACATATGGCATATAAAGCTGAATGAAGGTAGAAGAGATGCTCAAAAATGTTGTCTGCATCGGCCAGGGGCCCGATAAACCAAATTGGAGTCATCTGCCTGCTGCATCATTGGACCCCTGTATCGTTAATCCTTTTGATCCTTTGAATCGATTAACCATACATGGGTTAAGCGATCTTTGGCGTCAGTGAGGTTTCCCTGCGTCAATCCGGAATCAACTGCTTCGGCCTGAGGGCCTTCCGCGTCAGGAAGGGGACCTATGCATGATGCATCCCTCCCATCTCTTGAACAACTATGGGGGCCCCGACCATCGGTCTCCACAATAGTAGCCATTAACCCTTGACCGGGAAAGGCAGTGGGGCCCCCTGGTGTTACACTCACGGGGCTCTCTGCCCGCGGAAGGTAAAGGGGTCTCTTTCAGACCGGAAAAGGGCCTGTCCCGTACCTGAAACTGTTGTAGGGGTTACCTGTTTTAACATTGATTCTTTACGGACCGGAGATGCGCTCTTTATGCTTACATGGATCACACAAAATCAACGAATTTCTTCCACAAATTCGCTAGGGACCCTATTTGGGTACCTGAAATATGAAAGATAAGATAGTTTTGGCTCCTCCCCTCCCTCCCCCCCCCCCCCCCCTACACCGTGAAACAGTTTGCCCTGCAAATACACCGCCACTGGCGTTCTGAGCCTAAGATGGACCCGCTCCAGACCAAAGATTGGCCCTTCCCAGGCCCATAAAGGGAAATGTTGGGCCTGGGGAAGTGCCTTTCCGAGAAGCGCCAAAAAGGTTTTTCCGAGCCTAAAGCTCTCCGTTTCTCAGCCTATACTGGATCCCTACCTGACTTGAGACGAGCCGTTTCTAAATTCATGATGGCCGCTTCCAGCCTTGAGAGGGCGAATTACATCTAGAAAGCCGTATTTTCAACCTCATTTTTATCCACCCTACTTACTGTTGAGAAGATTCCTCACATTCTCCTGGCAAGGGCCCCGTGGGTTGTACAATTAGGGGCACATTGTTTTTTTCTGTCAGGGGCTTGAAAGGCCATTGCGTCTCAGCGCGGGTTACCTACCGGCTACCAATTTGGCTGCACAGCAAATCTGGCCTGGTCATCCGGATGCCTTCAGAGGGATATATTATACAGTGGTTCCCTCTGTGACGCGGGAGGACCTCTGAGCCGGGAACTTGGTCCGGAGCGATGCGGTAGTCTTCATTGCCGCATAAAGATCCCCTATCGCCACAGATAGCCCAATAACTGGCAAAGAGTCTACAGTTCGGCTTAACGGACCCCTCGCTGAAATGGCGCGGAGGACCCGTTCGGTACTGGCTCCAGACTGACACAGGGCTCTTTCATTGTCTCATTATGGACTACCATTGCGAGGTCTCATAGCTCCTTATCTAGATTTGTGAAATGGGCCCACAGCGCTCAGACCGATACGAAACCGACTGCTCGGTGCCGCTGATGCCTGACCGATGAAGAGGCCCTCATTGAGTCAGAGGGCCCCAGGTCGGCGCAAAGGGCGCTCTAACTGACATCTGAGGATCCAGCACTACGCGCCAGCCCTTTAATACAACTTCCAGTCAGTCCTCTGGACCTCTTCGAACACTGCTTCCGGCCAACTCGGGGCCCTAATCGTCCGTCCAGAGGGGTCCTTCGGAGCCCTCGTTGGGTAACATCGATAATTCCCTTGGCAGAGTTGGGTCCAATTTCCAGCACAAGATCCTCTACTAGGCACTCTGCGCACTTGACCGACAAAGGGGCCCCTCATTAAGTCAGGGCCCGACCAGCGTAAAGTGGCCAGGAATTCGCCCGGTCGGGGAGTTTCTGGCCACCATGGGCACTCTGGTTCTTAATGGCCCTTGTATCTACTTGGAGCACCGCGACCTTTTAAGCTCCCTGCTGGATGCTAAGAAGACTTCAGAAGTACTCGAGAACTTTTCGGCTGCTTAGGGGGTCACATTGACTGCCCAGGTCACGGGGGCTCACGGGCTTATCAGATGGGGCTTTCTGGGCAGCCGCAGGCTGTTGTGGTACTGTCTGAACTTCTGTTCGGCAAATATTTCCGTTGGCTCTTCTCATACGTATGACCATTTATCTGTCCGCACCGCGCGGGCCGAAAAGAGCCCCGTCATAGGATTCGAGGCCGCTCACCATCCCCCTCCCCCCCTTTCCCATCCAAACCCCAATAGAGCCTTCAGCCAAGACTAGATGGTGCAATGTATTTTCCATTGGAGGCTGAAGTGTCTTTCCGTCCCATTTCGGGCTGCCGACCGGCTACCATTCTGGTGATATGATGACCGGAGCGCTCAGATCCGGATCCCTAATTGATCCGGAGGCCTTCAGAGGGATACGCGACACACTGGTCTCCTCCTATGACCGGGACGGTTGACCCTGGATCGACGCCACTTCCCCACGGAACCCAGTCCGTCGTGCTTGGGCGCTGGATAAAACGGGCGGTGAGCCGCTGTTCGATGCTGGTCCCCTGGCTAACACGGGGTACTTCCGCTGCCTTACTGTAGCTCCCTGCATATCTCCTTTTGTTGTCGGAGAGCGCCGACTAACACAAAATGCCCTCTGCTATTCAGGGTTCCGTCCCTATCTCCCCAAGCAGTCACAGGAGGATGCAACTGGTCAGGGACTTCCTAAAAGCTCGAATAGTCCCTCAGTAGCCCGGCAGGCCATGGACAATTAAAACAGCCGATCAGCGGCCAGAGGGGCCGTTAGCATACAGAACTCTGAGCAGGCAATACGACCGCTGGGCAGCCAAAAAGGTCTTTTGGCTCCGAGGTCTCCTCGGTGTTCTGAAGGGATTGTTTTTTCATTCAATACGTTCAGTTTTCTTCCACCTACGTGAGTCGAATAGGATGCTCACAAAGTGGCTCTTAGACTCGCTTAACCCCACTCCAGATTTTTGGCTTTCCGGGGTTCGGAGGGGGCCCGGATGTCTCGACCTCCACATGATCTCCAGTCGTGTGTATGAAATTGTAAAACTGAAAAGTGCGATGTTCGGAAAAATGTGAACTTTGACTTGCCATAATCGGATCATATGTTGACCTAGCAACATTAAAACTTACTACCAGTCGTGAGGTCCCTTTGAGACCAATCCATCGGTGTCTTCCGCTAAGCTATATGTCTCAGTTTGGAAACGGCAGGGATGGCCAATCAGCAAACCACGGCGAGAGTTGAAATACTGCATCGAATCTTACAGGCATGTCTCCGTACCATTTATGTATCAACTTTGTAATAGAAGTGTCTATAAGTATGCATCCGGTCCTGCTGAGTGAATATTAGGACAATGTCTCTGTTTCCATTTCTGCGCCAGGTTTGTAGCGGAAGTGCCTATAAGCATGTATCTGGTCCTTACGAATGGGGATTAGGACAATGCCTCGTGGCCACTCAAAGTAATGTAAAGATATCGACATTTGAAAGGCTAGAAGTATGGAAGAAGCAAAGCCATTCACTTGAAACATGCTAGGTGTGCATTCTTTGCCTATTATCGTCTTCTTATGATACATTGTAATCAGTCCGTGTGGAGAAGTTTACAGCTCCTACAGATTGCTTTACTAAAGCTGTGATGCTGAAACCGTATCTGCATCAAATTTCTCTTTTACAGATGCTGGCATCCTCAGCCCCAGCAATGCAATCCTTGATACTGCAATACACTTCATCACGAAAACATGAAAACGCGAAATGAGAGCCTAATTGAGAAAATACAGTGCACTTTTTAATCCACTTACTTTCAAGGGAATCGCATAATTTCTTCTTTCGTATATCCTCGTAAACGCCATCCCTCTTCATCCAGGGCACCACACAGACCGAATCTTCATGGTTGACCATCTCCTTCAAAAGGCATAATTCTACGCATTTAGCCCTAGATTCGTTACGTCCATATGATCTACATTCCCCATCTTGTGTTGTCTTCTCAACTGGAAACAAACGTAGCAACATAAATACATCTGGGGAGGTGTTGATGTTAAAGATGGTATTAAACTGCTCATGCTGTGTCCACGAAATCCTAATTTGCGAATATAGTGGTGATTCTCGGATAAATTATTCATCGTAGGAATCGATATATGACTTTCATATGGCATGGAAGACTCGGAGATATCTGTAATTAGCATATCCCTGGCATCGGTGGCAGCACTGATTTGTTTTTTGCCAAGATGCGCACGTTGTAAATCGATACGTCATATTGGCTTCCTGAAATGAAGAAAATGCAGTGTTTGAGATCAGACAATCATGCTGTCGTAGGATTTAAGCACTGTTTGTAACTGGAATTATCAGGTGGTGAATAAAGAAAAGGACTTACTTCTGCGAATGTGGAGAACAGTGTCTTTGTCCATTGGAATCCGATAAGGGCGTAATATGGAAGCAACCGGCAGATCACTAAATTCTTGAAACGTATTGATGAACACCAACAAGTAGCTCTCTGTTGTCCTGAAACAAGATCATGTTGCGTTAACTGTTAAGATGATCAAAATTATTATCATACACATGAGTGACTGATTCTCCTCACCTCAACAAATGCTCAGAGAGTGTAGCGGACTGTAGGGTGTGTGTGTGGGGGGGGGGGGGGCGGATGATCCCGCCCCCTGGCCATCTCAAGAACCGCAAAAGGTTAAGTGAAGAAACTCCCAAGATAGATGGGTGCTGTAACGAGCTATGTTGTGTGAAACATTCATTATCCTACATCAATATATTGAAGGCCATATGAGGTGACACATGTCAAACTTAGAACGTTTTTTTTGTTATTCGGACTGTCATTCTTGTCAATCGCTGCAATGCGTTTACGTGTGCTGTGATGGAACTCTCCCGCATTTTTGTCATGGTGTACGATGTGATACAGATGCTATGTACACTATGCAGTAATATGAAGCTTATGTATTAACAAGTTATGCCGCATTGCATGTCGTTGGTCGGCCAATTGGCTGCCCAGCCGGGTGGCCATACAGCCAAGCGTAATGACCTTTGAAAATAATTATATAGCAGCTGAAGTGTGCAAATTGTAGTGAATGAAACGCAAACACCATTTGCTACATGAGAGAAGAAAGCACGTTTTCTGAATGTTTAGCGGACAACTTACCAAAATCACATGATTCGCATCGTAGTATTTGTGCTTGTGGCCATCATCAGGTTAGCGTAGATTATCCAACTGGCATTGACCTGTTAGGAAATCGACCTGAGCTAACCTCGCTGGTCCAGTATAGCCTTTGTAATTATTGGCCAAGCACTTTAAAACCTATTACTAATCGTGAGACCTCTTTGAGACCAATCTACCGTTTTTGCTTCTAAGTTCTATCTCTCTTAGTTTGGAAATGACAGGTGATCCTATCGACCCGCCTCCCCCCCCCCCCCCCCACCCTCTACCAGACCGCGTTATGAAAAACGGTGTGTCAGCGCGAGGCTTAAACAACGCGTTTGGGGTTTAAATTACTTGTCGGCAAACCATTGTGAGAGTCTGCTGGTTCACTCCGGAGATCTTAACAAACAAGTGGAGTGGGTAGAGTGAGTCCCACTCCCATACCTCGCCCCACAATGTGCGTGCTAGGATAGGTAAATTTACCTCTATTTTAAGACAAAGTTCAATCGCTCTTATTGATAGGACTCTCATTTAATTCGGAACACCTTTTTGCATCCCAAAGTTGGTTCTTCAGCATTTTAATATTGATAACGCACGCTTAGAAGAAAACCTTGCGGAAAAATATTATATTATTTGAGCTTATATAAAGGTGTCTACTATAACCACACACATCACATTGCAATCCATATACATATACATGCTACGATTTTGAATAAGGCATTTCTCGCTGCTGAGAGCCGAACAGTCTGAAGTTGCAATGAGGAATGGAGTCTTCACAGCTCCGAAGGCGAGATAAGTAAATATTTCCCCGCGTGTGACCGAAAAACCAAGCGGCGAAAAAGCGAGATTTGAGCAGAACACACAAAAACAACATTTCATTTTCTTTCATGATTGGCACAATGACTTATGAAAATGAAATGCAAAGATGTCATACCCCGTCGCAAGCGAACAGGTAGCTATGTTTTACCACGTTTGGTGTGCTCTTCCACTCAGCACAGCACCACCATGGTAATTCGACACGCTCATGCCTCACATTGTGTTGAGAATTAGCGCTTGGTTTTAACTGATGTGGAGAAATCACCTGGCGCAATCTTAGGTCCCTCGGACGTATGGATAATGAGCTATCACCCGAGGCTTTTTCATAAATGGAGTTGGCAGTGATGTGTTCCTAACATTTTAGCACCCATGGTCATGCACAAAATGATATCAACGTATCTATTTTTGCGATCGCAAAGAGTTGATTAATGACTAAGAGTTAATTAATGATAACATCAAAGGTCATCGGTCCAATATCGCATATAATCAGTTCTTAACATTGTATTCTGGAGATACCAGTTTTCGTACGTTGCCTTTCCGAAATAGAAACGAAATCCGAGAGCACGATTGTCTGAACTAACTTTTCATGACTCAAAGCATGGTCCTTTTCACTCATTTTAGCATTCGGCCGTCTCCGAAATGGGACATTCGTCTGCTATCATACGGCCCCAATGCACTGATAACCGTTTAGATTGCTTCGCTAGTCGGTGCCAAGGGTACGTTAGTGCCTGCAATCCCCTTAGCACCGTATCAACCTAGGCGGTTCTCTCATGTGTACCAATTCTAAATGTCATCCTGTCCAGTAGGAACAATGTCTTAAGCGTGCAAGCTGACACGCTCAGGACGTCTGACAATGCGCTTCTGCGGCGGGGAACCTCTGTACTACATGCGACACGAACATGACGGGATATTTACAGGACAGCAGCTGAAGGACAACACTGATACCCTTCAGACATGCAATGACAGATCTAAACTTGGAGACGTGTAAGTATCGATGAATTATCCCGATCTCTAAGCAAACAAATTATCGTACAGCTCTTGAGTTACTGGGTGAAGACGTAACACATCGTTGATATCATTGGGATTACGTGTCTCGGTAGTGTGTTGTGCCATTGCTGATGTATTTCACACACGTTTAAACAACGGCCTCATGGCGATAAAAATGATTAACCCCTCCCCTTATTCTGGGGTCACATGTCTTCGCCGCTCGCTCAAAATACCTCATAAAGATGCAGTGGAAAAACTCAAGCTCTCAACTTAACCCATGTGCTATTTGTGTGTCTTCGAAGATGCCATATGACCTTGCAACGTTTAAAGATATGATACTGTTGAACATATCAGTGATATTGAATACACCATTTTTGATTCTATCAATACTACAAAGACAAACCACAAAGTTTTTAACCATGCCTAAAGCAACCATAAAGGATATCGAACATATATAGGATAACTGGTACATAATTTTCTCAGGATGCACCGATCGTGTCCCATGTGTATGTTCATAGCATGCCACAAAATACAATATCCACATGAGTGCCTAGGAAATCAGGTTAGGGTGGATATACTTCCACCGTCAAAGCTTATACCAATATATGATCCAACGATCCTCCGAGGCCAAAAATTCGTTTGATTACTTGTGTGTTAGTAAACAGCTGAGGCTGATAACAGTCGGTTTCGACATGGAGCAGCCGTCTTTGTATTTAGCCGAAAAGGGAACTTTTGTGAGCCCAATCCCCAAGGTAGTTTGCTGGCGGCAATCGATCGTCGATGCCCTCCTTTGGAATGCACTGCTGAAAGTGTAACAATTTGTTGTTGCCCAGGCGATATTCCGAACGTCTCTGTGATGGGGCCTTACGATTTATGGTATTTTTGTGGGCAAAGTACGCATAGCTCCTACATGGCGCAAGCGAGTGAAATGATCTTGATATCCACAACACAACAAATCACGACACTCGTTAGGAAGCGGATACGTGTAAAAGCTTACACTTATAATCCTAACGTTGTTAACGTGATGAAATGAGCGACACTGGTAGCCTAACTTGTGCACATAAAGGACTGGAAGCCGGGAACTTCTGCAAACATATCGCGCGGATGAAGCAAGCCATCCGCGTTAGCAAAACGACGTATTTATTGCAAGAAGCATATTTGATTTATTACAGCAATCGAGTAATGTGTTGATGGCAACGGCACTATTGAAATACTAAGTTGCGATTGATTGCGTACGACTTACCTTCTCAAAATAAGCTTCAGTTGGTACCGTTGATGCAGTATTTTATGACTCTTGGATTGGATATATCTTCGGCAGTTTGGTCCAAAACTTAAGACTTTACTTTGCACTGTAATTTTTTGTGACGGGCTGCTGAAATTACCTTGATTATTTTGTCCAAAATCCGATATCATCAGCTTGTGTAGGTCTTGAGCCGAAAACTCCAAGAGCTCTTGTACGGTGGTATTGTCATATCGCAATAGGTCAATATGTCTGTAAACTGCATCGAATTCGTCTATTTGCATTTCTTCCGAGAGACCGAAAAATGAGAATCCGTTAAATGTTTTCCTAAATGTGTATCCTTCAATAGCTTTATCCGGCGCGATATGTGAGCACGTCGTGTTATTCCAATTGTTCCGGAGAAATTCCATTTTATGCAAGAATGTATCTTTCTCATGCACAAAGTGATTCTTTTCAAGGCATGAAACTGCGAGCTTTAAATCATCGCCAGAAAGTGAATTTTCCATATCAAATGTGTTAAAATCGACATTGGTAGCGATCTTGTAATAGCGACCAAAATTCAATATCTTCGATGGTTCAATTGCTGGGAATGGGCAGACGGTGATTTCAAGTCTTGTTTTATCAACTGTTTCTGTTGCAGTGTACACCTGTAAAAAGGCAGAAATCACGGTTGTGGTTAGCTGCAACAAGGCATATTTTTCTGCTGCTGACACAACAAAACGTGCCTGACAGAAGGCTTCAGGACAGATCTCAGCACATTGCTGTTAGCTATCAGTTTACATTACTAGCTGTCAGTATTGCGAATGCTATAAACCTCGCTGCACGCACGCTACTGTGTAGCGAGGATGGAGAGGCAATCTTTTTCAGCATCAGCGAAGGGATTTTGCCACGACCAAACCATTCGAGATCCAACATAAGCCATAAGCAATGTAAGCCAGTCAATTCTCATTCTCTTTAAACCAGGACTTACACTACCTCGTGCAATATCATGTAGGGTTAGTTTGGACATTTGAATGGCCTGTATCGTGACATACAAGCCTGGCACTAATGGTCTGTTCACACGAACTTTTTCAGTGCATCGGATGCACGTCGAAAGCAGGCAACGTTGTGCTAAAAAAGTGAGGCGTCTAATGTATACCCACGACGTGCTTAAATTGAGATAAAATAGAGCGAGCTCGTCGCATTGCAGGGGCGGCGAATCATGGGGAGGGGGGGGGGGGGAGCTGGCAGCGTGATAGAAGTGTCCCCGATCTTTTGAGGTGTGGCAAAACTAACTTTTGCCCCCCCCCCCCATCATTTCAGGTGGTCTAGACGGAGTCCACGAGTATGTGATAGTACTGGCTTACTGTATCCCCAAACCAAACTTGAAGGACCCATGTCTGGGCCCGAAAGGGCTATCTTGAACCCAGAAGGGAATCGTTTCGAGTCCGCGAAGGGCCTATCTTAGGCTGGAAACGTTATATTTCGAGGCCAGAAAAATATTCATGTCACTTCTGACGTGGTAGGGGCCCTCTCTGGTCTAGAAAGGCTCTCGTAAGGTCAAAAAGGGTCCGTCTCAGGTCATGAAAAACGCCCACCGCAGGCTGAGAGAGGGCCCTCTCAGGTCTGAAAAGGATACATCATAAATTTAGAAACGACTCGTCCCAAGTCAGGTAGGGACCCAGCAAGGCTGATAAATGGGGAACTTAATTTCAAAAAGACTTATCTCATTGTTGGGATCTGGAAAGGGCCCAGCTCTGGTCCGGAATGGACTCATTGTAGGATCAGAAAGCCAGTGGTGGCATCCGCTGGGCAAACTGCCCTCGATGCATGAGGTAAAGGCCAACACAATATTTTGCCCCAGATTTCAGGTGGCCTAAATAGGTGGTCGGATTTGTGAAAGAGATTTGGCTATTATGTGTAATCACGGAAGGTATAGAGAGCCCATCTTGAAGGGAGTGCTCCACATTTGTCTGTGGGTTTCGAACTGAAATAGTAATCTTGAAGATCACTTGGTGCAGCTTACAGCCCTGCCCTCCTTAAGGCTTAAACCGGTCCATTTTCTGAGCTAAAATCAAGCGAGGACTTGCGGGCTATTTCGGGGAAGAGTATTTCAAGGTCACCCAGGCGGCCATAACGCCGTAACAACACCATTCAGATTCTGCAATTCCGATAGCTATGAAGCGACCAGGGCCAAGAACAATGTAATCGTCGATTCGTTCATACGCGACGGTCGTGGGCACGATCTCCAGGTATAACTGACTCTCTGTCCAGATATAACTGTCAATTGCCTCTCTATCAATTGTGTGCAAAGTACGTTAACGGAATCAAACGCTAGCGTATTGAGGAGCATATTTACTCAATAGAAATATTGTGATGTCTAGAGCTTTCCGATCAGACTGAAAAGGCCCAATGTGGGCTCAAAAAGACCCGTTTCTGAACAGGGAATGCCCTTCATAAGCTCAGAAACGTCCGTGTCAGGCCTGGGTGGAGTTTATCGTGAACATAGAAAGGGCTCTCTCACGTCTGGAAAAGGCCTTTGGTAAGCCCAATTAGGACCCTTATTAAATTACAAAATGACACATTTCAGGCTGAAAAGTGAGCATGGATAACAGGAATCGCATTTCAGCCTTCCACGGGCTTCTTAAAGGTCTGAATAGGTCACTGACCTAACACAACCCAGGTGATCATTTCGTTTAGGATCATACTGTCTAGCGTAATATTTGACGTTCACTGAAGTGCAAAAATCAAAGCGTTCTTGTATGATTTTGATCGCCATGACTTGTGAAAGGTCAAACAAGGTCACTTACCTTAACTGAGCACCAGTGACCTTTTCCTTAGAATACCTATCTAGGTTTTGAGTCACTTTGACACCAATTTGGAGCTTGACCTTATCTTAAGTATTTGATCTTATTTGACCCAAAGGTCTTGACCTAGGAACCTCAAACTTTGTCAAAGTAAGTTCACTTGCAGGTCAACACACCCTGTGAAATTATTGTCTTAACTGTTTTGTATGCTAACAAGTGCCGTTAATCATGTTCAACAGCACAACTTTAACACACGCCTCTTGCTTTTATCGCGTACACCTGGCTGATAAGATGGAAGAGAAATTTTTGGCGCTCACCTTGTACTTTGCGCCATATGCTCCCAGAATGTTAGGATTAAGAACATTTTTTTTTGTGCTTCGGGTGTGGAAAATCCTCGGCATTAGCTGGCATAATGAATCCCAAACTACCGTCATTCTGGATTCTCCGAACTATTATGACACATTAATATGATTTTGTATTCGTATAGCACATTTTTCACTCTCGAGGCCCTAGTTTTCCGTTAAGATCCATGGGGATTATACAAAGATCACCTGCTCTCACAAAGAATCTTCACTTCCAGGTTTCGATACAAAAGAGCGTGCGGACAACCACGAATTCTTCGGTAAGTGGAAGAGGAGATTCACAGCATATCAGTCCATGGCAGTTGAGCTCACTTTATGATGAGAATGGGTCAGAAATGTATATTTTCATTTTATCAAACAAATACCTCCAGTCTGGTCGCCACGACAGCGTGTTCTTCTCGTCTCCGTACGTTGTCATTGAGGTGGGCCAAGGCGCTGTTATACTGCGTCATGCTGATTTTCCACTAACAGAGCCTCCAGAAAGCTACATTTGGCGCCGTATGCGGAAAACGTTCGAATGCAAGATATCGGATTAAATGAATGCAACTAAAACAGCGCATGAACCCCGTGAATTTTCAGGATAAAAAAGCGAAAACTGACAACGTGTTAGCACAGTGCTGATTAGTATTTCAACTGTAAAATTGTGTCAGAACTTGGAAGTTTTCATTCCCAGGAACGTCTTAGGTTCAATAAGAGCGCCAGAGCGGCGATTCACACCATGCGTCTTACGGTGACATTATGGGGACTTGGGCGCCATCCTGATGACTGCTCGCCTTCAGCGCATTCAAAAAGTCAGGGGCTGGTGTTGCATATGAAAAATTGTGAATGCTGCTCCCATACATTCTTTTTAATACCTTCCAAAAATCCTAGATTCAGACGTTTTTCAGATGTATTCTCTCTTCACATTCCATGTACAGGTGTTCTTTCAGATATATTCGTTTTGAGTATTCTGATCGTTGTAGATGTTCGTCAATTCTAGATTTTAGAAATAAGAACTGTCTTTAAAAGCAAGAATGCAACACCGTTTAAGCCACCCTTGTTTCACATTTGCTGCCGTGATATTATTTTAAACAGGGGTGTAGCTTTCTATTCAGTTGGCGGGAGACTGAAGCCCCCCCCCCCCCCTCTCCTCCCAACATGGGTTGCCGTCCCCCAGCTTTGGGAAGAAGGTGGGCAAAATGCGGGGTCCTCCTGAAATTCTTTAATCCAAAAGAGGCCTCACATGGGTCCAAAGAGGCCCTGCTTGCGAAATTTTTGGCCTGCAAAACACGGCCCCTCGCAGAGTTTTGAACTTCAATGAAGACCGTCTCGGGCCCGAGGGGCCACGCTTCTTTAGTGGCGTATTCAGGCTTTGTCCAGGACGGCACCAATCGAGCCATGTGGGTCCTTCCAGTCAAAGGGCTCCTTTTGCCGTTGTTTTTCGTTTTGGTAAGTGTCTTTTTCTGAGAGTCTTGAAATCCGAGCAGCCCTCGCTTAAGATTCAAGTGTATTAAGACGATCTCCAGTGGAGCAAATACATAATAGAAATAGGGCTATAATTTTATAATTAGAGATACGTTGCTCGGCTTGGGATCCTGTTTTGATGGCTCAGGGGGCCGTTTTTATGCTTAAGAAACCCTACGGGTGTCTTAAACTGGTAGAATTAGCGGGGAGGCACTCGCGATCTCCAGAAGCGGGGAATGGCTCTAAAGCCCCTTCAAAGCTCCCAATGACCACCCCACTGCGCCTCTTTAACTTTAGAGCACAAAAATCACATGCAGGCTTCTCCGGGATCCATGCGAGCATGGGCAGCAGCGGACGGTAAAAAGGGGTCGTCACAGGAAGCTCAGTCTCATGAGACAGGACCGTCGAAGGCATCCGGCTCTCTCTTAAGATTACTTTTAGGCTGCGCGCCTGCTCAGACCATGAGAAACTTGATTTATTACTTTTCATGGCTTGCCTATGTATCACAAATCTGGAAAGGCGATGCCAAAAGGTCGTGAGGCCATCTGGCAGCATTGTATTTCAATAAATCCTATTACGAGAACAATGACCTGCCCTTTGTCAGAGTACGTTGAAATACCTTGCCACATACAGCTTCACAACCAGGTGCCAAAGCTTTCAGGACCCTTTAAATTAACCTTACAGTGCCGTTGCGCCATGTGAGGATTTTCCATGTTTCGGTAGATGTCCATCTATGGTGCCAAAAATACCAAGTACGCCATGTCTCTGGCGATGAGACTTTTTTCTTGAAACGAAGAAAAGAAAAAGACTTTTGAAAAAAACTTTTTCTTTTCTGAAGCTTGCAGACTTAGGTGGCGCTTGTATCTCAAATAAATGAACATGACAGCAATTCTATATATGTGTCTCAACAAATCCATGCATACCGCTTGCAAGAATATATCGCCTTCATTTAAGGGAGTGCAAATTGCCGGAGTCAAGCTTACTGTCTGGGGATCCAAAGTCCTATTCCTTTAGTTTCTTTCCGCTCCGTTGAACTCTTTTGTCGCCCGAAGGTGGGAATACCCCGTCACAGACAGTGTAAGGTATGACGACGCAATCAAACAATGACGTATTCAAGGACATAATTACTAAACAGATAAATTGTGTTGTCCGAAGCCGTCTTTTTCACTTAAAAGTACACCAATGCTTATAAGTGAGGTTATTTCATCATAGCTCATGCTTGCTTCAGTATCTTAAAAATGTGGAATATTTTCTTTAAAGGGGTAGGGCACACTGGTTTTCGCCTGGTCGGCATTCAACCTTCCACATCTGTAAGGGCCCACCTCAAAGAGGGCTGTCCTGAGTGAGGCTTTGGGGAGCAGAGCAGGAGGGGCCAGGTGGCTAGGTCTCTTTGGTACAAAGATATTCCTCCTGAGGGGGGGGGGGGGAGGAATCTCGGGTCCCCTGGTATTGGTTTGGGAGTAGTGGTAAGCGGGCACCTGAGTAGAAACATACCCATGAGCCAACCTACCTCTAACAGGGGTCCACTTCAAACGGGCCAGTCCTTGAAGCCAATCAGAACCTCTTCCAGACCCCATGCTGACGTAAGCTGATCAAACGAAGAGCGATTGGCTGACTTGCCTCATTCAGATCTGAGGGGGACCATATGGGACTTTCTCGAGCACCCGAATGGTCCTTTTCCATGGAAAGGCCTCTTGGGCAGAAAATGTGGCCTGAGAAGGGCAGTGAAGACTCAAACTGACTGCTTTGACCAGGGATTCCAATATAGCTTGTAGGAATAATTTCCCAGGAAAGGCCCGCAAAACGTCTTCTGAGAACCAACCCTACCCTAGAGTTGATCACTCGTGCTCGTCGCGATCCTATCTCTATTCCTGCCAGGTGACCACCAGAAGCTTTTCCGCTAAGGTTCTTAGAACATTCAGAATGGAAACAGTATGCCCTGGGCTCCTTGGACATGGGCTCAAATGTGCCAATGGAGCGAAGGATGGATGGCGAACGGAGCGAGGGGAAGGATGTGGTGGCGATTGCCTCGTTGTTCATGAGATATTCCTTTTTGTACTCTCTCTTCTTTTCGGCCTTCGCTGGCTCTGTCATGAGATCAGTGCAGATCCTAGGCTCACTACCGTGATTTCGTCGAGGGGAGCACGCAACATTGTATGCGTGTCTGTAATTTGGGACCCCTCCGGTTGTCTCTTTCAGATCTGAGTGACATCTCGGAGGACTTTTTCGGCTATCCGAATGGTCTTTTTTCACGGAAAAGTCTCTTGGGAAGAAAATATTGCATCACATTGATCACTGCTCTCTGGAGCAGCCACGTGTTGCGAAGTTTCCTGTCCAAATTCCATAAAACCAAAATACCACAACCATGCCATGACCACAATTTGCGGTTTCCATGAAGGATTCTTGTAGCTTTTCCATGACCACAACTTGATTCGGAACCATTACCGATTAATTCATTCAACCTATTCACGGTAATACAGAAAAAAGAAACCAGAAACTGAAGTCTACATCAACCTAGAGAGATTCACATGATGGCAGATCATATTTACCTGGGCATCATCGTGCTCTTCATATCTCCGTTCGGAATTTTGCAAAATAGTGCATAGTAAACCAATGCACAACGCAATGACGCAGAAGCGTGCACTTAAGTGGATGACTTTGATGGTCCTCTCTCGCACAGTGGGTCGGCGTAGCACTGAAAAGTACGTAAATTTATTATCAGACGGTTCGAAAGCATTTTGCTCTTTACCATTGCGTCAACGCAGGATCGTTTATATCTTGTCACCTTTAGTCGCATGTGAGGTCCGCTTGCTGTGTCTGGACGTGACAAGTAAGCATACATAGCGTTCGTGTGTAACTATTCTAGACACGCAAGGTGTTGCATTAACCATTTCAGACAAGTGTATAGCCTTCATTCGTGTTTAAACCAGTAAACAATGTTGTCGCAAAGATGTGCAAACAGAGGGTGGTCGTTAACGGCATATCAGGAAAGCAATTCGGATATTCGATTCCAGTGAAACTGCTAAAAATCACAGAGCTGACAACATACGTAAATGGAAACACAGACTGACCACACTAAAAAGGCATGTCAAATGAACTACGGTATTTACCATTCGTTACAGATGCATTACATATTTTTTCAAGCTGCTAGCTTGTTTTGTGCATGCTCTGACATCAAAAGCAATGATTGTCGCAAATACAACTTTACAAAAAGCAGCATATATATTGATTGGCCGACTTGTTTGAATGAAAAGATACGAATGTGCATGACGCAAATGTGTAAAAACATATACCCCAGATTCTAGAACCAAGCCGGTTCTTCAGCTTACCGTATTCGGGCTCCATCATCAAGTGTCAGTGAATGACTCCTCTTGATGCAGTGATGTAAATAAAATGCGATATCATTTCAGGCATGATAAGGTCCCCAAAAACTGCATCTGTGCCTTTCACGCATGATACTTGGGAGGCATAGTGTCATCGGGACAGACCATGGCATACGCTCGTAAATTTACCGCTAATTGGCATTTCATTGACGCTGGGATCTGTTACATTCTGATGGAGTTAAAGGCAGAGAAACGGAGCGACTCTGTGCCAGTTTCGTCATAAGTGTGATCAATGTGATGTGCGCGCCAGGTTCGTTGAATTTCGTAGTAAAGACGCATTATCTAACACAACGTATTCTCATGCCTTTTTGTGCTACGAACCTCCCACTTAATTACTGTGGTGGGATTTTTCGGCTTCCACGAAGAGCGCAGTATACGTGTGTCTCCAATAGTATTTTCCAATTAGGTAACTAATAACTGATTATGTTAAACTTGAAATGATGATGACTAGCTGATCGCGGATTTTCCACCCAACTGAACTCAGCTTCTTAGGTTCAGCTTCGGAGTTGTCAACACTCCAAAATGCCTCTCTTGGTATGATTGAAATGTGCAAAAACCTGAACCCGCTTACAACTTTTTGCAGATGCCGAGGCCTGCTGTTCGTTCGAGTTTAGTTGGGTTCGAAGGCCTGGTCGTTCATCATAGGCTTTCACTTTAAAGTTCAATTACCGCATGGTGCTATAAGTTTGCATTTCAAACTTTTATAGGGTGGTGTTGCGTCCACGGCTGGTAAGGCATCTGTTTGCTCCAAAGACGAGATATATGAACTAACTGCAACTCTTTCCGACATGCATAAAAATCAGGGTCCTTGCAACCGTGAGGGTAACAACAAGAATAACTATGACACTCTTATTTAAGAGCGTCCTTTGGTTGAAGAATGACATATTTTATGTCTTTTATACACTAAAGCCGCCTTCAAATTTTAAGTGTTCATATATCCGAGACTAGTTGGCATGTGAAAGCTTTTATGATAATTGTGGTTATCTTGCTGCAATTAGCACTTAGACGTGGTGGCGACTTTCTCCTATTTATGTGCCTTTTAGCATTCGTACTTAGAGCATGGCAATCAAAGTTCGAGCGCAGCTAACTGAATCAACAGAGTATGCTGAACGCGGCTGTACTTCTTACGTCCGAAATATGTTGGACGTAGGATGCAGCAGAAAAGCTCATCGCTTACAACCTTTCGGCGTGAGCGAAATGATTTGCGTGTTTGCGGCTGTTTCAGCATCGCTGAGGCACAATGCTGTTGGTGCTACGGCACGGTAATGTGAGCCGTTTTTATGAACCCAATATTCCTTGAGGAGGGGTCTTGAATTTATTCCTTTCTTGAGTCGTCCTTATCTTATGATGACCTCATGTAGGGATGAGAACAACAGCTGCTACAGTAGGGGGAGAGAGAGAGAGAGAGAGAGAGAGAAGAGAGGGGGGGGGGGGGAGGGAGGAGAGAAGAGAGTCCTAAGAGCAGGGCCTACGCCAAAGAAGTGGTTGTTCTGGAGCCCACCCCTCACGGGTGTTGATTTGCATTATTTTGTGAGGGCCTCTCCCCCCCCCCCCCAATGTTTGCTTGGCCCCACTAATATTTTTGGCTGGAATGCTAAAAAGAGGGTAAAAGATGACCATAACACAAATACTATCTTCTTTGATCTGTCTGTGTAGTGGCGTCTCGTGCCACTCTTGTAACAAAAGTCATGGTTACTATCACCACGAGATACAATCGTAACAGCTGAGCGGATAAACCATGCAATAAACTTCACATACCTAAGCGCCGCAAGACATGCAATGGTTTGTAAAGCTAAAGTGAAAGCTCTGGAATATGGGAATGACCTAAGCTCTTCATGGCTAACCCAGTCTCCGTCCCCCTCGAGCAAACTGCGTGCCGCCTGCCATGACGGCCACCGAAGAGCGCCATCGGCGCCCTAAGGTGGCCTCTAAAGGGGCGCCTTTACGTGCCGATCAGAAGAGCCGTCTGCGTCGAGTGCCTGCTCCCTGGATACAACCCTGCATGACTTCTATGCTGCTTCAATTAAATACTTTTATAAATTATTTAAGGTGTGACTTGAGGTGAAAAGCAATTCATTGCATTCAATCAAAATAAAGAGGGCTAATCCGGCGAGACCAAACGGGGGAGGTTGTCGGCCTTTGTTTCGGCCCCCCTATAGTTCATAAAAATTGAGGACCCCTGCCCCCGCCCCCTCCACTATTGAAATGAAAAATATGAGGCTAGCGGCATAATTTGGCGCCGCAGGGCAGCCCAGTTCAGGGCATCCTGGCACAGGGCCATCCCAGTCGAGATCAAATTGCGAACGCCAAAAGCGCCTCGAAACCACCCCGCCAAGGACAAGTGAATCAGAGGGTAGGCGCCTTAACCAACTGAGCTATCGGGACGGATGACGTTTTGTGGCTGAGGGTTTCGGAAAAGGTATGGCGAAACAAGCTATGTTGGTCGCCAAATATCATTGAAATCAAGGACAACGCTTCATACAAAGTGGGGATTTTGGGGAAAATATGGCAAAACAAGTTAAGTGGCCATCACATAACATCAAACTCAGGGACGGCACTTACTACAAGGGTTAATTGCGGCTTGTCAGCTTGTGGTGGCTGGTCGGCTGGCGAATGGTGTGATGAGATGATGGCTAATGACTAATGCGGATATTTGTCTTGGCTATCATGAAGAAGACCGAGACCATTTTGGAGGGTTCCTGGGCAGGGCTCCAGAATATTCCGGCAGGTTAACACATGCCCTCCTCACTTCCACCCAGCAAGAGCATATAGCCTTTCGGTCGAATGATGAGCATACTTGCAGGGCCCCTGATTGAGCAAGAGTGCCCCGGGAAATTAGCATAAAAGGTGTTTTAATCTGATAAAATAAGGTATTTAGTGGCAGGTAAAACATTCACAAATAAGTCAAGCAGTTTGAATGCCTGCTTTTATGTATTCCTGTCTCTCAGTTTGACACGTCATATATGACAGGGCACACGGATACCCTTGCGCTATTAAATCGTGTCACCCGTTTTTTATTTTGTTTTTCTTCTGCTATCCTTCTGCTCGGCTACATTTTGCTCACTGTCTGTGCTGCTGCCGACGTTTCACCTCTTATCTGCAGCAGCCGTGCATGGGAGCCTGGTTCGTAGGTGTCTTCCCATGAGGAGGAGAGCTGGTGATATGCCTGTTGCATCTATCGGAGTGGCTGGCGAGTTTAACCGCGTCGGGTGCGGACCACGCTGCCGTACTACCCGTTTAGCAGTTCTCACTGCGCGTTCCGCCGCGCCGTTAGTTGAGTGTGTGCGAACGACCAGACAGTCTGTGGGTAATCCATATGCCGTTGTCAACTCCCTGCATTCAGGCGCTGTGAGCTGTGTTCCTCCGTCAGAGCTCGGCACCAGAAATACCGTTAAGAGGTTGAGAAGGCCTTCAGAATTTGTGGTTTGAGGGAGCTCTTGTATCTCTAGGCAGCGACTCAGGATACCCACTGTAACTAAGCAAGCCCTGCCGTCGTGGGAGAAAATGTCGCACGTTGCGACGTGCGACCATTGAGTTATTGGTACTACTGACGGCAAAAGCGGCTGCCTGTATTGTGTTGGCGCCTTCCTCTGCCAGAAGGTGAAGTACTCCTTCAGTTCTTTGGGCATGTTCGGCCACCAAACGCTGTTACGCGCGCCGCGCGCGCTCGTCACACTTGCTGAGGCCGAAATGGCCGTCATCATGCAGCTTGTTGAGGATATCCCTCTGTAGCGTCGCAGCAATAAGTCGCTGTCCATTCATGTTAAGCGGCCCAAATGCCATGTGAAGGATGCTCGGTTGACCGTTTCTGCACGTAAGAGGAGCCAGGTTTTCGTCTTTGGCTGATTCTTGCCAGCCGTGCACAATCATCTGCTGTGCCACTTGCTGTGAAACGGAATCTTCCTGCTGCGTCTTTATAATTTTCACGAGCCTCTTTGGAGTTGCAGGCAAGTCTCTCATCACACTGACGCAATGCTGAGGTATCTCGACTTCGCGCATCCGCGTATACTGGCACCTCGACGGCGGCTCAGTCACGCTCTTGATGTTAATGAGCGGAGTCAGCGCTTTGTGATCCATTTCCAACTTAACTTTCGAAAGTCCACTGAGAAACGTGCGAAATTTCGGGCGAGTCCACGTTACTGCCAATGGCTCTGTTTCGACTTGTGCCATCGGCTCTCGACATTGATAGCGTGCGGCTGCAGGATGTCGCCGGCTGGAGTCGCTGGCCGCGACGCTCCAGTATGCAGCCACCAATCCCAAACCAGCTGGCGTCAGCGCTGACAATGGT